>NW_019154152.1:9646738-9679350 GCF_002288905.1 Enhydra lutris kenyoni
AAGCAGTCTCAGCCTGCTACTTCTCCGCCATCTTGACTCACCCCCCGACTGGTGGAATTGTTAAGTTAAGGTTAAATTGTTAAGTTAAATTAACAATTGTTAATTGTTCAGTCCACCTGAAACTGATATAACATTGTATGTCAATTACACTTCAATAATAATAAAAAAAGGCTGTGTTCTTTAGCAAGTAACTTCTCCTCCCTGGGAATTTTGTTAAACAAACTTAACAGTTATCCTTTTGGGGATAGATGATAGATAGAAAGATAGATAGATAGATAGATAGATAGATAGATAGATATAGATATAGATGATATAGATATAGATATAGATATGAATTACCATGAAAACATGGACAACCTGACCAAGTCACATTTTTCCAGAAATCCTAAAAAATCCAGGGAGCATTATTTTTTGGGTGTGTCAATGAGTTGTTTCTGTTTTAAAGCTATTATACATTTAAGTAATCAGATGCTGGTTCCTTTATGGCCAAAAATTCACTAGGGCTGCAAATTTCAAAAAGCATTGTAAAAATGAAAAGCTTATTGTCATTCAAATCATTTTAAGTATGGAAAGTTTATTATTCCTTCATGTCCTGCTTTCAAAAATCTCTATTTAGAATTAACCTCATGCAAAAAGTCTTCAAGATTATTTTGGAAGGGTATTTTTCAGTGAAGGCAATGTTATAAGTACCCCCCACCTCCCGTTGGCTTGTTAAAGAGAGGAACCTGAGTTACTTACTGAAAATTTTTCTCAACCTGGCTATAACAGACAGAAAGAGAATAGTGTCAGGCAGAATACTGTGGAGCTTCTGTGCCTAAGGAGACATTCTGTACTCCAGCTAGTTCTTAATGAGATTAATAGCTGGCAGTGAATAATACAATACTTGTAATTTCAGAGAAGCTCATCAAGGAGGACTTAAAATGTTAATAAATTTGCTTAATTGTATTCTTACAGTAAGTAATTCTGCTGTATATTTATCAGAGTATATGTGCTTTTGACTGCTCCAGGGACAAAAAGGGAAAGAAAGCAAGAATATATCTTCATGTAACCAGAATCACCATTCATGACTTTAACTCCACTGCATTCACCAATCCTAGTACCTTCTTCCTGATGGGCATCCCTGGTCTAGAAGACTTGCATATTTGGATATCCATCCCTTTCTGCTCAATGTATATTGTTGCCCTCATGGGAAACATACTCATCCTTTTCATCATCAAAACTGAGACTGTTCTCCATGAGCCCATGTTCTATTTTCTTTCCATGTTGGCCATCACAGAATTCATCTTGTCAACCTCCACTCTTCCCAAGATGTTGGGTATATTCTGGTTCAATTATCATGAAATCAGCTTCCATGCCTGTCTCACTCAGATGTTTTTCATCCATGCTTTCTCTGGCGTGGAGTCAGGGCTTCTCGTGGCCATGGCACTTGACCGGTATGTGGCAATCTGCAATCCACTGAGACACTCATCCATTCTTACAAATTCTGTGGTGGCTCAGGTTGGCCTGGTGGCACTTCTGCGTGGGTTAGTACTAAAGACACCACATCCCTTCCTGGTGAGGAGATGGCCATATTGCCAGTCCAATGTAGTCCCCCACACATACTGTGAGCACATGGCTGTGATGAAATTGGCTTGTGCTGACATTTCCATCAATAGTCTTTATAGTTTGGCAGTCATTATCTTAATTGTTGGGACTGATGTGACATGTATCTTTCTGTCCTATGTACAGATTCTTCAAACTGTATTTAATCTCCCTTCTAATGATGCCAGGTTGAAGACCCTCAGCACTTGTGGGTCCCATGTGTGTGTAATCCTCACCTTTTACATCCCTGCTCTTTCCTCCTTCCTCACCCACCATTTTAGCAAGCATATGCCATGCCACACCTACATCTTGCTGGCCAACATGTACTTGTTGGTATCACCTATGCTGAACCCTATCATTTATGGAGTAAGGACCAGGCAGATCTGAGAATGTGTTCTACAATTATTTATGACTAAAATCAGCTGAGAATTCTGGGTCTTATTTTCTACTTATTCCCATCCTCCTATAATTCTTTGATATAAATTTCTTGGAGTCTAGCTTTAGTGAGACCAAGCATTAGAATCTTAATTCTTCCTCTTACTATTTCTGGAAGTGGAAATTATCTTTAATTTATCTAATAAGCATCTGTAAAACAGATATATAAAACCTGTGTCATATGTTAATGGTTACAAAGTGTTTAGCACTGTTTCTAGGATAGTTTAAGTAAGATTATTTCAGTGTGTGAAGTAATTCTTCTGTGTGTTATAGGTTTGCTCACTGTCTTTATGAAACATGCTTACTAGTTTATCTTATAAAATTAACCAAATAAGAACATCTATCTGACCTTTTTTTCCATAGAGGAATTTTAGACCAGATAATCCAAATGGCAATCGGAATTGGGTTGATTTGTACTCTCACTGTAACCATAAGGGAATGTTGGTGAGAAGTGGGAAGAAGAGAAAAATGTTGGGTAAACCATAGGGCTTTCACCTTGCAACTTATGAGAAGGGTGCATTTTAGGAACTCCCTTGAAAATGAATACAGATTGTAAAGTGAGTCATTCCCACTGCTAGTGCAGACATTGTGTATCTTTCACATTTGTAAAAATTTCAAAAAATCAGAACTCTTTTTCATGAAATGAGCAAGTAAAATAAAATGATGACTGATTTTGCATTCATCTCTCTACTCAGTATCTAGTAAGCATCTGTAATGTGCTTATATGGCCATAGAAGACATGACAGTAAACAAAAGAAGGAGAATTACTTCCCTTAGTGGAGTTTATAACCAATAAAGAAAGATGGTAAATGATAGTAATTAATGTATACCTACTATCAAAGAGAATTTTCTAGTAATATTTAATACTACAAATTTTATTCTAATCTATTTTTAGTAGTATCCCACATCTTTTGTTTGCTGATTTTCTATTTGTATTTATATATCTTAAATTCTCTAAATATAATAGTGCATTTGACTAATGTGTTCTTTCATTCCACTAGTTTTTCTTCATATAATCTGAAGCTCTGCACTTAAGTGCATATACATTTATTATGGTTACATCTTTTTGGTGAATTCTTTCTTTTATCTTTATATAAAATCCATTTTTATCCTTGATGCTATTTTTATTCTGAGTTCTAGTTTGTCTTATATTGATATAGTCACTTCAGCCTCTTTTAAATACTGTCTTTATGGCATATATTTTCCATCTTTTTAGCTTATATATGTATTTATATTTAAAGTAAGATTTTTGGGTCACCTGGGTGATTCGGTCAGCTAAGCGTCTGCCTTCAGCTCAGGTCATGATCCCAGGGCCCTGGGATCAAGTTCCACATCAGACTCCTTGCTTAGTGGAGAATCCACTTCTCCCTCTCTCTCATATAAATAAAATCTTAAAAAAAAAAAAGTAAGTTTTTGTACACAAATTTAGTTGGATCTTGTTCTTTTATTTGATTTCACTATCTCTATCTTAACTAGGTGTGTTTAGACCATTTTTATTTAATGTAATTAGTGATATGGTTGAATTTATGTTTACGGTTTTGATTTGAATTTCTTGTTTGTTGCTTTTCTTCATGCCCTCCCCCACTGCCCACTTTGGGACTTGAATAGTTTTGGTAATGAGTTTTAACTTATCTATTGGCTTTTGGCTATATCTGTTATAGGGATTTTTAGGGATTTTTTTTTTTTCTTAAGGATTACTCCAAAGCATGGCTTTCCAGTTTGGAGACTATTAACCATCTGTCGCCAAGTAATACTTTTTTTTTTTTAATATTTTATTTATTTATTTGACAGAGAGAGATCACGAATAGGCAGAGAGGCAGGCAGAAAGGGGGAAGCAGGCTCCCCGCGGAGCAGAGAGCCCGATGTGGGGCTCGATCCCAGGACCCTGAGATCATGACCTGGGCCGAAGGCAGAGGCTTTAACCCACTGAGCCACCCAGGTGCCCCCCAAGTAATACTTTGATGTGAAGGTTGTTCTGTGTACTGCAGGATGTTTAGCAGCTTCTCTGGTCTATGGCTGCTAGATACCAGGAACAAAAAGTGGTATCTCTAGAAACTGTCAAATGTCTTATTGGGAGCAAATGGGACTGCAAACCGTGGATGTACAGATTGCAATATACATACCTAAACACTCACAATTGACTTACAGTTAATATTTTACCACTTTAAGTGAAATGTAAATGAACCTTCCCATTATAGGATCCTGTACGTCCCTACATGCTGCAGTCTGTGGTCATATGTATATCTGCATGCATGAAAACCCCACAAAAGCTAATTAAAAGTTCTTTTAAACAATGAGAGCAAGTGAGTCTCACGTTTAACCAAATAATTATAAATTCTGTTGCTCTTCCTTTACTACTGATCTCCTAACTTTCTCGTTTGTGTAATTTCTCTTCAACCAGAACTTATTTTAGGATTTCATTTTGAGAAAGTTTGCTGGTGATGGATTCTCTCAGAGTTTTCTCATCTAGCAAAGCCTTTATTTCATCTGCATTCCTGAAATATATTTTCTCTGTATATAGCATTCTGGGTTAACTGGTATTTTAAAAATAAATTTCAGCACTTAAAAATATTACTCCACTGTCTTCTGGACTTTAAACTTCCTGATGAGGAATTAGTCATTCAAATTGTTGTTCATCTATGTATAATATCATATATTTTTCTGACTTTTTGCAGTAGATTTTTTATCTTTGGTTTTTATCAATTCAACATGCTTCTTTCAATATATATGCTTTTCTTTGAGTTTAGTTGTTTAAGGATCATGGAGTCTTAAAAATTTGTAAATTTGTGTCTTTTACCAAGTTTGAAAATGATTTCCCATTGTTTCATTAAATATATTTCTCTGTCCAATATTTTTTTCTTCTCCTTCTGGGATCCCAGTAACATGAATATTAGAGATTTTTATATGTGTTCCACATGCCTGAGGCTCTGTTCATGATTTCAATGTTTTTCTCTATTCTTCAAATTGAATCATTTTTTCCTAATTGCTTTCAAGTTTACACTTTCCTTTCTCATATTCATTCTGGTATTGTGTTCATCTGATGAATTTCAGATGTTAAGACTTTTACTTGTAAAATTATGATGTTGTTCTTTTTTAATACTTTCTGTTCTCTCTGCTGAAGACCTCTAACATACTTCAACAGTGCTTACTTTTAAGTCATGAAGAATACTTAAAATAACTGCTTTAGATTCTTTGTATAACAATTTCAGCATCTGAGTAGATCATCCTTTCTCTGACAGTCACATGTTTTGTTTTTTCATATGTTTAATATTTTTTAAATTTTATCCTGGACATTTTGCAAATGGATCATCTAAAAATTCTTTGTAGAGGGTTGATATTGTTTTCCTTTGTTTTGTTTTACCAGGAAATCGATTTGGTTATGTTCAGATTGCAAGTCCAACCTTGCCTCCTGTGGTGGTTCTAATGGATGTTTTTTGTCTATCCAATGGATGCTTTTTGTCTATCCATCCTGAGATTTGGAGATGTTTCATATTGTAGTTCAGTTCTCAGAGCCTTTGTTGTGTTTTGTTGGGCCTGTTCTAAGCATGTGCAGCTCAGGAGTAAACTCATGGTTTGTGTCAGTTCATATACAGAATTAAGGAAGACTATGGACTCTGAAAAACAATCTGAGGGTTTTGAAGGGGTGGGAGGTGGGAGGTTGGGGGAACCAGGTGGTGGGTATTAGAGAGGGCAGGGATTGCATGGAGCACTGGGTGTGGTGCAAAAACAAGGAATACTGTTATGCTGAAAATAAAATTAAATTAAATTTAATTTAAAAAAAAAGAAATTCAGAACAGCCAAAAATAATAATAATAATAAAAAAGAAGCCACGTATCCAATTCTCTTCTCTCCATGATTCTTTTCATATTCTGCAATTATCAGAGGTCATCTCTCATATCTCCATGATCAAAAAGACAGCATTTCTGATAGAATTCTAGCTGCATGTATCACCATGTCATCAAAATGGATACTGCCCTTGGGGAAAGAAGAAGGAAGGAAGGAAGGAGGGCTGGAGAGGGAGGAAGGAAGAAAGGAAGGAACGAAGGGAAGGAAGGAGATAGAGAGGATTATGATAGGAATTTCAGACACATTCTCCAATATCAGCCTTCTATTTTTTTCATCTCTTTCCTCTCCCTTCTTTCTTTCCTGCCTTCCCTCTTTCCCTCCCTTCTCTTTTTTCCTTCTTTCTTGATTTCTCTTTTTTTCCTTTCCTTTTCTTTCTTTCTTTCTTTCCTGGTCAGAAAAGTAAACCTTCTCTTGGAGTTTTAGCTGCTTTTATTATTCTATGACAGGGATATAACTTTCAGTTGGGTCTAGTAGAAAAACAAAGAAGAAATAAGAGGATCCTCCTGTTTATCTCCAGCTCACAGATAGCTTTCTTCTGATCCTCTGACTAGCAAACAATGAGGTGTATCTTACATTTTTTTTCCCTGTACTACCTGCTATAGCTCTGTGGGATGCTTGCTCCCTAATCAGTAGAAGGAAACAAATGGTAAAATTTTCTTGAGAACCTACATGATTTAAGTTACTTCTTCAAAATTTGACTCCCTATTTTAACTTGATTTATTTGCTGACTTCATAGAATTCTGTGGTAACTATTTTGTATTTTGTTCAGATTTTAGTTGTAATCTGTTAGGGAAGCTGGCTATAGTGGACTTATTTTGGCAAGACTGAAATATCTTCTTAATATAAAGTTTTAAGCATATAGTAAGACAGAAGTAAATGCTGTGGAAAAAATAAAGAAATGGAAATGAGGGAATATTGTATATGTGATGGAAGATATATTTCTATTTAGGGTTGTCAGGAAAATATCATTTAGTAGATGATATGTGAGAAAGTATTTGGAGACAGCAGATTTAATAAGGCAGACTAATAAGAGTATTTTAAGCAGAAAAGTAGGAAGAAAAAAGCACTGAATTTTGCACTGTCCTTGAAATCTGAAAGAAAGGAGGAAACCAATATACTTTGAGAGTGATAAGGAAAATACAAAGACGAGAATACTAGTGGGAAAAGTTCAAGGATATTTCACCCCACATGTAGAACAGCCAGCTAATGCTAATGTCTTTGGCTTATATTATGAGTAATAATGGCAGTCACTGGGAATATTTTTTAAAATGTTTTTACAACTTTATTGATGTCTGGACATAAAGTGAATTCATTTAAAATATACAATTTAAGATATTTTGTCATATGTATTCAACTGTGAAAGAATTGCAAGATAATAAATGTATCTTTTATTCCCTAAAAATTTCTTCATGTGCTATGAAATACATACTTATTGTCTTTTGCTGAAATCCATCCTGTTTTCCCAAAAAATGACAGTTCATGTCTATACGTTAGGTTAGGGTTTTTGTTTTTTGCTTTTGTTTTATTTTGAATCTATATATATATAATTATACACTATGATTCTTTTCTTCTGGTATATTCTTTCATCATTAGGCATGTTATTTTAAGATTTACCCACATGTGGTATGTATCATACCTTTATAATGCTGAATAGTATTATATTATGTGGAAAAGCCTGAGTTTGCCCATTAAGTCATTATTGAAAAATATTTGAATTGGTTCCAGTTTTTGGATATTGTGAATAAAGTAGCTTTGAATATTTGTGCATAAAACTTTCTGTGGGGGCACCTGGGTGGCTCAGTGGTTAAGCCTCTGCCTTCGGCTCAGGTCATGATCTCAGGGTCCTGGGATCAAGTCCCACATCGGGCTCTCTGCTCTGCGGGGAGCCTGCTTCCTCCTCTCTCTCTCTCTGCCTGCCTCTCTGCCCACTTGTGATCTCTCTCTGTCAAATAAAAAGAAAAAAAAACTTTCTGTGAACATATGCCTACCATTATCAAAGGTAAAATTACTTAGCAATAATAGGCAATTACAGGAAGGTTGCAGGATACAAGGTTAATACACAAACGTCAATTATTTTCCAGACTTCTGGGGAAGATTGTAGAGTAGGATGACCCTAGGCTCACCTCATCCCATAGATACAACTTGATAACACTCACATCAGTATAAATAAGCCAGAAAATGACCTGAAGACTGACAGAAGAAACTCCACAACTAAATGTAGGGAAGATACCACATTTAAGAGAGTGGATATGGTAGAAATATAGTCAGGAACTAACAAGACTTGTGGCCCTATCCACAAGAGGGAGAGATGCTGCAGGTCTAGAGAGGGGAAAGAAGCAGACCTTCACACCAGGGAGGCCACATGGGAAGATGAATCACTATAACAGCACTATAACACCAAGTTTTTACAACCAGGAGGACTTAAAACCCAGAATTCTTAAAAAATCAGTGTACTAGGTTCTGGGAAAGCCTGGAAGGTGAGAGCACACTGAGTCCTTGTCCATAAAGAGACACCACAACAAACAACCCATGGAAATACAGCATAGAAGCAATAGTTTGAAAGGTGTTTGGAGCATACAGGAGGGAGTTTTTTCTTAGTCTCAGAATGTATCCTGGAGCAATAGAAATCACTGGGGAACTCCTCCAGGAACAGAAGAACTGATGGATGCCATTTCCCTCCCTGAGGGTAAACACATAACCACCTGTGGACTCCTTACCTAACTTCTAGAAGTTAGGTAACTTTCCATGTCCTCCCACCCCATGCTGTGCTTCCACCCTCTCTCAACATCCTGCCTCAATCTGGGTGAAGCTGGTGCCCCACTGTATATACTTGAACAGATCTGCCTTTACCAATATGTGCTTGGTTAGAGCCCATACAGCGGGGTGCCACAGGCCAGGCAGTGTGCAAGCAGGCACTACAGTGGTCCACATCAGTCCAAAGTGAGTCCTGCCCTGGAAAGAGGGTAAGACAACTGTACACACTAGTTAGAAAGAGATCCAGCAGTGGGTTGGAAGCAGACAACTGATCTGATTGCAGGATTCACCAACAACAACAACAAAAAAGCTTCTTTGGGGGCAGCACAGAGAAAGCACCCTACATTTACTGCTACTGCATCTCTGCAAAATGCCTAGTCTGAGTCAACCCAAGTCCAAGGCATCCCCATACTGGCCCACTAATACCACAGAAACCAAAGACTGTCCACAACAGGCAGAGGAAAAAGTGGTTCAGTCACAATAGTAGGATACACACATCACACATAAAAGACACCTACAAAGTGCCAAGTTCCAGTGAACAGAGACACTGCATGGTGGGGCACTACAAGACCTCTTTTTCATAAGGCCATTACTTTCAAGTGCAGGAGATGCAGCTGTCTTTCCTAACACACAGAAACACAGAGTTAAACAAAATGAAGAGACACAGAAATACATATCAAATGAAAGGACAGAACAAAATCACAGAGAGACATTTAAGTGGAATGGAGATAAGTAGTATGCCTGATAAAGAATTTAAAGTCATGATTATAAAGATATTGGACTTGAGAAAAGAATAGAAGACATCATTAAGATCCTTAACAGTGAGATAAAAAAGAACCAATTGAAGATGAAGAATGCAATAAATGAAATTAAAAATACACAGATGGAATAAATAATAGACTAGATAAAGCAGAAAAACAAATCAGTGACCTGGAGGACAGAAAAACTGAATGTAATCAAGCTGACCAGGTGACAGGGAAAAAATTATGCAAAATGAGAACAGACAGGGAACTCAGTGACAGTATAAAGCATAATAACATTTGTATTATAAGAATCCTAGGAGAAGAGAAAGAAAAGGAACTGGATTTTATTTGAAGAAGTAATAGCTAAAAACATCCTGAATCTGCAAAAAGAAACAGAAATCCAGATCCAGGATGCACAGAAATCACCAAATGAAATCAATCCAAGGAGGTCCACACCAAGACACACAAAATTAAGATGGCAAAAAGTAGTGACAAAGGGACAATTTTAAAAACAGAAGCCAAAAGAAAGCAATTATATAGAAGGGAAACCCCTTAAGGCTCTCAGCTGATTTTTCAGCAGAAACTTTGCAGGCCAGAGAAAGTGGCCTAATATATTCAAAGTCCTAAAAAGAAAAAAATCTATAGCCAAGAATATTCTATCCAGCAAAGTTATCATTAAAAATAGAAGGAGGGGCACCTGGGTGGCTCAGTCCTTAAATGTCTGCCTTCAGCTCAGGTCATGATCTCAGGGTCCTGGGATCAAGCCCCACATTAGGCTCTCTGCTCAGTGGGAAGCCTGCTTCTCCCTCTCCAACTCCCCCTGTTTGTGTCTCTCTCCCTGTCAAATAAATAAATTTTTAAAAAAAGTTTTTTTTTAAATAGGAGAGATAGTTTCCCAGACAAACAAATTTAAAGGAATTCATGACTCCTAAATCAACCCTACAAGATGTGTTAAAGGGGACTCTTTGAGTGGGAAGACCATAAGCAAAAGTAAGGAAAATAAGAAGCACAAAGCAGAAAAATAAGTATATCTGTTAAAATCAGTCAAAGAACCCATAAAATAAAAGGATGTAAAGTATGACAGTATATTACTAAAACATGAGGAGGAGAGGAGTAAGAATGGGTTCAAACTAAAGCCACCATCAGCTTAATATAGATTGCTATATACAGAAGACCGTATATAAAACAGAATTATAACAAATCAAAAATCAACATAGATATGCAAAAAATAAAGATAAAGGAATCCAAGTATATCACTACAGAAAGCCAACTTATCATGAGAGAAGGCAGCAAGGGAAGAGAGAAGAACTACAAAAACAATCATAAAACAAAATGGCAATATATACACTCCTATCAATAATTACTTTGAATGTAAATGGACTAAACACTCCAATTAAAAGACACAGGGTGATAGAATGGATAAAAAAATCCAGGACCCATTTATATACTACCTACAAGGGACTCATTTCAGACCTCAAGACACATGCACATTGAAAGTGAAAGGATGTAAAGGATTTATCATCCAAATACATATGCCAAAAAATTAAAATTAAAATTAAAAAAAAAAAAGCCAGGACAGCAGAAACTTATCTCAGGCAAAATACTTAAAACAAAGACTATAACAAGAGGCAAAGAAGGACATATGCAACCACTCAGGGGACAGTCCAACAAGAAGCTCTAACAATTATAAATATTTAGGCACCCAACATGGGAGCACCCAAATACTTAAAGCTTAATACCTAATACTTAATACTTAATGTTAAAAACAAACATAAAGGAAATAATTGGTAGTAATATAATAATAGTAGGGCATTTTAACATCCCATATACATCGATGAAAAGATCATCTAAGCAAAAAACCAACAAGGAAACAGTGGCTTTGAATGTCTCAAAGGACCAGACGATTTAGCAGATATGTTCAAAATATTCTACCCTAAAACAACAGAATACACATTCTTCTCAAGTGAACATTGAACATTCTTGAGAATAGATCATATATTAGGCCACAACACAAGCCTCAACAAATTCAAAAATATTGATGTCATACCATGCATCTTTAAAGATTTTATTTAGTTATTTATCAGACGAGAAAGAGAGAGAAGAGCACAAGCAGAGGGAGCAGCAGGGAGAAGGAAAGAGAGAAGCAGGTCTGCTGCTGAACAGGGAGTCCAACACGGAGCTCAGTACCAGGACCCTGCAATCATGACCTGAGCTGCAGGCAGATGCTTAACCAATTGAGCCACCCAGGAGCCATGCCATACATCTTTTCTGAGCACAGTGCTATGAAACTAGAAATCAATCTCCAGAAAAAAATCTGGAAAAACCACAAATACATCAGAGGTTAAACAACATGCTACTAAACAATGAATGGGTGAGTGAAGAAATCAAAGATGAAATAAAAAAGTACATAGAAACAAGTAAAAATGAAAACACAACAGTCCAAAATCTTTGGGATACAGCAAAAGCAATTTTAAGAAGGAAGTTTAGAGCAATACAAGCCTACATGAAGAAGCAAGAAAAATCTCAAACAAACAACCTAACCTTACACCTGAAGGAGTAAGAAAAAGAAGGGAAAAAAAAAAAAAAACCCAAAGCCAGCAAAAGGAAGGAAATAAATAAAGATTAAAGCAAAAATAAATGACATAGAAACAAAAAAAGGAGATATTTCTTTGAAAAGATCAACAAAATTGATAAAACTTTAGCCAGACTCATTAGAAAAAGAAAGAAATCAAATAAAACCGCAAATTAAAGAGGAGAATAAAAAACAATGTTATAGAAATACAAATGATTGTATTAATACCTATTCTTCTCAACTATTCAAAAAAAAAAAAAAAAAGAAGAAGAAGAAGAAGAACTTCCAAATGCAATCTATGAGGCTGATAGCACCATGATACTAAAATCAGATAAAGGCACCATAAAAAAGAGAACTATAGACCAATATCTCTGATGAACATAGACACAAAAATCCTCAAAAAATATTAGCAAACTAAAAGTAACAACATTAAAAGAAAGCATTCACCATGATCCAGTGGGATTTATCCCCAGGATCAATGGTTAAATATTCACAAATCAATCAATGTGATATGTTACATCAATAAGAGAAAGGACAAAAACCATAATATCATTTCAGTAGATGCTGGAAAAGCATTTAATGGAGTTAAACATCCATTCGTGATAAAAACCCTCAGCAACATAAGTTTAGAGGGAACTTACCTCAACATAATAAAGGCCTTATATTAAAAACCTATAGCCCGTATCATACTCAGTGATGAAATACTGAGAGATTTCCATCTAAGATCAAGAACAAGACAAAGATGTCCATTATCACCACTTTCATTCAACATAGTACTGGAAGTTCTAGTCATAACACTCAGATAACATAAAGTAACATAAAGGAATAAAAGGCATCCAAACTGGTAAGGAAGAACTAAAACTTCCACTATTTGCAGATGACATACTACTCTATATAGAAAACCCTAAAGACTCTACCAAAAAAACTGCTAGAACTGATAAATGAATTTAGTAAAGTTGCAGGATACAGAAATCTGTTGCATTTCTACACACTAAGAATGAACCAATAAAAAGAGAAATTAAGAAAGCAATCCCATTTACAATTACACCAAAAATAATAAAATACCTAGGAATAAACTTAATCAAGGAGGTGGAAGTCCTATATTCTGAAAACTGTAAAACATTGATGAAAGAAATTGAAGATGACACAAATAGAACATTATACACCAATGGATTAAAGAACAAATATTGTTAAAATGTCCATACTACCCAAAGCAATCTACAGATTTAATGCAATCCTTAACAAAACACCAGCATTTTCACAGAACTAGAACAAATAAGTCTAAAATTTGTATGGAACCACAAGACTCTGAATAGCTAAGAAAATCTTGAAAAAGAAAAAAACAACTGGAGGTAGCACAATTCTAGATTTCAAATTATACTACAAAGCTGTCATAATCAAAACAGTATGACACCAGCACAAAAATTGACACAAAGATCAATGGAAAAGGATAGAAAACCCAGGAACAAACCAATGATTATATGGTCAATTAATTTCAACATGGGAGGAAAGAACATATCATGGGAGAAAGACAGTCTCTTCAATAAATGGTGTTGGGAAAACTGGATAGTTACGTACAAAGGAATGAAATTAGACCACTTTCTATGCCATACACAAAAATTAATTCAAAATGGGTTAAAGACATAAATGTGAGACCTGAAACTCTAAAAATCCTAGAAAAGAACAGAGGTGGTATTTCTCAGACATCAGCTGTAGCAACTCTTTTCTAGATATGTCTCCTGAGCCAAGGAAGTAAAAGCAAAAATAAACCATTGGGACTAAATCAAAATCAGAGGCTTCTGCAGAGTGAAGGAAACAATCAACAAAACTTAAAGACAACCTATTGAATAGGAAAAATATTTGCAAATGACATATCTGACAAAGGATTCATATCAAAAGTATATAAAGAATTTATACAACTCAATACTCAAAAAACAAATAATACAATTTAAAAATGGGCAGAAGATATGAATAGATATTTTTCCAAAGAAGACATCCAGATGGCCAAGAGACATGTGAAAAGATGCTCATCATGACTTATCAGGGAAATGCAAATCACAACCACAATGAAATATCACCTCACACATCTCAGAACAGCTAAAATCAATGTGAGAAACAACAGTTGTTGGCAAGAATGTGTGGTACACCACTGGTGAAAATGCAAACTGTTGCAGCCATTGTGGAAAACAGTATGGAGCTTCCTCAAAAAGTTAAAAATAGTACTAAAAATACCCAGTAATTAAATTACTGGGTATTTACACAAAGAATACAAAAACAGTAATTCGAAAGAATATATGCTCCCTTATGTTCTTTGCAGTATTATTTACAATAGCCAAACTATGGAAGCAGCCAAACTGTCTATCTATAGATGAATGGATAAAGAAGATGTGGTATATACATAATCACATATTATTCGACCATAAAAAAGAATGAAATCTTGCCATTTGCTACACATGGATGGAGATAGAGGATATAATGTTAAGCAAAATAAGTCAGTCAGAGAAAGACAAATACCAGTCATGTATGGATTTAAGAAAAGAAACAAACAAAATAAGTCAGAAAAAGACAAATTTCACCAATATGTGGAATTAAAGAAATGAAACAAGCAAACAAAGGTGGGAGCTGGGGGGTAGAAAGAGACAAACCAAGAAACAGACTCATTAACAGTAGAAAACAAACAGATGGTTACCAGAGGGGAAGCTGGGTGGTGGGAGATGGGTGAAATAGGTGAAGGGGATTAAGGAGTGCATTTACCATGAGAAGCGAGCACTGAGTAATGTATAGAATTGTTGAATCACTAAATTTTACACCTATAACTAATACAATATTATATGTTAACTATACTGGAATTAAAATTAAAACTCTAAAAAATGCCAATTACTTTTCTATTTAACAACAATGAAAAAGTGGAATTTGAAATTTAAAACACCATACAATTTACATCAGCAATTAAAAAATGCTTAGGTACAAATCTTAAAACACATGTATAATATCTATGTGAGAAAAACTATAAAATTCTGCAAATAAAAAGATCAAAGAAATAAACAGAGGAGTAATACATGTTCATGGGTAGGATGACAATATTGTCAAGAGGTTAGATCTTTCCTACTTGATGCATAGATTTATTACAATCCAAACCAAAATCCCAGAAAGTTACTTGTGAATATTGAAAAACTGATTTTACAGTTTATATAATGAGGGGAAAGATGCCCAGAATAGCCAATGCAATATTGAAGAAAAAGAACAAAGTTGGAGAAGATATACTACTTGACCTCAAGACTTAATATAAATATACAGTAATTATGATAGTGTGGTATTGACACAAGAATAAAAAAATAGATAGATGAGACAAAATAGAGAGCCCAGAAACAGGTCCCCCAAAATATACTCAATAAGTATTATCGTCAGGTTTTTAAGATTTTTGGATATCATAATAGTGTGTTGTGTGTCACTGAGATTTTAATTACATTTCCTAATTATTAATGGCACCAAGAATGTTTTTCAATCTGTATATACCTTTTGGTGAAAAGTTCATTAAAATATTTTGTCCACGTCTATTGAATGGCTAGTTTGCTTTTTATCTAAATTTAAAACTTCCTTATGTATACTAAATGCAAATCCACTATCACATATTTAATTTGTTAGATTTTCTTGAACTCTGCAACTTAGTTTTATTCTGTTAATTGTACTTTGGAAGAGCAGAGGTTCTTAAATTTTATGAAATTCAGTTCAATAATTTAAAAATATATGTGATTATTGATTTTTAATGTAATGTTTCCCTAGAGTTTTTTTTTATTTTTAATTTTAGGTTTTACATTTACATTTATGATCCACTTTTACTTTATTTTTGTAAAGGATGTATAGATTGAGGTGCATATTTTTGCATATGACTAACCAGTTGTTCCAAATCTTTCCATTCTACATTGAATTACCTAGGCATTTTGTTGAAAATCAATTAAGATTATATGTATGGGTCTATATTTGGGTTCCCTAGACTAGTTTGCTGATTATCTTACATATCTTTATGTCACTACTTTATGCATACTGTCTTACTAATTAAGTACCTCCAACTTTGTTAACATATTTTTTCAAAGTTGTTTGGTTATTTTAGTTACTTTCCATTTCCAAAGAGATTTTAGAATATGCTTTTCAATTTCTATAAGAAAAAAACCTGTTGAAAATTAGATTGGAACATGAGTAAATCTATATATCAACGTGGAGAGAAGAGAAATAGTGAGACTTGGATACATGACAATCGTCTATCTCTCCTTTTATATATGTTCTCAGCAATGATTTTTAGTTTTTCTCTCTACAAGTCTTACTTTTTTTTAAATCAAATGTGTCCCTAAATATTCTATTTTTAGGCTTTTGCAAATGATATTTTTATCTAATTTTCTAACAGAATGTTATTAGACTAAGAAATTTAAATGTTTGTGTAGTAACCGTGCATCTTCTAAACTTGCTAAACTCACATATTAGTTCTAGTAGCTTTTAGTAGATTATGTAAGATTTTTCTACATAGAAAAACCATATCAAAAGTAAATTTCTTTTTAATATCAATGATTTTTATTTCCTCTTACTTACCTTAATGCATTGGCTACAAGCCCCAGTACAAAAGCAAGCAGACATTGTAAGAATAGCCTTACTTTTTTTTTTTTTGGATGATAGAGAGGAAATAGTCTTTCTCCATTGTGATGTAACCTACTACTTTTCATAGGTTTTCTTTACCCTACTGGTGAGTTCCCTTCTTTTCCTAGTTTTCTGAAATTTTTATCAGAAATTCATGATAGATTTTGTCAAATGTTTTTTATGCATTTATTAACATTATATGCAATTATTTTTGTTTGAAAATATGGTGAAAAACAGTAATAGATTTTTTAAATGAAAATTTCCCCCCACATTTGTAAGGTAAGTGCTACTTGATTGTGATATAGTATCATGTCATATATCATTAAACTCAATTTTGCATAATTCTTATTAATACTTATTATAACTGAGTTTATGAAGGAATTTAATAACAAATTTTATTTCATGAATGCTTTCCTCTGGTTTTAGTATCGTTGTAGGCCTGGCAATAAAGAATGAGTTTGACTCTTTCAGAGACTGAACTGAGTGATAAATAGCATGCAGATTGCAGTAACTCTCTGCGTGAAATTAAGAAATATCACCTAGATGAAAGTAATATTGGCAGAGAAATAGGTATTTGAAGAACACATTCCAAAATATTTATCTATGAATATTTCCAAACCCTGAATAATTTTATGCCACCAGAATCTTTTTTTTTAATCAAATCTGTACATAAATTTTACTGCTGGCATGTCTGTACATACTCAAGAATTTCATTATGTCTTTGACTAGGTCCCACAATCTTCTCTCACCTTCAATGAGAAAAAGCAATATATGACCTATTGAAAAAGTGGAGATTACATAAAGGCATGATGGAGTGTGAGTTTAGGAGACTCTAAAAAAGGCTGAAGTAATACCTAACTGGCCTTTACTAATCTCAGTTTGGGGCACACTGAGAGATGTACAAGTTGGAGGTTAGCCTTAAAGAATTTATTAATTTTTAAATACATTTAGGTTACTCTTTCTTTACAAATATTTTCACGACTCGGTCCCGAATTTGCTTTGTCCTAACCCCATAAATGACTGGATTTAAACAAGGAGGAACAACCACATACAGATTGGCCAGGAGGATGTGAATGTAGTGAGGAATATTTCTACCAAATCGGTGAGTCATAAAAGAGAAAAATGCTGGTGTGTAAAAGGCTAAGATGACACAGACATGTGAACCACATGCGCTAAGTGCTTTGAGTCTGGCATCTCTTGAAGGAAGTCAGAAAACAGATCGTAGGATCTGAACATAGGAGAGGGCAATAAGAATCAAGTCAAAAATCAGAGCAGCAATGGTAAATAAGCCATAGATGATATTGACCCTTATGTTAGCACAGGCAAGACGGGCGATTCCCATGTGTTCACAGTAGGTGTGAGGAATAATGTAGTGTCCACAAAAGGGCAATCGTTTGAGAAGTGGGCAGAAGGGGATGACAAGGAGAACTGGCCTCCCCACTACAATGGATGCCATGATGGCTACCACTCTATTGGTGAGGATAGTGGTATATCTCAGTGGATAACAGATGGCGACAAAGCGGTCAATTGCCATGGCCAGCAGTACAACAGATTCCATGCCAGTGTAGGTGTGGATAAAGAACATTTGGATGAGACAGCCTTCAAATGTTATCTCCCTAGAGTTGAACCAGAAGATAGCTAGCATCTTGGGAATGGTAGAAGTGGAAAGGCCTAGATCAATAAAGGAGAGGAGAGCCAGAAAATAGAACATGGGTTGATGAAGACTCTGCTCAGTCTTGATCACAAACAGGATTGTGACATTCCCCATGAGTGCTATCAGATAAACAACAAAGAAAAGGAAAGCAATCCAGATATGGAAAGCTTCTAAACCAGGGATACCCAACAGAAGGAAGGCAGAGGGATAAGAGGCACTATCATTGACAGAAGACATCCTGAGGAGAACTCTTGGAAAATACTCTATGGTCTTCTTCAGTATTTCTGGGGAGACATAAAGTGATATATGGTGGTTGGATGTGTATAATAGCATACCAACTAGACACTTAAGAACATAATAGGAATTTGAGGACAACTGACTATTAAATTCAAATTATTGACTATCCCATTTAATATTCGAAGGAGATTGCAGAAGTTAGAAATAGTCTTTTCTGCTGTGGTGGTGATCCATGATCATTTTTAGCTCATTCTTTTGTGAAATTCTCATCCATATTCAGTAGTATCAACTGAAAACCCTTCCAGTAACCAAAATTTTTATTATATCTTTAAATTACATTGTTTACTTAGTTGAGTGGATATGTAAGAGACAACTTTACCAAAATATTAAAAAAAAAAAAAAGAATGTGGAATTGGAATGGCAAGAAACTTTAGATATGGTGATCAAGAGGATATCTACTTATAAGGCTTATTTGACTGTCATAGTCCCCTCTTTGTTAATTATTATTTTTCCCATTATTTGCTTTAATAAGACTGTGTTTATAGCTATCTTTTAATAAAATGTGCTTTTATGCTGTGATTGATAAATTTACTATTAGTATTTTTCTACTTTTATTGTCAAAAAATTCACCACATAAATAATGCAAAAAATAGATAGATTTAATAGAGGTTTAAAAAAGTTGTTAAATTCAGCATCCATATGTGTTATTAAAAAAAAGAAACTTTTAGCAAACTAGGCAAAACATAAAACTTGTTCAATTTAATGAAAGGAATCTATGAAAATTACACAGCTAATATCATACTGAATGGTAAAACACAGAATGGTTTGTTTCTAGGGTTGGGAATAAGGCAAGCATATCAACCAGTATCAATTACATTTAATATTTTACTAGAGGTCCCAAAAATGTCAATGTATCAAAAATAAATAAATAAATAAATAAGAAGACATTAAGATTGGAATGAAAGAAATAAACTTTCCTATTCATAAGTGACACGACAACTTACATAAAAATTAAAGAATATAGAACTAATTATTTAGCTTATCAATTAATCAGGTAAAAGAATCAATACTTTTCCATATACTGTTAACAAACAATTAGAAACTAAAATTTTCAGTTAAAATTTTGTGAAAATTCCCACTATCACTTAAAATGACATCAAAAGCATGGCGTACTTAGCAATAAGCACTTAAAATTGTAAAACATGACAGAAATTAAAAAGACATAAAAATGTTTTAAAGTATAACATGTTCATGGTTTGGAAGACTGAAATATATTATGATGTCAGTTCTTCCTAAAAGATCAATAGCTTTAAAACGGTTTCAATCAATACCAAGAAATTAAAGCTTATTCTAAAATAATTATAGGAATACCCTAAATTGTTTGGAAGAAGAGTAACAAAACAGAGGAAGTTATAATAAAGGACTTCAGACTTTAAAATGTATAGTAATCAAGGCCATATGATAGTTGAAAAATGATGGACAAATAGATAAGCAGAGAAAGAACAGAATAGATTTATTTTATGTCCTCAGTTAAATTTTATAAAGTGACCAATAAAGTAATTCAGTGAAGATAGGAGAGTTATTTCTACCAATGATACTGGTGCAACTAAATATACATATATTAAAAAAAAGAACCTTGCTTCAAACTTCACAACAAAATCAGATATTAATTACATTTCTAAAATATACCTAGATATTTTTTAAAAAGCAACTCAATTTCTAACATGTATGAAGTCAAAGAAAGGAAAGTATCTTTGCAACCCAGTGGAAAGTAATGGTTTCTTAGAACACAAAAAGCAATAATTAAAAAAAAATAGCCTCTTACATGCTATTAAATTTTATAATTTATTCTTAAGAACGTGAATTTAGAGGGCAAAGACTGAGAGAAACTATTCACAATCCCTTACAATTTCTTTTACAATTTCTGTAAAAGAATTTGCGTTAAAAGTACATGACAGTGCTTAAAATAGCAAATAAGAAAACAAGCAATGGAAAAAGAAGAGCCTACACTGTTGCTTAGCAGAGGAAAATATACAAATGACATTAAACTTCTCAAAATCTTTAGACATCAGGAAATGTACATTAAAATTAAAAATGACATATTATTACACATCTATTAGAATGGCAAAAAAAAAAAAAAGGCATGATGATATCAAATTTCAACAAGGATGTGGAACAAATTCTCCTAATTACCTCCAACTGAATTCCTAGTTTACTCAAGACGAGTGAAAGTATATAGGTCCACACAGAGACTTGTACAAGAATGTTGGTAGCAGCTTTATTCACAACTGCTCCAAATGAAAACAACATAAATACTGTGATCAAGAGTAAACAGACAAATCAGTTTCAAAATATTTGCCCAACGAAATTCTACTCAGCAATAAAAATGGATTGACTACTTATATGTGTGACAAAGTAGATAAATCTATGTCATTATACTGAACTGTCAACTTCCACTAGTTACTGGAGAGTACTAAGTATATGATTTCACTTATATGAAGATCTAGAGAAAATGGTTACAAGGGACACCTGGCTGGCTCAGTCAGCAGAGTACGTGACTCTGGATCTCAGAGTTGTGAGAGATTACTTAATATTAAAACCTTTAACAGCAACAAAAAAATGGGTACTGAAAATATCTATTCAGTGGTTGCCCGGGAATTGAAAGGGGTCACGGACAGACTGGGAAGGGACACAAAAGAATTTTTAGAGGTGACAGAAAAATTTTATATTTGTATTGGCGTATAGGATATATATTTTTATAGGGGTGTAGGAAAAGTATATACATTTTCCAAGACTGCACAGATAAGATTTTACATTTAAACAGAATTCAAATTTTACTTAAAAAAATCAAATCCAGGTCTGGAGAGAACAGAATGTTTACAGTTGTTGACATTGGATCCTGAGAGCATTACACATCTCTGCTTAATTTGTAGACGTTTGAAATGCTCCATAATGAAATGGTATAATATATAAATCTAGTCAAAATAAGTGTCACCTTTAATATTTTTTTATAAAATACAGTATCATTTGCTTTAATAAAATATTCACTTTGGGAGCTTATTTTAAACACAAGATTATTTATCTCAATCAATACAGAGCTAAAAATCCTAAAATCTAAAATGTTTTACAATCCTACTCAAGAAGCATAAAATAAAATTAAGAACCTATGTTAAGTTTTAGTATTCTCTAATAATTTTTGCTATGAATAACACCTACCTTTTATTCCTGATATTTTCTTTTTTATTCACACTCATCAGCTTTTAAGTCAATTGCTAACCATGGTATATTCTTTATGATTATTTGCAACAAGCTCACTGATGATCATCGTCCCCAAGGCTTTACAGCTACCAAAACAGAGCAACCATTTCAAAGAGGTCACTCTATTGACACCACTTTGATTTCCATAGTTCTGGACTCTGGTCACTCACTCAGGCTAACATCTGCTATGAAAGCATACCTTACTGTGCCTGGGTGCTTCTTCTCTGAGGGGTAGCTGAGAAAAAGGGCACTTACATCCTTGATATTTCTGTAAGTGTATTACCTGATGTAACTTCCCAAAACGCTCTTCAGTGTCCACTATGCTGAGCTGCCCTGCCTGTCTCAGCCTTTTCACGGAAGACCTCCCACCATATAAAAATGCAACTTGGGCTACCTTCCCAAGGTAATGTTCTGCTTCCTCCTGCAATGTCAGGCTGGCCTTTCTGCCCAGGATCCCTCAAAAGGATGAATTTATGCAGAGGATGTAGCTCCCCTGAGAAGGCCATCCTTGGTCAGTCCCTGCAGGGACCAGATGTCTGGGAGATTGAGTCAAGTTTTCTGAAGCATCTTGGTTCAAACCTGCTTCCAGGGAACTGGGATTTCTTTTCAAATTTGTCTCTTGGGCATGTTAATTTTTTTTATGTAGCTTATTTCCCCATCCATCTTTTCTATCTATTAATTTTCTCTAATTACTTTAATCATAGTCTTTTCATATTTGAAGCATATATATACATATTATAAGATATATATATATATACTATCATCTTTTATCCACATTTCTGAATTAATAGTAATGCTCAAAGCATTATATAATTCCATTTTAAGCTGTAGTATAACATGTTGCCACCTAAAAAACATTTGTTTTCTTAAACTTTGATTACCTGTTTCACAGTCTGTTTCTATATTAAATTATGCCAGAGAGGTTAAGGAAACTTCCCTGGAACTAAACTTATTTTAAAATCCTGTTTCATAATAGTTACATGACTATGTGTAAATTACCTAACTTCTGAATCTCCACCTACTCATTATAGAATGTGGATTACCTAAAGAGCCAAATGTAGTTTCTAGAACATTATAAGGGATCAAGAAATATTAGATGTCACTATTGGTAGCCATAATGCCTCTTGTTTCATAGCATTTATACGATTCTTACATCACAGGGAATTGTGGAGTGCCTCTTCCCATCAGTGTCCTATATAAGGAGTCAGTTTTTCCTATTAATAGCACCTTGTACCCATTTACATGTAGAATTTATGTACTTTTGTTCATAGTTTTTCTTTAATATGCCCATATTGTGTGTTTAGGTTACTCATCTGAGAAATGAGAGTGTATCTGTTCAACTTTGAAAATGCTACTTACTCTAATATAATGTTAATGTTAATATGCAATATTATTATTGGTTCAGTTCCCTCAGCTTTAGAAAGGGAAAAAACTAGAAACTATTTATTGTAGTTGTAAGAATTTAAAGAATTAATACTTACGAAGTCATGAAAACAGTGCCTGGCTCATAATATATGTCTATTTTTTGGTATTATTATTACTATTATTATGCTAATCAATTTTTATCAACTTCATGGAATTTTTTCATGTAAATGCTATTTTATTTATCACATAATTGCTGTCATTTGTCATATGTGGTTGGAACTATGCTTATATTAAATATTTATTATTGTTACTTTTTGCTGACATTTTCTAAGATGAATGAAAGACTTCATAAATCTGCACATAGGATACCACCTTCCCTAGACATCGTAATGTGACAATTTTTAGAGTAGAGAATAAGCTTCATTTTCTCATACTCAAACTTCCTTAATATCTGAAGACCAAATTTCATAATTTATACCTGAAAGTTCTAGTTACCCTTTCTCTTATCTGCTTAGTTTTGACCCCGTAAATTACAGGGTTGAGAGCAGGTGGAATGACAACATAAAAGTTGGCAAGAAGAATGTGGATGTATTGAGGAACATTTTGGCCAAACCAGTGGGTCATGAAGGAAAAAAAACGCTGGAGTGTAAAAGGCCAACATTACACACACGTGGGAGCCACAAGTGCTGAGTGCCTTCATTCGGGCATCCCTGGAAGGGAGGCAGAAGACAGCATGGAGGATATAGACAAAGGAGATGATAATGGCTATGATGTCAAACACCAAAATAGAGATGGCACATAAGCCATATACGATGTTCACCTTTATGCTGGTGCAAGACAGGCGGGCAATGCCCATGTGCTCACAGTATGTGTGGGAGATGATTTGATGCCCACAGAAAGGTAACCTTAAGATGAGCAGAACGAAGGGGATTGTAATGGCTAAGGGTCTCAGGAGGATGATCAATGCTATAACAGATACCACCTTGTTTGTCAACACCAGTGTGTACCAAAGAGGGTTACAGATGGCCACATAGCGATCATAGGCCATGGCCACGAGCACAGCCGACTCCATGCCAGTACATAAGTGGATGAAGAACATCTGAATGAGACAGCCCTCAAAAGTGATTTCTCTCAGGCTGAACCAGAAGATTCCAAGCATCTTGGGGATGGTGGATGTGGACAGGCCATGTCAATAGATGACAGAATGGCCAGGAATTAGAACATAGATAGGATGATGGAGACTACAACCAGTCTGAATCACAAAAAGAATTGTAATGTTTTCCAATAATGCTGTCAAATATACAACACAAAATGGAAAAGCAATCCACATATGCATGTCTTCTAGCCCTGGAATTCCCAGCAGGAGAAAGAATTTGGGATGGAATTGTGTGTCATTAGATGGGACCATGTTTCCGTTGCACTTGTACTGCTGCATGTAACATATACCAGATGTTTCATTCACTGAGAGGTGCCAGCTCTTCTTGTCCAATGTTACTGATTTCCTAAAGAATGATACAAAAATATGTTTGAACTTGTCTAAACACCCACCCATCATTACATAACTGTGGACTTTTTTTGAAAACTGAAGTACATATTGTTATTGTTTGATCTCAACTGATCTATCAGATTCATTACATTTGTTTTCATCCATTTTAATAACATAATTAAACTTTCATCAAGGACCAATAGAATATCATACAAATGGCTAGGTATTTGGTGTTCAGATCATACATAGTTAACCGTCTTTAAGGAAGTTCTAGCTTAGGAATTAAAATAATAATACAATGTATGGTTTCTCTGGGATTCTGACAAGTACGTTTTCCTTTCTATCTCATAGTCAATTGCTATAGCCTCTGGAGGTAAAATTTGCACAAAACCCTTTTAAATGTGTGAAACCTAATGGAAAAAACCACTAGGTGAACTCCTGGACCTCAAATCAGAAACATCATTGCAGTTAGGGAAGACTGTATTAAATGCAGGAAATCAAGACTCATGGTGGTTATAATTGATGCAGTTGAGATGGCTTCACCATTAGATTTTACAGTTGATTGTTTAAAACAGCAGAAGAGATAAGAATGACACTGCAAGAGCAATTTTGTTCAAAGCAGCACTAGCAATCAAAGATTGACTTGAATTATATGTAAAGAACTTAAATTTGAATATTTTATGTAATGTGAACTTTTCCTTATAAAGCTGTGGTGGGAGATATTTTTAATACTTGTGTAGAAAGATCCAAAACAGTAGTAACAAAATAGTGCCAGGTTGCATTAAAATAAAGTAAATCTAATATCTATGGATCATTAGCATTGTTTCTATTTCACATCATATGATAAAAAGGTGTGACTTTAAATTTTTGATTGACCTAAGTGGCTGTTCATGGCCACTCATCTTCTGCTATTTTCCCCACAGTTACATCCTCAATCTGTTTGCATATATAAATGTCCTACCTTTCAGTTATTGAACTCCAAGTCACAGTTGGACCACACCTCACATTTTTCCCACCCTCTTAAGGATTTTTCTTGTCACCTCTGTTCCAATGTCACATCAAGTTCTATAGCCCCTAGTTCAGTCTTTTTCTTCACAGTTATTTATTTCCTGACAGCTTCACTTCTTCAACTCTCCAAACCAGATCATTCACATCTCTCTGCATTTTTCTTTCCTTGACTCTGCTGTCTCTTCGTTCAGCTGTCAATCCATCTGCCCCAGATTCAGCCCTGACCTCTGCAACCACTTCCCATCCAAGAGCTCCGGTTGCTGAGAGTTATTGGAGAAAAGCTACAGAATTATGCCAATTGCAGTATCTGCAGACAGGTCATCCAGGACATGAAAATCCTTCCCGTGTCCTTTAGATGGTTTCCTTTTTCAGTTGTCTCAGAGAATATGCCGTACATACACTTGTCTCACACCACAAGGTAATGATACATTTATTCTTTAACTTGCAGCACTTTCTCTTGTCTCTCTAGAAAATTAAGATGACCATGCAAGTGATATTTGCATCTTCTCACTCTTCCCTTCCCAGTTGTAAGTGTTTTACTCCAGCCTGCTGCTAATAGAAACACCTCTGCTTTGATCTCATCTTTCAAGTCTGCATATACCACTCTTTATCCTTTTTGTTTTTTCCCATCTCTATCTCTCTTGTGTTTGCACCTTCTCCACCTGTTCAGTGTTTCCCCCCAAATTTTTGACCCATGTTTAATCTAATTTGAAAAAAATAGCAAGAATTTTGAAATAGTATATGTTATTTCTATTTACTCCTATTCACTTCTCAATGGGCTATAAAGAATGTAAACTGACTTCTACTTAAAAATGGAGTTTCTTTCATAAATAGTACCAAATTGTGTCCCTATTTCCAAAAGTTCTTGAATATAATTTGAACTTATGCTATTTATATCCTACAGGAAATACACTATTATTGGTCATTTTTCTTCCCAATATCCCACCAGTCTTTTAGTGATTTAACAGACTTGTATCATTCCAGGAATTTTTGAGTATATGAAATTACTTTTTTAATAAACATCAAATCAATCTGAGTTTTTTTGTTTACTTTCCTAACATTTATTTGGGTCACCATTCTTTCTTTCTGGTTTACATTTTCAGGTATTGCTGTTGCCATCTCCTCTCTTTGCTCTATGTTAAAGGAGCCCTAAAGAATGTTGTAAAATAAATCCCATAGAACACCATGTGTTTATGAGAAGTCAATGTGTCTCATGTTCCTGCTTTGCTACAAAATATTTTTTCTAATAGCCTCATTGAACTGGAAATTTCTATAGTTCTTTTTTTTTTCCTCTTAGGTATTTACAATGTACATCAGAACTATGAGATTCTCTCCTAAAGCAATTTTATTTAACCGGTGATTTCACAAATGTGTTTGACCAGCAAAATTCCTAAATGGAATATCTATAAAACCCATGAATGATAATATTTCAGGCTCTTAAGTTACAAAAGTGAACCTATGGTATGTCAAATTTTAAAAATTTTTCTGTGCTGTCTTCAACTGAGCATCAATTGTTTTGCCTCTGTTCTAGATGAATATATATCAGATAGATAATTTTCTAGGAAATAAAAGGAGAAAAAGGACACTCTAGACCTTGTTTTCAACACAGTGTCTAATGAATTTTTATAATATATTAACTTTTCTAGATCTTCACCAGCATGTATTAAAACATATTAGGAGACCAGCATAAATTAAGAAATTTTAATCATATAATTGCAAAATTATTTGAGTTTTTGTTCTTGGCATCTATTGTTGTCATATTTGTGTTACCTTTCAATTAGGAAAACATTTAAAGCCATTTATAGAGATGAAATTTAGACAGACTATTGCTTAATCATCTTCGTATGGATCTAGAAATGTTTGGAAAACTTTGGAATTTATTTTGTAAATGATGAGTCAATGCTAAAAAAAAACAAAAAAAAACAAAAAACAAAAAACAAAACCTTTTTTTGGTAATAGCTTTGGAAATATAAGGATTCTTGATCTGGTATTTTTATCTGTCAGTTATACGAAGGCATGAATTGTGAAATATTTATCTTGAGAGCTGAATGGAGGACAGAGGGGTATACAAAGTTAGTTAAAGTTCTGCATAATAGATATAGAATGGTGACTGCTCTGAGAGGGCAAGACAGACAAGACTGAAGGTTAAGGTACAACCACAGGAAGTGAAGAAAAAAGTGAGTTGAATGACAAAGACTTCAAGAAAGGCACAGAAAGCAAGTTAAAAAGGTGTTTGCATAAGCACACACATATGCACACTTCACTTATCCAGATAAGAATAAGATTAAGAATGAAATTTATAAACCCTTTGTCATAGTATACACCTGAGTCTGTGTAAATTATCTTGTTACACGCTGAGCTCCTTCCATATTCAATCAGCTTTCCTTTTTTTCTCCATTCCTCTTGTCTATTTTATCTCTTCAACCTACATCTCAGTGAAATGACCACAATGAAATGGTTTCCGTCTCTTTGTTTCTTTGTTTGAAAATAAAAAAGAGTTACTGTCTTAGTGGATCCTTCTTGAACCCAAGGCCAGACTTACCAGTATAGCTTCTGCTTTCTGGATAAGCTAGTTCACCCACCTGTCCCAGAATGTTTCCATTTTCATCTGCTCTGACTGAAATGGAAGACTTACACTGTAACCACTGACCTTAAAATGGAGAGTCTCCAAACACTGGTGTTCTCTGGAGAAAACAGAATTGTCCAGAGGCACTGAGCTATATGCTCCATAAATATGAAGCATAATATCATTGGTGATTAAAAAAAGAAGAATAAGAAGAAGAAGAAGAAGAAGAAGAAGAAGAAGAAGAAGAAGAAGAAAGAAGAAAAGAAAAAGTCCAGATTCTGAATGCTCTTTCCCAAGCTCAAAATTTCTTGTGATAAACTGACTTATCTCTAGGCAGGAGCAGCTATGAGGAGGGCTTACCACCCATTCTTTCTCTTCAAGATCCCTCTAGTTCTACATTCCCTCTCATGAGCCCCACATAAAAGGCCAGGTCACCAAAAATCTGGGGTGATTTTATGTAAGGGATTGGCGAGTCATTCTGTTGTGTTTTTTTTTTTTTCCCCATTACCATATTATTTATCTTGCTGGGTATCTGGTCAATTTCTCCAAAATTTACCTACCTCTCCCTCTCACCCCCATGATAAACACAATTCAATCTTCAATACTATCAGGAAAAAATTGAAGCCCACCTAGTATCTATCATTTCATGGAGTATTCATTAGAACTAGGATGTGATAGATATTGGGACCGCAGCTCCAGGAATGCAGGAGGAACAATAAAAATGGCCAACGGGCAGTCAACTTCCAGGCCGCCCCTTTTCCTTTACCCATGACTCTCCCACCGGAAGGACATATGCTGAGGACATGTCACCATAAGTAACCCGATATCTATGCAGGAAACAGGAACATCAGGACTCCCCCTACCCTCTAGTCACCAAATACCTTACCTTATATGGCTATGAACCTATGCCCTGTCTTAACCCAAATAAAAGACCCACTAGACCCCCTCCTGGGCGTGACTTCCCCCAACTCTCCTCTCCTGAGTCATGAAACCTCACTCAAGGGTGCCTTTAATAAACTTTGCCTTGCACCTCTCTTACCTGTAAAACCTTACAAGAGGTAATATAATAAAAAAAAAAAAAAGACTAGTTATTTTGAACACAAATCCTCTCTGCTTCCTGGTTCTTCTTCTTCTTCTTCTTCTTTTTAAAGATATTATTTATTTACTTGACAGAGAGAGAGAGAGAGAGGACAAGTAGGCAGAGTGGCCAGCAGAGGGAGAGAGAGAAGCTGGCTCTCCACTGAGCAGGGGGCCCCAAGCGGGTCTCAATCCCAGGACCCAGGGATCATGACCTGAGCCAAAGGGAGCTGCCTAACTGACTGAGCCACCCAGGTACCCCCACTTCCTGGTTCATCTTGATAGTAAAATGAGACAGGGTTTAATTTACTGGTGAGAAGAGATCTAGGGAAAGAAGCATGAAATACCAAAAATTGGTTAAATAGATGGACTTTGAGAGAGACTATGTGAGTTTGAATCCCATCTTTCTTAGTTAATGCACATATGAGTTTGGGAAAGAAATTTAAACTCTTTGTCTCCATTTCCTCCTCTTATAAATGAGTAGGATAATACCTAGTGCAAAGCATTGCTGAGGAGATTAAAAAAGGTAATACTTGTATAACACTTAAAACATTTTCTGATATATAGTAAGAAATTTGTAATGGTTTATTGATAGTAAACTAAACCACTTAACTAACACTTAGTATTTCCAGGCAAGGATATTTTCTGGAAATTGATACTGACAGGAGTTGCCATGAAGAAGTCTCCTAGATTCACTTTTGGAGTCATATGGGAGTTGATAAATGTGACATCATTTTCCTTCCTAGATTTATTGTCAATAAAGAACAAAACATACAGGTACAAAGAAGAACTCAGCATTATTTCTGAGTAAAAGCTGTGTATTTCTTGGTTAAGCTGTGCATCTAAATGGTAAATTGGGCTTTTTAACAATCTTTGCCCTCTCAAACTCCCCCAATTTAACTTATCTCAAATGTCAGGTTTTTGTTTGGAGGGGCAGAGCCTTGTCAAGACACTTATGGAACTCCTGGATTTTGGAGAGTGATACTGGGATCTGCAATGTCAACTGTCATGTGACAATTAAGTATGTGTGTTTCTAGATTCTCTATACAGTGCATTTACCATTTTTGTTTATTCCTTTGTCAGTTATATTCTTTCATAATTTCAACAGTGTATTAAAATTTTGATATTTCGTAGAACATATCCTGTTTCTCTCTCCTAGGCCTGTAAGGTAATTTCTGCCTAATTGATTTTCTATATGCATTTTTTAAAAGTTTATTTATAACACTGTAGATTATAGAAAAATGCAAATGTAGTACAGAGAGCTTTGATATAAATGTATACATAATCTCCCCCATCAGTAACATTTTACACTATCATGGTCATTTGTTATAATTAATAAAACAGTATTAACTAAAGTTTATGTTTTATTAAAATTCATGTTATTCAGATTCCCTTATTTGTACCTAATGTTCTTCTCTAGTGGGATCCCACTCAGAATACCAAATTACATATACAAGTTATATCTACTTAGGGCTCTTAGGTTCTCTTGACTGTGACAGTTACTCAGGCTTTTCTTAGTTTTGATGACTTCACAGTGTTTGAAAGTGCTAGTCAGATTATAGGGGCACCTGGGTGGCTCAGTGGATTGAGCATTCAACTTTTAATTTTGGTTCAGATCATGATATCATGGATCCTGGAATCGAGCCCCGCATTGGGCTCCCTGCCTTGCCTGGAACTTGCTTAAATATTCTAATCCTCTGACCTTCCTTCCCCTCCCCCGACCCCTGCCCCATGCACACCCTCTATTTCTCTCAAATAATTTTTTTTTTAAAAGAAGTACTGGTCGAGTTTTTGTAAAATATCCCTTAATTGAGATTAGTCTGATTATTTCCTCCATGACTAGACCAGAATTTTGTGATTGGGGAAGAAGATCAAGGAGGTAAAATACTAATTATGTCAAAACAGATCAAGGATACATACTATCAACACGGTTTATCACTGTTGTTATTGAGCTTCATCGCCTGCTGAGGTCGTGTTTGTCAGGGTTCTCTTTCTCCTCCATTTCCAAGTTTTCTCTTTGCAAGTAATTTACAATGTGTAGCCCACAAATTAAACAGTGAGTAGTTACGCTCCTCCTCCTTGGATATCAAACATCCTCATATATTGTTTGGAGGGTTTTTTCATTTGTTTGTTTGCTTTTGCCTGGAGAGAATCTATTCCCCCATTTGTTTATGTATTCAATCATTTATTTTTATCTGTATGGACTCAAATATTTATTTTATACTTTAGGCTGTAATCCAATATTACTTTTTTTTTCACATTGCCCAGTTTTGACTATTGGGAGCTCTTACAGTTGGCTCCTGTGTCCCTTTGTCTTACCCTCATAACTGTGTGTTCTTTTTGGGGGGGGCAGGGTCACTTCTTTACTTTCTGGGACCATGAGATTCTACAGGCATATCTCATATATCACCTGCCCAAATCTTAGAATGTGGTATTTCTCCAAGGATTACTGATACCTTTTATTGGATAATGGTATTAGAAACAAAGTTTTGGGTGTTGGACGTAATTTGCTACTGGGGTGTCATGGGTTTAAACCCTCTCACCTGGTATAGCAAGGAAATATAGGAGTATATGCTAACCTGTGTGTATATACCCATATTTATAAATATTTATCATCTATCTATCATCTTTCTATCATCTGCCATCTACCTAAAACTAAACATGGTAATGTCTCTAACTCTAATCTGTTACCACATGAATTGTTCTAATATCCTCTCATGCTTCTCTGTGAACTCAACTCCAAAAAAAATAAGAAATCTAGTCCTCACTATATGTCGTACATTTACATAATTGTTCAATAACACTATGCATATGTAGATGCATTGGAATTGTTAACCTATAACTCCATGAGGGAAAAATTGCCCAAGAGAGTACAATGCTTTATTATAGCTCTTTTTGCCTTTGGTGTCACAGACTCCACTCTTTTCCAGAATTACTTGGGTTAAAAAATTTTTTTCATCCATCCTAGTGAGGCTTTTTCCCCCCTACATTTTGAATATACAATATTTCTCATACTATGCATTTCATCATGGAATCCCCTGAACTCCTCCATGATTTTTTTTTTCAACTTGAGACATTAAGATCATCTTTTGTGTTTAAAAATTCTAAGGGTTTTTCCAAATGTATATCATACATCCACCTTTACAGTATCATATAGAATAGTTTCACCAACCTAAAAACTTCCATGTGCATCACATATTCAATATCTCCCCAGTCTTCCTCCTCCTGGCAACTATAGATATTTTTTGTGATTTCTTTGGTTTTGCTTTTTCCAGAATATATTTTAGCTAGAGTCACACAAGGTGAAACCCTTTCAGATTGGCTTCCTTTACTTCAGAAAATGCATTTAAGATTCGTCTGTGTCATTTCATGGTTTGGCATCTTATTTCTTTTTTTTTTTT
>NW_019154152.1:9679450-10173079 GCF_002288905.1 Enhydra lutris kenyoni
CCCCCTCCCCCCATCAACCCTCAGTTTGTTTTGTGAGATTAAGAGTCACTTATGGTTTGTCTCCCTCCCAATCCCATCTTGTTTCATTTACTCTTCTCCTACCCCCTTAACCCCCGATGTTGCATCTCCTCTCCCTCATATCAGGGAGATCATATGATAGTTGTCTTTCTCCGACTGACTTATTTCGCTAAGCATGATACCCTCTAGTTCCATCCACGTCGTCGCAAATGGCAAGATTTCATTTCTTTTGATGGCTGCATAGTATTCCATTGTGTATATATACCACCTCTTCTTTATCCATTCGTCTGTTGATGGACATCTAGGTTCTTTCCATAGTTTGGCTATTGTAGACATTGCTGCTATAAACATTCGGGTGCACATGCCCCTTCGGATCACTACATTTGTATCTTTAGGGTAAACACCCAGTAGTGCAATTGCTGGGTCATAGGGTAGTTCTATTTTCAACATTTTGAGGAACCACCATGTGTTTTCCAGAGTGGTTGCACCAGCTTGCATTCCCACCAACAGTGTAGGAGGGTTCCCCTCTCTCCACATCATCGCCAGCATCTGTCATTTCCTGACTTGTTAATTTTAGCCATTCTGACTGGTGTGAGGTGATATCTCATTGTGGTTTTGATTTGTATTTCCCTGATGCCGAGTGATGTGGAGCACTTTTTCATGTGTCTCTTGGCCATCTGGATGTCTTCTTTGCAGAAATGTCTGTTCATGTCTTCTGCCCATTTCTTGATTAGATTATTTGTTCTTTGGGTGTTGAGTTTGTTAAGTTCTTTATAGATTTTGGACACTAGCCCTTTATCTGATATGTCGTTTGCAAATATCTTCTCCCATTCTGTCAGTTGTCTTTTGGTTTTGTTAACTGTCTCCTTTGCTGTGCAAAAGCTTTTGATCTTGATAAAATCCCAATAGTTCATTTTTGCCCTTGCTTCCCTTGCCTTTGGCGATGTTCCTAGGAAGATGTTACTGCAGCTGAGGTCGAAGAGGTTGCTGCCTGTGTTCTCCTCAAGGATTTTGATGGATTCCTTTCTCACATTGAGGTCCTTCATCCATTTTGAGTCTATTTTCATGTGTGGTGTAAGGAAGTGATCCAGTTTCATTTTTCTGCATGTGGCTGTCCAGTTTTCCCAACACCATTTATTGAAGAGGCTGTCTTTTTTCCATTGGACATTCTTTCCAGCTGTGTCGAAGATTAGTTGACCATAGAGTTCAGGGTCTATTTCTGGGCTCTCTTTCTGTTCCATTGATCTATGTGTCTGTTTTTGTGCCAGTACCATGCTGTCTTGATGATGACAGCTTTGTAATAGAGCTTGAAGTCCGGAATTGTGATGCCACCAACTTTGGCTTTCTTTTTCAATATTCCGTTCCATAGTTTGGCTATTGTAGACATTGCTGCTATAAACATTCGGGTGCACATGCCCCTTCGGATCACTACGTTTGTATCTTTAGGGTAAACACCCAGTAGTGCAGTAGTCTCCAGTAGTCTCTTCTGGTTCCATATAAATTTTAGGATTATTTGTTCCATTTCTTTGAAGAAAATGGATGGTACTTTGATAGGAATTGCATTAAATGTGTAGATTGCTTTAGGTAGCATAGACATTTTCACAATATTTATTCTTCCAATCCAGGAGCATGGAAGATTTTTCCATTTCTTTGTGTCTTCCTCAATTTCTTTCATGAGTACTTTATAGTTCTCTGGGTATAGATTCTTAGCCTCTTTGGTTAGGTTTATTCCTAGGTATCTTATAGTTTTGGGTGCAATTGTAAATGGGATTGACTCCTTAATTTCTCTTTCTTCTGTCTTGTTGTTGGTGTGAAGAAATGCAACTGATTTCTGTGCATTGATTTTATATCCTGACACTTTACTGAATTCCTGTACAAGTTCTAGCCGTTTTGGAGTGGAGTCTTTTGGGTTTTCCACATATAGTATCATATCATCTGCGAAGAGTGATAGTTTGACTTCTTCTTTGCCGATTTGGATGCCTTTAATTTCCTTTTGTTTTCTGATTGCTGAGGCTAGGACTTCTAGTACTATGTTGAATAGAAGTGGTGATAATGGACATCCCTGCCATATTCCTGACCTTAGCGGAAAAGCTTTCAGTTTTTCTCCATTGAGAAATATTTGCGGTGGGTTTTTCATTGATGGCTTTGATGATATTGAGGTATGTGCCCTCTATCCCTACACTTTGAAGAGTTTTGATCAGGAAGGGATGCTGTACTTTGTCAAATGTTTTTCAGCATCTATGGAGAGTATCATATGATTCTTGTTCTTTCTTTTATTACTGTGTTGTATCACATTGATTGATTTGCAGATGTTGAACCAACCTTGCAGCCCTGGAATAAATCCCACTTGGTCGTGGTGAATAATCCTTTTAATGTACTGTTGAATCCTATTGGCTAGTATTTTGGCGAGAATTTTTGCATCTGTGTTCATCAAGGATATTGGTCTGTAGTTCTCTTTTTTGATGGGATCCTTGTCTGGTTTGGGGATCAAGGTGATGCTGGCCTCACAAAATGAGTTTGGAAGTTTTCCTTCCATTTCTATTTTTTGGAACAGTTTCAGGAGAATAGGAATGAGATCTTCTTTAAATGTTTGGTAGAATTCCCCCCTGTCTGGCCCTGGGCTTTTGTTTGTTTGGAGATTTTTGATGACTGTTTCAATCTCCTTACTGGTTATGGGTCTGTTCAGGCTTTCTCTTTCTTCCTGGTTCAGTTGTGGTAGTTTATATGTTTTAGGAATGCATCCATTTCTTCCAAATTGTCAAATTTGTTGGCGTAGAGTTGCTCATAGTATGTTCTTATAATTGTCTGTATTTCTTTTTTTAGAGGTGTGAAGTGGAAACTTATTGCATCTTTTAATTTGTAATTCCTTAATGGAAAAATATACTGAGCATCTTTTCATGTGCTTTTTTCAATCTGTATATTTTCTATGTGGGGTGCCTGGACAAATCTTTTGCACAAGTTTTAATTGGTTTATTATTACTTTTTAAAGTTACATATGTTTTACTTGAAGGTTTTGATTTTTTAATCAAACTGAGGGAGATCTCCTCTATTCCTTGTTTGCTGTGTGTTATTATAAGTACGTGTTGTTTAGTTTTAAGAAAATATATTTTTTTAACCATTGATATGGTCAATATCAATTTTTCTTCTTTAGGCTGATATTCTAGGTTACATTGTTTGTTTTTGAACATTGAATCAATCTTGTATATCAAGAATAAACACCATTGGTCAATACATACTTACTTATTCTGGTAAATTGTTAGTTTTAATTTAATAATATTTCATTGGGGATTTTTGCATCTATTCCTGAGAGATAATTTTGAGACATGGTCTATATAGATAGCTATAGCTAGATATAATCTCTATGTATGTTTTTGGACATATTTAAATGATTTGTTATTATATGTCCAGCTTCATAATATAAGTATTTTTTAGCTTCTATAGCCTGAAAGTGGTTTTAAAGAATTGATGTAATTTCTTTCTTTCATGATTGGTAGAATTCATCAGTGAAACCCTCAGAACCTGATTGTTTTGGAAGGTTATTAATTAGTTATGCAACTTATTTAATAAATATGGAAATATTTAGGTATTTGGAACTGCAAATTTTCTCCTGTTGGCCTTATATCATTTGTATATATCCAGCTGACCATTGAGCAATATGAGTTTGAACTATGTAGATCCACTTAAATATGGTACAACACTATACATGTGTTCTCTCTTCCTTTAAGATTTTCTTAACAACATTCTATTTCCTCTACCTTACTTTAGTGTAAGAATATGTATATAAAACATATAACTTACAAAAATAGGTGTTAATTGACTGTTTATATTATCAGTAAAGCTTCAAGTCAACAACAGGCTAATATTAGTTAAGTTTTGGCGGTGTCAAAAGTTATAAGTGGAATTTTGGCTGCATGGGGGTGGGGAAACAGTACTCCATTTTCTGTGTTGTTTGGGATCAAGACCCACCAACATAGGGTTTGGATGTGCTGACCCTATATATAGAACTAAAAGATATTTTCAACGCTGTTGTTGCTAAACTCTGCTTGGCTTTTTAATTGTATGGAATTTATGGAAAGGAACCTTGGGAGATGGTTGGAGACAATGAACATTAGGACTATAAAAGACATGGTTAGGACATGAATAGATAATAGCTGTTAAAATTTTAATAGCAAACATCATTACTTACAGATTGGCATACCTGAATCTTATCATTCAGATAACTGGAAATATGTACAAACTTTCGCTCAAAAGGTAGGACACTGAATTTAGTTTCTTTGAGGAATTCTGTTGGTAATCCTGCATGGCTTTCAAGATAAGGGGCCTCATAATGGATGGAGATTTAAAATCAATTTATAAAAATAATTTATAAATGGAAAGATATCAATCTTTATTTTATGTATTTTATTCTTAAATATTACTAAATTTTAGTTGTGCTTAAACTGAAACACAACATCCAATTAAGGAAAACACTGGGAAGAACACTGTTGCTGTTCTTTTGAAAAAAGAGGCCATCAAGAGCTTAGAATGTACATCTTTCTGTCTCTAAGAGAAAAGAGCACTTAATGTGCTCAAGATGCTCCAGGAAATAAATTCTTCAGATAATTATATTTAGATATCCTTGTGTCACCTTCCACTAATTCCTTTCAGAAAGTGTTTACCGATGTCTCTAGTCCATGCTCCTTGCTGACAGATAAACTTCCATACTTCTAAACCCTGGATCAGTCATGTTGCAGAGTTGTATAGTCATTTTTGTACCATCAGATGGCAAATATGCCATAGGAAAACTTGTTCCTAGCCTCCTGAGCAGTTGCTTTTATGTTCTGTCTCATGATTTTTTATGTACACATCAGTTTCTGCTCACAACAAATTCAGGAAGATTAATAAAAAGATCTTTGATCCCCAGAAATCATGGAAGAGATACGTTCCTAAAAGATTACACAAAAATACTCATAAAAATATCCAACAAATTCTTGTAAAAGTAGGGGAACTTTGAAAATTTATTTTCTACCTGAACTTGTCTGAGATCCATCTACTTTTGCAAAGCACGGGATCAAAAAGGATGCATGTATGTTGTAGTTCACAAGGAAAGAGGGCTTTGGAGAGGCAGAAATAGTGGTATAGATAGAATTTTGTCTAAATACACTTAACAAACACACACAACACCACACCCCCTTGTGAGGAAAAAAATCTAATTAAATATAACTCAAATTCACTATTAGAATTCCATACATTCAAGCTTCTCTTAAAAACAAGATTTTCATTCTTTAACATAAGTTTTCATGTACTTGTTTCAGGTACGTTTGCCTCATGCTTCTCCAGAAAGGGTGGTGGTGGCACAGTGACGGTACATAGTGCCTACAGGGTTTTATGAAGAATAAGTAAAAAGATGCTAAAATGAAAGGCAAAAACTGGAGACATTTAAAAAAACAAAAAACTGCACTAAATACCCCAGGATTGTTCCCAGTGAAATTAGATATATCTAAGTTTTTCAAAGAAATCTATGAACACCTTTTTTATTTTACATTCAAATTTAGTTCTTTGTTTCAGAGAAAACAAGGCAATTGACATAAACTAAGTGTGCCAGCTGGAATACTAACCTATTTTCAAACATAGAGAGATGGAGGTTCACTAAATCTCCATACTTAAAAGGAAAAGGCTCTCGTGGGATTTTCCCCCTACTGTAAGGGAACCCAATATTCATAAAAATAAGCACTCCACACCAACAGGGAGAGGAAACATTGAGATTTAAGAACAGAAAGCATTCTCCAAAGTTTGTTCCTTTAGGAGTTATAGGATCTCTTGATATGAGGAGCATTTAAAAGACAGTCAACCTAGAGTTGGGTCAAAATCAACTTCTTTCAGTTCTGTCCACACCTTCAAGAGCTAAGGAAACAAGGGATTCTATGTTGAGGTGAAAACGCGGATCACACACTCACGAATTTGCTTTGTCCTCACACCATAGATGATAAGATTGAGGGCAGGTGGGACAATCACATAGAGATTGGCAACTAGGATGTGGACATAACGGGGAATTTTTTTGCCAAATCGGTAGGTGAGGAAGGAGAAGAGAGAAGGAGTATAGAAAACAGACACGACCCCAACATGTGATCCACATGTACTCAGAGCTTTGTGATGAGCATCTTGAGATGGGAGGCGGAAAACTGCATGAAGGATGTAGGCATAAGAGACTCCAACCAATGCCACATCTAAAATAAGAAAAGAAGCCACAAAAAGCTCATAAATAGCATTAATTCGAATGCTGGCACAGGCCAATTTGGCAATGCCCATGTGTTCACAGTAGGAGTGAGCAATAATTCGAGTCTCACAGAAGGGCAGACGATGGGTTAGGTAAAGAATGGGCAACGTAAGCAAGACAGGGCGCATTATAATACCCACACCAATGCCTGCTAGCACTCAGAGTGTCAGGGTGGTTGTGTAGTGGAATGGCACACAGATAGCCACATAGCGGTCAAAAGCCATAGCCAACAGAACAGTGGACTCCATTCCTGTGAAGGTGTGTATCAGAAACATCTGAGCCACACAGGCTCCAAAACCAATTTCATGTGCATCAAACCAGAAGATACCCAGCATTCTGGGCACTGAGGTTGTGGAGAGGGCCAGATCTATGGCTGATAAGATGGCTAGGAAATAGAACATAGGATCCCGCAGAGTACGGTCAGACCAGATGATCAGCAAAATCGTAGCATTGCCCAACAGAGCCATTAAGTAAATGGAGCAAAAAGGCAGGGAGATCCAGCCATGGGAACTCTCAAGTCCTAGGATGCCTTTAAGAAAGAAGGTGTCTGGGTGGAAAGTGGAAGTGTTTGTGTGGAACATCTTGCCACGGATGAGATGAGAAGTAGTTGACTACTCTAGAAAGAAACACAAGAACATATCTCAAAACTTTCCAGTAGGCTTAATTTTTATCTGTAGTTTTCTTATTATAAAGGCTAATGCTGGGGGGCCTGGGTGGCTCAAACATTTAAGTGTCCAACTCTCGATTTTAATTTAGGTCATGATCTCACAGTTGTGAGACTGAGCCCACATCGGGCTCTGACTGGGCATGAGCCTGCTTAAGCATCTCTCTCCTTCTCTCTCTGCCCTTTCTCTTCTTTCTCTCTCTATGATGAGAGAAAAGAAAGAAAGAAAGAAAGAAAGAAAGAAAGAAAGAAAGAAAGAAAGAAAGAAAGGCAAGAAAGAAAGATGGATAAGGAAAAGGAAAAGAAAAGAATAACCAATGCTAAAATGAGTTCAAAGTAATACGTGGCAACAGACTTAGCACTCTTCAAATGGAAGGAACATTAACTTCATAAAAGGTCTCCCTCTCTTTCAAGTTTTGGACAATAATATCTTATATTCCTTTGCTGAAGCCCCAAATAAAACCTGGAATGAATTTTAAAAACATAAAATGGCTTATATTTATTCTGAAATATCAATCTTCTTTGAAGACAAAGTTCACTTTACCTAAACACATCAACACAAAATCACCAAGCAACAGTACAGACAACTGCACACAGAACATGACAATATAAAAGGAATATAAGTGTACCTAAAGCAATAGAATGATAGTAAATACAACAAGATTTCATTAACTGTTTTGTTCAGTATTCAGTATACATTGATACATATTTAGAAAACCAGATCCAAAATAATCTGGTCATTTTGATGACTGCATCTCTCCATATGTACTCAGATGCCCCCACAGATGTGCTGTGCTGAATCTTAGATATAATAAGAGTGGCACAAAGATGGATAGACACACAGTACACTGTACTGTGCATCAGATATGAAAAGAGACACACAAAGATAGTAAAATTCTGCAGCTAGAAATTACCTCCAGGAGAGAAACACATCTCTTTGTTATAACATTCTGATTGGAATTAATAAAGAATCCCAAGATTTCTGTTGGTTGCCAAATTCTCAAAAATGTCTCCATATATCCAGCAATTCTACCCATCCTTGTAGTGTGTGTGGGGAGGGGGGAGATTTGGGGGAAGAATAGTGAAAATCTATATTGAAAGAAGAAGCTTTGAGAGAAATAAAGATTTGTTTCCAATTATAATCATGGTGGTCAACATCAGGCTTAAGAAATACATGTTCCTGATTTACCACACTGTAGTTATGATCCCTCTCTGTTTCTCCTTCCTCCTTTTTTCTATCTTTCCTTCTTTCTTTCTCCTTATAGAAAAAAAAAAGCAGAGAAAAGATATCACTATAGGAAAAAAAAAAGGAAAGTATAAAAAAGATAGGAAAAGGGGAGGAAAAGTGAAAAAAAGAAGACAAGAAAGAAAAACATAAGGAATCATAAGGGAAGAAGATAGGAATGAAAGTAGGAAAGAAGGTCATCTCAACTCTAATTTACTCTTGAGAAAAGTGACAGAGAAACGTCCAAATTTGGAGAAATATTTTATTAATAACATTTAAAAAACAGAGATTCTCCAACTAGGTAAGTCCTGCAAGACTGTACATAATGTTCATCTGCAGGCTGCTTATGTATCTGCTTCCCTCTTTGTAATCAATTTTATAAATCTGCACTTACTCTGGGCCCTTGAAGAGCCTATTTTTAAATTAGTATTTTGGAAGACCATGTGTTAATACACAATTATCACTGAGAATTGAGATAATTTGTACCACAACTTTAAGTTCCTTCTATAGGGATTTTATAAATTTAAAAATTTAAATTGTCTCAGTGTAATACAGTAAGACTTCTTTCAGTCAGAAGATCTTTCTACAGTAGTGAGATAAAATATATTAGCTTAATAAATTCAGCTGTAGTCTGTTCCTTAACTTTTAGACAAGAGTCTCTGGTAACTATTCATCTCCATCACACATTTGATAGGAAACTCACCTCCAGCAGAAATAGGGCTAGAGAGCTCCAGTATATCTACTAAAGGGAATAAGGTTTTATACTACCCATATTTAGGGTCCTTGGGGACCTGTATGAAAACAAAGCCAACTCAAATTCCCTGCATGAACCAGAACTAATGCCCAAGAGTCTCCTGAGAAAGATCCCATTCTCTGCACCTGATATAAAGAGACTAATAGATTGCAGACATACACCCACTTTCCCCACCTACATGTTGTCAATAAGAATCAGAGGGGCAAAACAAATGCTACCAAACATACTCATATGAAATATGAAGTGAACAGAATCTCTTACTGTGTAAATTTTGCATCGTTTTTTATTAGATATTATAACAGTGCAGGTTTAGAACATTAATGACCAATACATGTATCTCCCCTCCCCATACCCGTGTCTTAGGAATCTCAATAATTTATTAATATATCATAGCTAACAAATAAGACAAAATTTCTTGTTTCTTTTCTATGTACTGTTAGTCTTACTGGCTTTCTTCTTTATTTAAATTTAATTAAATAACATCTAGTACATCATTAGTTTTTGATGTAGTGTTCAATAAATCATTAGTTCTGTATAACACTCAGTGCTCCTCACATCACATACCCTCATCAATGCCCATTATCTGTTACCCAACTCCCTCACCACCTCCCTTTCTGCAACACTTTTGCTTTTCTGTGCAGAAGCTTTTTATCCTAATGAAGTCCCAAAAGTTCATTTTTGCTTTTGTTTCTCTTGCCTTTAGAGACATGTCTTGCAAGAAGTTACTGTGGCCAAGGTCAAAGAGGTTACTGCCTGTGTTCTCATCTAGGATTTTGATGGATTCCTATCTCACATTCAGGTCTTTCATCTATTTTGAGTTGATCTTTGTGTATGGTGTAAGAGAATGGTTGTTTCATTCTTCTGCATGTGGCTATCCAATTTTCCCAGCATCATTTATTGAAGAGACTGTCTTTTTTCTATTGGATATTCTTTACCGCTTTGTCGAAGATTAGTTGACCACAGAGTTGAGGTTCCATATCTGGGTTCTCTATTCTGTTCCATTGATCTGTCTGTTTTTGTGCCAGTACCATGCTGTCTTGATGATCACAGTCTTGCAATATAGCTTGAAGTCAGGCATCATACCCCCAGCTTTGGTTTTCTTTTTCAACATTCCCTTGGTGATTTGGAATCCTTTTTGATTCCATACAAATTTTAGGATTGTTTGTTCAGTTCTGTAAAAATGCCAGTGATATTTTTTTTTCTAACAAGCCATTTATTGGAAATGCCAACTATATGTAGGATAAAGTCAGTGCTACATGCTTATCAGTAACAGTAGAAAAATAGAACCAGTGGAAACCTTTGTACAACCATAATGATACTCAAAAGAGAAATGTATCGTTTTACAATGCTTCACACAGATGAATTCAAGTTTGGAGGCACCTAAATAAAAATACTATATATTTCTTTAAAAAACACTATGTACAATTGAAGCATAAACAAGTTTTACAAAGTACTGGTTATGCAGGTTGTAGAAAACACTTGCATAGGACATAAAATCAGTTTAAGAAAAATTTCTGAGCCTTTAGCATTGAAGGCACTTGACTTTATACCAGTAACAGCACAACCACAAGAAATGCAGTGTTGTACAAGATACCACTTCTCTGTGGACAGATATGGTACACAAACAGCAAATGGGGTTCAGGGAACATTATCTTTCAGCCACCCCATCTAAGAGCAGCGTTCCATACCACCTGCCCATGGAACCCAGATACACAGTCACATGGAGGTACATCATGAAGCTTCCAGAGCTTATCGTGTCTCTTAGAACCCACGTAAACGCACAAACATGAGAGGTTATTTTCAAGACACACACTTGCAAGGAATCTTTCTATAGAAATAGCCACAGCATTATAATATTCAGAAGAATGTGGAAGATTGACACATAGTCTCGAGGGTTTTCTGAAGAAAAAAAAGAAATCCCAAGATTGCCAATAAAACAATTACATAACGGCTATTGTAATCTATAGGACAAAAGGACAACTTAACATTTCATAAAACATTGTTCATACAACAGTGTTAATGGAAAATAGTAAAATACCTTTTAGTGTGTGACGTAACGCTTTTAGTCAGGTTATGTGTAATGAGGTTTGAAAGTAAACCACTTAGTAGACAAAGTAAACCATTGCAGAACCAGGAATAGCACCCATCACTGCTGCTTTAATAGTAACTTTCAACAGAAAGCTGAAAGTCAACCAAATAATAATTTTTAAAAAAAGAAGTCAAACATTTCCCTTCGAGTTCGTTTCTAAGGTAAAAACACGAATGCTTCAGAACTGCAAAACAAGTGCTTCATGAAACACGTTTCCCCCTGAAAGGCAGATTACAAAAGAAAATCCCTATTTTGCTGTGTAGTAACTGAGAAGTGTTCCCCCTTCCCCTGCAGAGACCATCGCGTCAAGGTCAGCCATGAGCCTCTGTGGCCCCCACCGCCCCACCCCTCACGCTCTGCAGCATCACCCATGTTCACATGGACAAGGGCTGCCCCCTGCCAGGATGTGAACAACCAGTCAAGAGAAAACCCAATACGAGGTGGCAATTATAGTAATAAGACTTGGTGAGGACGCAAAATCAAGAATTAGGTAAGGTTTCACAGAGAGCTCTACAAAAAGATTCAAATATAAAGAACTTGTTAAAAATCCTTAAAATCCAGCTGGTTCTGGAAATGCCAGGAGAGCTTAGGTCTAGGGGCGTGTGCCTAGAAGGAGCTAACGGGGCACAGGAGGAAGGCCATGGTGCATGGAAAACGGAAACTGCTGCTTTTCACTGATAGTTTTTGCCTTTCGTGCTATTTCTTTTAGAGTCACAGGTGATTCTGAACTTAACTTATCCACCAAAATCACAAAAATAAAACAAAAATATAAGAAGAGGACCACCAGCATCTTGAAGAAACATGGATCTTCTCTTCCTGCTCCAGGAGCGAAACAGTAATTCTCTAAACAGCGGTACGGCGGGCACCGAAGGTGAAGATTGTCTCACGGCCTGATTGTCTGTGGCCTCGAAAGGAGATCTGGTATTTGGAGATTTGGTTCTCATGAAATTTCTAAACCGAGTGAAATGCCAGGTCCTGGGGCCTAAATTTTATATTATACATACCTTTTTTATCCCTAAGACCAATCTTACTCAGACTTCACATTTATCTTAGCACAACATTAACAGAATTGTAATGCCCAATAAGCACTTCAGAAGGTCGGAGAGGTGGGTTCCAAAGCCAGAGGCACACAGCTATTCACTCTACCCTAGCCACCACTCTTCACAAGATCCAGCCGAAGGCCACTGACGTCTACCCTAGCACACACAAGCCACACCTGCTTACCCTCTGCAGGTCACACCAGTCCACCGCCCCACAGATTAAAGCAAGTTCCTCTCTATACACAATTTAGATCAGCTACTAAATTCTTAAAAGCAAACTTCATCAGTTAAAGTAGAAACAGTGGCCACTTATTTTTATGTTTGGGGGATATGAAAGAGTATTTAATAAGTTTTCAGGAAAATGACATCAAATAGCTCTTGTCTGACATTTTAAAAAATACAGGTCAGAGATGAGAAAGCTTTTTCCCACCCAAATCAGCTCTACTCACCCTTATTTCCAGTACTAGCACAGTACAGCCTGAATTCAGAAAAGAAATTTAGAACTATATCAAAATAACTCACGTCGATACATATATATAAATACACAGGGAGGAATATGATGGAATTAACAATTTTTGTTTCTGAAGAGAGAGACTGAAGTTACCAATGATATTTTGATGGGGATGGCATGGAGTGTGTGGATTGCTTGGCCAGCATAGACATTTTAACAATGCTTATTCTTCCAATCCATGAGCATAGAATATTTTTCCATCACTTTGTGTCTTCCTCAACATCTTTCATAAGTGTTCCGTAGTTTCTCACATATAGACCCTTTACCTTTTGGTTAGGTTTATTCCTAAGAAGAATTTTAAAAATTCATGGAAACTAATGATAATGAAAACAAATCAGTTCAAATCAGTTCTGGGATACAGCAAAGGCTGTCCTAAGAAGGAAGTACATAATAATGCAAGCCTCTCTCAAAAAATTTAAAAAAATTTCCAAATACACAAGGTAACACTACACCTAACAGAGGTGGAGAAAAAAACAGTTAAAAAAAAAAAAAAAAAAAAAAGCTTGGGGCACCTGGGTGGCTCAGTGGGTTAAAGCCTCTGCCTTCGGCTCAGGTCATGATCCCAGGGTCCTGGAATCGAGCCCCACATTGGGCTCTCTGCTCGGCAGGAAGCCTGCTTCCTCCTCTCTCTCTGACTGCCTCTCTGCCTGCTTGTGATCTCTGTCTGTCAAATAAATATATAAAATCTTTAAAAAAAAAAAAAAAGCTTAAACCAAGCAGGAGAAGAGAGATAATGAAGATTAGAGCAGAAATCAGTGAAATACAAACCAGAAGAAAGTAGAATAGATCAATGAATTTAGAAGAGATTCTTCGAAAGACTTAAGATCAATAAAACTCTGGCCAGATTTATCTAAAGGAAAAGAGAAAAGATCCAAATTAATAAAATCATGAATGAAAGGAGACAGGTCATGACCAACACCAAAGAAAGGACCCAAATTAATAAAATCATGAATGGAAGGGGAGAGATCATGATCAACATCAAGACAATTTTAAGACCATATTAGGATCACCTATATGCTAACAAATTAGATAATCTGGAAGAAATTATTGCATTCCTGAAAACTTACTAACTACCAAAACTGAAACAAGAAGAAATAGAAAATCTGAATAGACAAATAACCAGCAGGGAAATGGAAGCAGTAATCAAAAACCCATTCATTCTTTAGCAGGTTGCTTTTTTTTTTTTTTTTTAAGATTTTTTATGTATTTATTTGACAGACAGAGATCACAAGCAGGCAGAGAGGCAGGCAGAGAGAGAAGGGAAAGCAGGCTCCCTGCTGACCAGAGAGCCCGATGCGGGGCTCGATCCCAGGACCCTGGGATCATGACCCAAGCCGAAGGCAGAGGCTTTAACCCACTGAGCCACCCAGGCGCCCAGCAGGTTGCTTTTTAACCTCCAAGTGTTTGCATTCCTTCCAAATTTTTTCCTTTTGGTTGAGTTCTAGTTTTAAAGCATTGTGGTCTGAAAATATGGAAAGAATAATCTCAACTTTTGGTATCACTTGAAACCTGATTTGTGACCCAGTATGTAATCTATTCTAGAGAAAGTTCCATGTGCACTCAAAAAGAATGAATATTCTTCTGTTTTAGGATGAAATGTTCTGTATATATCTTTGAAGTCCATCTGGTCCAGTGTGTCATTCAAAAGCCCTCATTTCTTGGTTGATCTTCAGTTTAGATAATTTGTCCATTGGTGTGAGTGCAATGTTGAAGTCATTCACGTATTCATGAAGCTATTCATGTATTATTATCAATGTGTGTCTTTACTATGGTTATTAATTGGTTTGTATAATTGACTGTTCCCATGTTGGAACACAAATATTTATAATTGTTAGATATTCTCATTGAATATACCCCTTAAGTATGATATAATGTCCTTCTTCATCTCTTATTAGTCTTTGGATTGAAGTTATTTTGTCTTATATGAGGATTGTTATCCCAGCTTTCTTTTGAGGTCCATTAGCATGGTAAATTGTTCTCCATCCCCTCACTTTCAGTCTGGAGGTGGCTTTAGGTCTAAAATTAGTTTTTTGACAACATATGGATGGGTCTTGCTTTTTTATCCAATGTGATACCCTGTGTCTTTTGTTTGGAGCATTGAGCCCACTTACATTCAGAGTAAATATCAAAAGATATTAATCTAGTGCCATTGCATTGGCTGTAAAGTCCTTGTTTCTGTAGATCGTCTCTGTTTCATTTTAGTCTATGTTACTCTTGGGGTCTCTCTTCACTTAAAGGATCCCCCTTAAAATTTCTTGCAGGGCTGGCTTGGTGGTCACATATTCTTTCAGTTTCTGTCTGTCCTGGAAGTTCAATATCTCCCTTTTTATTCTGAACGACAGCCTTGCTGGACAGTAAAAGTCAATAAAAATTAATTTAACATAAAAATAAAATAACATAAAATGTACTTAAAGAGATGAAATACATGAACGTCAAAGAACGGAAAGATTTTACTCTAATATTATGAAATAAGTCAAAATTTATTCTTCAACATCATGAATAAGAAATAGAAGTTAAATTACATTACTTAATCATAGAACAATATAAGAGCACTACTTACCATAGTTTCTATTAGGATGGTAATGCACTAGGGAAACCACTGACTGGGAGATGATATTCCCACTGAACATATCAGTTATATCATTTTTTTTTTAAATTTCACAATGGTAGCTTACACCCCCACATACATCTAATGGCAGCTTTCTTATACTATGATTACTAGCAAGCACATAAGTTATTTTATCCTTTATTAGATTGATTCATTCAGCATTCATTTATTGAGTAGATGAGTGATTCACTCTGTGAATAACTGAGTGGATACACAAAGTAAGATCAATTTCTTTATGACCCAGGAGGAGAGAAAATGAAATTCACTCACTACAAGTCATTATAATATCAAGTTGTAAGAGAACAAATCATAAGTGCCAAGAAAAGTAAGTAAACCAAGAAAAGTAAGTATTGCTCTACCTTCAATAGTGTGAAAGAAGTTTCCTTAAAATTTGCAGACATGTAAAAATTCACTCCTGTGTGAACCAATGTTTACCTTTCCCTGAAATAAGGTTTTATTTGAATAGTAGATTTTAAAAATTCAAGTTCAAATACCAGAAAATTGATGTGACATTACTGTTCAGTGAATGAGAGAAAGAAAGGCACTAAGTGATAGGAAGTAGGTATATTTGATGCAGAGAGGAGTTTATCAAGGAATAGCCATAGCTCTACAAAACAAAACAAAAACCAAGGATGTTGCTTGTGACAAGGAACCTGAAGTTAGGAGGATGTCTGGCATGGGGAACTTAGCAAAATTCCTAAGAGCACATGCTAGTCACTAGAAATCTAAATAAAGATGGTACTATTGGAAACATAAAATAAAATATCTGAAAGATATTTATAAAATAAAATTTGCTAGTATGGAAGACTGGAGCTGGCTGGCAATAGAGGTACTTCAGAAAGAAGAGTTATCATGTGATTGGTGCAAGAGATCAGGCTACAGATAGGAAAAGGAACATGAGTGAGATTAATAAATATGAGCTAATATGACACAAGATTGTGGAAATTAGTTCCCTTGTGTTATACACAGAGGAAGAGAAGAACAAAAGATGTGAATAATTATTTCCAAATTAAAGATTGCTGTTTTAAAGACTGAGAGGTATTTGCTGAATATATGCATGAAAAATGTAAATGTCATTTGTGATGGACTTAGGGGAAATGAGCATTTTTTATTATTTTTTTAATTTTTTTATTTTTAAGTTTTAATTTTAATCCCAGTTAGTTAACATGCAGTGTTATATTAGCTTCAGGTGTCATTATTCAACAGTTCCATACATTATTCAGTTCCATACATACTTGTCAATAAAGTGTACTCTTTTTTTTTTTTATCATTTTTTAAATGTATTTTCAGCATAACAGTATTATTGTTTTTGTACCACACCCAGTGCTCCATGCAATCCGTGCCCTCTCTAATACCCACCACCTGGTTCCCCCAACCTCCCACCCCCCACCTCTTCAAACCCTTCAGATTGTTTTTCAGAGTCCATAGTCTCTCATTGTTCACCTCCCCTTCCAATTTCCCCCAACTCCCTTCTCCTAACTCCCCATGTCCTCCATGCTATTTGTTATGCTCCACAAATAAGTGAAACCATATGATAATTGACTCTCTCTGCTTGACTTATTTCACTCAGCATAATCTCTTCCAGTCCTGTCCATGTTGCCACAAAAGTTGGGTATTCATCCATTCTGATGGAGGCATAATACTCCATAGTGTATATGGACCACATCTTCCTTATCCATTCGTCCGTTGAAGGGCATCTTGGTTCTTTCCACAGGTTGGCAACTGTGGCCATTGCTGCTATAAACATTGGGGTACAGATGGCCCTTCTTTTCACTATATCCGTATCTTTGGGGTAAATACCCAGTAGTGCAATTGAAGGGTCATAGGGAAGTTCTATTTTTAATTTCTTGAGGAGTCTCCACACTGTTCTCCAAAGAGGCTGCACCAACTTGCATTCCCACCAACAGTGTAAGAGGGTTCCCCTTTCTCCAAATCCCCTCCAACACATGTTGTTTCCTGTCTTGCTAATTTTGGCCATTCTAACTGGTGTAAGGTGATATCTCAATGTGGTTTTAATTTGAATCTCCCTGATGGCTAGTGATGATGAACATTTTTTCATGTGTCTGATAGCCATTTGTATGTCTTCTTTGGAGAAGTGTCTGTTCCTATCTTCTGCCCATTTTTTTATATGATTATCTCTTTTGTGTGTGTTGAGTTTGAGGAGTTCTTTATAGATCCTGGATATCAATCTTTTGTCTGTACTGTCATTTGCAAATATCTTCTCCCATTCCATGGGTTGCCTCTTTGTTTTCTTGACTGTTTCCTTTGCCGTGCAGAAGCTTTTGATTTTGATGAAGTCCCAAAAGTTTATTTTGGCTTTTGTTTCCTTTGCCTTTGGAGACATATCTTGAAAGAAGTTGCTGTGGCTGATATCGAAGAGCATTTTTTAAATTTCCCTTAAATAACTTTAAGAAAACCAAGTTTTTATAAAATGTCAACTAATTAGCTGTGCATTAGTATCTTGTGTGTGTGTGTGTGTATAATGTACATATATAACGTATGTATTATATTTGATACTTATTGTAATTTATGTCACTTTAGCTTCAGGGTATTTTCTGCAAGGGTGCTATTAAAATAAAACCCATAAACAGCTCTAATGGAAGCACTGTTGTCAAGGGTGAGAATAATAAATGAAGCACAGTAATACAAATAATGATGGTAATACTAACAGCTAACAATTATTTTGTATTTACTGTAACCAACATGCAGGGCACTATGCTGATGACTTAAACATCATATAATTTAAATCTTCATGCTTAATCCTTTGAAATAAAACTATGACTATATTTATATAGTAAAGGAATTGAGAATCATTGAAATATATATGTTAATGTTAGAACCAGGAATATACTCAAGTTCTGTTTACTGTGAAAATCATATATGCTAAGACAGGACAAAGGAAATATCTACAAAATGAGTTTAAAAGTAAGCTAGGAAACCAATAGAACCAAGGTGACAGTAAGAAGTGTCCACAGGCTGCAGGCAGTTTCTTCCTTTATGTGTACATCAGAGTTGGGTCGATGAAAACCAAAATATATTTGTAACAAACTCTACACAAAAATGTAGGGTGAAATTTTTTGTAGCCCCAATCATTTCCTTGCTCCCTCTCTCTGTACAAAATAAGGACTTAATCTACAAAATGTTGGTTGTTTACACTATTTATGGTGAAATCACAGGATATCACAATATAGTTCTTATAATGGAATGAAAATGACTAATTTCTGAAGAGAGGGAAAAAGAAAATGAAAGAGAGATAAGAAGGGGATGCAAAATAAGAAGAGAGAAAGAGACAAGAATGCCTAGAGATAAAAAAAAGAAGAAGAAGAATCATCATCCAAAAAGCCTGTGAGTGAGGTAGGATCACTAGCACACAAAAAAGGCAGCACACCCTATAAATTCTACTTTACCTCTACTGACACCAGAGATTAAAAATCCCATATAAAGATGGATGGGCCATCACCTACCATACGAATTGGATAGCCAAGCTTAAGCTTTCACTCTCTGAATTCATCAAACTATTTATAGAATCCCCCCCCCCCATGAACATTATTGTCAAGCACATTTACTTAATATAACAAGGTGTTTCTCTGCTCAGAAGTTCCATCTCATATACATTAGGTGATATTCCTTTTTTTATTCTTTATGTTTGCAATAATATTTTCTTCACATAGTCATAGATCTGCTTGGTCCTGACTCCATATATGACAGGGTTGAGCATTGGTGACACTATGACGTAGAGATTGGCCAGAAGTATGTGGATAGAGCAGGGGACATTTCAGCCAAAGTGATGTGTCATGAAGGAAAAGAGGGCCAGTGTATAGAAGGCAAGGATGACACAAACATGAGAACCACATGTGCTGAGGGACTTGAGTTGGGCTTCACGGGAAGGAAGACAGAAAACAGCATGGAATATCTGAACATAAGATAGGGCAATGGCTATGATGTCAAAGACTAGGATTGAAATAGCACCCAATCCATAGATGATATTGATCTTGATGCTGGCACAAGAGAGGCGAGCAAGACCCATGTGTTCACAGAAGGTATGGGGAATGACATGATTCCCACAGAAGGGCAATCGCAAGATAAGAAATACAAATGGGATCACAAAAATGAACGGTCTCACTAACACACCCACACCAATCACAGAAACAGCCTTGTTGGTAAGGATGGTGCTATATCGGAGTGGGTTGCAGATGGCCACGTACTGGTCATAAGCCATTGCCAACAGGACTGCTGACTCCATACCAGTGACGTTGTGGATAAAAAACATCTGAGTGAGACAAGCATCAAAGAGTATCTCCCTGAGACTAAACCAGAAGATCCCGAGCATCTTGGGGATGGTAGCTGTGGACAGACCCAAATCAATAGTAGCCATCATAGCCAGGAAGTAAAACATAGGTTGGTGTAGGCTGTTCTCAGCCTGGATCACAAACAGAATTGTGAGGTTTCCTAAGAGTGCAATCACATACACAGCACAAAAGGGAAAACCAATCCACATGTGAACTCTTTCAAGTCCTGGGATCCCCAGCAATAAGAAGGAGGAAGGATGAAACTGGGTGTCATTGGGAAGGGACATCCTGCTAGGTAATGTGTAAGTCCATGTTCTTATAGATGTGTGTTCACTAATCTGTGGGACCCCGGATAAAACACTGCAATGTTTTAAACCTAAGAAAAACAAAAATATCATACAATTGCGTACATTTTCTTCCTCAGTTAATCCATACAATTAGAAATGTACAAATAGAAATCCATATAGAAAAATATGAAGTGAATTCTCAGCAAGAAGCCTTTGGAAGAAGTAAATAGTAGATTGCAATAAACATTTTACATAATATATTCATCTTTGTCAACCCCTCTCTTTTAATTTGCAAGTGTCTTACCACTAGAATCATGCTAAGGTTTTGCCTTAATACTTACTTACTTCATTAATTACCTTCTATCATCACCCACATAATTTACTTTGCATTCTGGCATATGAAGGGGTATGACAGACTCTGTAAATAGTTATTTCTATTGGTTTTATTTGGTTAACACACAAGATAGGTAACAAGTGTTAGTGAACACAGACTCATTAAAATTAGTATAAACTATTAAAAAATATGTCTATGGGATTAAAATCAATCCATTAGTTAGCAGTCATTCATTATTCTTATCACAGAAGAAGAAATTTGATCAAAACAGCAACAACTGCCATTCATTAAGGTCCTGACTCTTTCCATGTTGTCAGAACCTGTGCAAGTATCAGCTCAGATCTTTATAAACACATGGAGAGAAACAGTTACCATGTTTTCACATACGGGTCTGAACTGAAAATAGTTTAACACACTCACCAAATGCTTCAAGTGCTTATAGTTACAGAAGGACAGAAAGAAAGTAGAGAAGAAATCATAAAGTTGAAATGGAAAGAATGGATAGTAAGGCAAAGCTAATTCATGCCTCAGTCATGACAGACACACACAGCTTCCCTTCGTCCACAGTCACACAAACATAATTTCTTTTAAACTCACATCCATCAGAATAAAAGATATCAGTGTTTTCATTACAAATCTGAGGGAATCATAATTTTAAGACTTGAAGATACCTGACAAATATATTGAAGAAAAGACTAGGTGGCATATTCTGAGTGAGCTGAATCTATCATTTTCAAAGTTCCCCAAACTGTAATATATTTTTATGTACCTTATTTACTTCATTTGTTAGAGTATTTTCAAATCACTTCCTCATTCATTACATGTAATTATTTCATAGTGAAAAGCATCTTTTCATCATTTTGTTTCATTGGAGGATTCCAGGGGAGCACTACTAATGATGATCATACTTTCAGTAAGACAAGTAGGCTCTTTCCCAGACACTGTAATATGGGAAAGAAGCCAGGAAGAAGAGGGTCATGTCCGTGATAAACAAGTACTAGAAGGAGTAATACAATACGGATGGGGAAAACTGGAAGTCCTAGGAAGAAATGGCAGACGTTAGAAAAGAAAGGCAGTTGAAAACAATAGATGTTTTTGGTAGGAATCACTGCAAAATGACCATAAAAATAAAGTCTTTCTTCTATAATGTTCTGGCCTGGTAGTGGAATATTGAATAGTCTGATAAGGTGTGATATGACCTGCCCAAGGATAAAAGGTAGAATTCAATTATGGGGGCTTAATTTTCTGTGATTTATCAATATTGGTGAAGTGTCAATGGCAGATTCTTTTATTAAAAAAAATTTTTGTACTCCTCAATAACATCTCTGAAGATTAGGAATGTACACAGTAGTTGTGGAAAGCTATAAAAACAATGCTTTCCTTTTTTCATCACACCCATACACAATAGATTCTCAGTAAAGAAGAAAATTACTTTAGCTCACAGTATAGAATTCATCCTCAAACTGATAGAGAGACAGATGGTATTATGTTCTTTGTTTAAGAAAAAAATAGTGGGATGGGGCACCTGGGTGGCTCAGTGGGTTAAAGCCTCTGCCTTGGGCCCGGGTCATGATCCCAGTGTCCTGGGATCAAGCCCCACATCAGGCTCTCTGCTCAGCAGGGATTCTGCTTCCCCCTCTCTCTCTGCCTGCCTCTCTGCTTAATTGTGATCTCTGTCTGTCAAATAAATAAATAAATAAATAAATAAATAAAATAGAATAAAATAGTGAGACAAACAAATTAGTGTTTTTCTCAACTCAGATAATTATAATCTACCATGAGGCCTCAGTAGCTAAGTAGAGAGGCTGTGATATGAATAGCCTAGTAGAAATAGTCAGAAGACATAGACAGCAATGAAATTCTGTAGTTGTCTGGCTTATATCATTACCACTCGGTGAACTCACTAGATCAAAAATCTGATTAATGCTGTATGGTGATGGATATTCACCAGACTTACTGTGGTGATCATTTACCAATTATACATGATGTTGTATAACTGAAACTAATATAATGTTCTATGTCAATTATTTCTAAAATTTAAAAAAAATTGAAAAAAGAAAAAAGTCTGAAAACCACCCTCCTCCTCTTTCACACATAAAAAACAAAACAAACAAAAAAGCTGATTCTACTTTTTCAATATCTTTAAAATCTTTTTTTTTCTAAGATTTTATTTATTTATTTGACAGAGATAGAAAGCAATCACAAGTAGACAGAGACTCAGGCAGAGAGAGAGGGGGAAGCAGGCTCCCTGCCAAGCAGAGAGCCCGATGCCAGACTCGATCCCAGGACCCTGAGATCATGACCTGAGCCGAAGGCAGAGGCTTAACCCACTGAGCCACCCAGGCACCCCTCAATATCTTTAAAATCTTTACATTTATCTCCATCTTAATGGGATCATTTGGGAGGTTGATTACAACACAGTACTTTACATTGCTTTAAAGCAAGAGCTCTACAGTCTGACCAACTGTGTTGAAACCCAGCTTCATAAATTACTCACTCTGTAATCAAAGGAAAGTAAATAACAAGTACCTTTCATCATAACATATTTTCATCATAAAATAGAGGTAATATGATAAAAACCTTAAGTATGTTGTTAGATTTAAACTGATAATTTTTTAAAGCACTTTGAAGCATGTTCCAAAGAGACTGGTTGTCCATCATTCCTTAGATATCTTCAAGCAGACTAATTTTTAAAATGTACATTGACTGGATTCAGGCTAAAATCCAAATGCTTTCACTAGGATTGGATGGTTTTCCCTAATATGATCCTACTCCTTCTCTAAGCACCAGTCTTAGTCTTCTTTGCCCCACACTTTTCCCGTGTCTCCTCTCTTCTTCCCCTATCTGCCTTCTTTCCTTTCACCCCTCACTGTGAAGTAAGGATGCTCCATGAGCTGGGAGATGGGGAAGACTCACCAGACTGAGCACCAGCATGGAATCCTGTCTCTGTTTTATCTCACCTGCTCAGTCTTTATGAGGGTGCTGCTCTTTGCCTGGGAGGAGCTTGCAACAGGAAATTCCCTGGAGCCAGTTTGGTAAAAAACACAAAGTCTCTGAGGATTCTAGTGTCTAATTCTGATTCAAAAAGAGAGAACCATTAGGGGTCCCTGGCTTGGAAAGAAATGAAGGCACAGGAGTGAGATTTAGGTCAGCAAGATGACAGGAGGACCCAGTACTCCTCCCAGTACAAAAACACAGATTTAACAAGCACTGATGGATGGAAAGGCCTTTATGAGAGTTCCAGAATTTGGATGAGAGATTACAGGACTCTAGTGGTACATACAACAAAAAACAAATTGAAAAGGATACGAAGAAAGTTTGATTTTACCCACATCCCCTCTACCCGAGCCTGGCACAGTTCTGCCCCAGAAGAGCTTCCCTCGGTCCCTGAGTTTCTCACTATCTTCAGTAGCTGTGTTCTATAAAGTCACCTTGAACACTGAATTAGGAAATTTGGTGCCTTTGCTCTTAGGGGAAATGTACAACATTTTTGTCAATCAATCAATACATAACTTTTTTAATGTTTGTTTTCTGTGAGAGACACTTCCTGTAATACATAGTTCTTATAGGTTGTTCATGGTTCTTATGATTAACCGTGCAGCCTTTAAATGATCGAAAGCCAGGAGCTTTGGAGGCCACTTGTGTTTCATTCACCAATATCTGTGTACAAGAGAATCTCATTAGTGTTGAAAACCTGATTTCTACATAATCCTTTTCCTGTACACTTAGTAGGCACTTTAAAATCTCTTCTGCAGCCTCCTAATTAGCAAAATCTGCCTTGACTCTAAGTTTAATATTGTGTATCCCTCCTTGCTTTTTGAAATGTACTAGCAAACCCAGTGCTATCTAACAAGAGCTTGATTTTTTTTTCTCTGACCCCAGGTGATGTAACTGTAACCATCTTTGACTTCACCACAATGTTGTCCATTGCACTTTTTTTTTATTAGTTGTCATCTCATGACTCCACAAATTTATCCTCTTTTTCATCTTTTCCATATTTGTATCACACGCTACAAATGTTACTTTAGTAATCTCCAGAGTGGCTTCATATAGAGATGAACTTCCTCTACCTTTGTCTGGGTATATCTTATTTTTGATTCATTAACTTTGAATCACAAGCAACACTGTTAAAACTCACACCTGAATGAAGTTTATCCAACATGATTATTTTTTCCATAAAGTAAAGCACAACCATCTTGCACTTAGGAACATTAGAAAAGTATTATTTAACTGCAATACACTCCATGAATAAATAACAAGATAGTTATTTACTGTGTTGCACTTCAGCACTATCCTGGAGGGCCATGTTAAACAGTGGAATCAACAAAAAGCAGAAAAAAATAAGAAAAACCTGGCCTTAAATTGAATGTAAAAACGCTTGTTTATAGCTGAAATGGGAAGTCAGAATCTCACTTTGTTCGGCCTCAGCTGAGAACGCGACTGTCTGGGAATTCAAATTTTTCACATCTCTTTGCACGCTGGCAAGTGAGTGCTCAAGTGCCGTGAGAATTTATTTGGGGTTACAAATAAATCTTAAGGAGTAGGCAAACTAGTAAATATGGAATTCACATATGATAGAGCCCCACTGTGTATATATAATTTATAAGATTCATACTCAAATCATACATAAAGCATATAAATAAATGTAAAAATAATATGATAGAATTCCAACTTCTACAATTTAAGTATTGGTGATATTGACACAAAATGACTTAAAAACTGTTCGAAGCTTTCAAAGGAGGCTGGAATACATGTAAGAGCAAAATAAATCTAGATGGCTGAAAGGATTGCATGTTTAAAGCTGTCACATTTTCCACAGTAATGTTTAGATGCAACTCAACTTTCATCAAAATCCCATTTTGATTAATTTCATATAATTAATTTTCTGTGAAATTTATTCTGATGAATTATGAAAAAATGCGGTACATGTCACAACATGAAATTTAGACTATGAGATAAAATGTTAAAGTCTGGGGTGCCTGGGTGGCTCAGTGGGTTAAAGCCTCTGCCTTCAGCTCAGGTCATGATCTCAGGGTCCTGGCATCGAGCCCCACATCAGGCTCTCTGCTCAGGGGGGAGCCTGCTTCCTCCTCTCTCTCTGCCTGCCTCTCTGCCTACTTGGGATCTCTGTCTGTCAAATAAATAAATAAATCTTTAAAAAAAATGTTAGGCGTGCCTTGGTGGCTCAGTTGGTTAAACTGCTGCCTTTGGCTCAGGTCGTGATCTCAGGGTCCTGGGATCGAGCCCCGAATCAGGCTCTCGGCTCAGCATGGAGCCTGCTTCCTCCTCTCTCTCTGCCTACCTGTGATCTCTCTGTGTCAAATAAATAAAATATTTAAAAATAATAATAAAATAAATAAAATTTAAAAATGTTAAAGTCTAATATGATTTGAATATTCTAAATTATATGAATATGAAAATAATGGAATAAAATCAACCAAATATCAAAGTGACATTATGGTTGTTTGTTTTTTTAATTTATATTTTCCTCTATTACAAATAAAGGAGAGGGTGCCTGGGTGGTTTAGTCAGTTAAGTATCTTCCTTCAGCTCAGGTCATGATCCCAGAATCCTGGGATCAAGCCCAGCATCAGGCTCTCTGTTGAATGGAGAACCTGGTTCTCCCTCTCCCTCTGCGGGCCGCTCCCCTGCTTGTGCTCTCTCTCTCCCTCTCTCTGTCAAATAAATAAATAAAATCTTTAAAAAAATAAAAATAAAGATAAAAAGGCATTGTTTAAAGTGAAAGAACTAGACACTTATCTACCCTTACTTCATACATACACTTGATATATTTAAGAACAATCGATTCTGAGACTCAAGCAATCCTGCTGAGAGGAAGGCTCCAGAGACAGTTCAGAAAAAACTCTCCTGCCTTCCCCTCACCCTTCTGGGATTCTCCTGTCACTAAAAGGTTAGCTCTAAAAAGACTTAGAAGCTGAGTTCTGAACTCAAATTTAACCCCCAGAGGTTTCTTGACAGGTGGGGAGACCGTCCCCTCCCCACCTGTCAAGAAATCACTGGGGGTGGTCTCTATGCCCATGAGAGCCTTAGAAATCAGTGGACAAGTCTATAACTGAGCTCATCTAGAAACCTTAAAGGTCTTGAGAGAAGGAAAGTCTTCCTCAGACCAAGGTGCTCATCCCCATCCTCACAGAACACCTGGTAATGTCTGCAGTATAAATACTACATGTACCTAATATATGCCAGTTCATGTTGATCTATTGTATTTTTGCAAAGGGATGAATAGGGGTGCAGAATTTAGCCCAAAAACATTACAGGAATTTCTTTTTCCATTTTATTCCTCCTCAAAAGCAGATGTGAGTTTTTTTTCCTTCCAATCCCTCCTTTTTTCCATGCTGTGTAGTCAGACAAGGAGTCAAATGCTGAGAGAATTTGATTTTGCTGGAAGCTAATCCCTGGGTATGTCTTAAAGATTTTATATTAGAGGGGTGCCTGGGTGGCTCGGTGGGTTGAGGCCTCTGCCTTTGGTTCAGGTCGTGGTCCTGGGGTCGTGGGATCGAGCCCCGCATCGGGCTTTCTGCTCCACGGGCAGCCTGCTTCCTCCCCTCTCTCTCTCTGCCTGCCTCTCTGCCTACTTGTGGTCTCTCTCTGTCAAATAAATAAAATCTTAAAAAAAAAATTTCTATTAGAATCAGGAAAACTATTAATGCACTGTAATGTTTGGAGATAGTGTGGACTATAATAAATTTATAGTGATTCCACTGGTTGTCTTAAATTTATGCTGAAATTATTTACCAGAAAAATAAGAACACTCCTTTGTCTTCTTTCCTCTTTTTATTCATTCATTGGAACAAACGGATATATGGCAATACGTGGCTTCTGCCAAGTAAGAACTCTCAATATAATAAAGGAGAAAAACATACAAATATATAAGATACAATATGAGAAGATATAGAAGATAGGTAAGTACACATGTCAGTGGAACACTTGAGGATGGATATCCATGATGGTCCAAAGTTCCTAGAAAAATTTTCTCACAGGAGCTGATATGTGAGCAGGATCTTCAATGCTAACTAGGTTACCTAGGGTTTGCATGTGTGAAGAAATGCCATGACAAACAAAGACACAGGTTACTACCTTCATGAATTGAGTAGGTAACCAGTTCTCTATATGCAGAGAGATATAGACAACATATTTCAAGAGGTTAGAAAATTTGCTAGTATTTTATAAGACATGGAAGGCCACATTTTCTTTGTAATTTCTTGGTTTGTATTATTTTCTGGTAAATAACATTTGTAACTGCATTATTTATTTACTTGCCTTAAACTATACATGTAATACATGAATATATAAAATATATTGGCACTGTTTAAAAATGCCAAGCTATACAGACACAGATCAATTATACTGTCTATGCCTCTTTCCATCCACTCCACATTTTAGATCTCTCCTCCATTGGCTATGTATCCTTTTTAGGTAGTTCTTATGTTTATAAAATTTGCATTATAAATGTGCATATATGCACATACAGTATGCTCTTAATTTTTGCATAATTTGTCAATGTTAATGGAAAAATCAAACTTTTGCTTCTTTTTTTATTTGAATGTCATTTTATATAAATATACTTTACTTATTTTAAGCACTTCTATAATATAAAGATAACACAGATTTGTAAGCTCAGTATTACTTTACTGATGGACATTTTGAATGATTCACTATTAATTCTATCACAGGCACTTTTACAATGAGAATTACTGTATATACTTCCATATGTATTTGTGAACATTATTCCCTAAATGACAAGTAGTGAAATTGCTCTGCCCAGAACTTTGTTTTTCATAAGAATAATACTATGCAATTTTCCTCTAAGAGTAATTCTCTCTAATCAATTGGGCATAAGAATCACTCTTTAACCCAAACCTCATTAATGCTTATCATCATCAATCTTGAAATTCTGTTGGTTAAAAATATAATACTGTATGAATTATATCATATATTTAATTTCCTGATTTCCAGTAAGAATAAGCCTATGTGATTGAACTTTCACATTTACTTCAGTGTGAATGTTTGCTCTACATAATCTATCTGCATAGTTTCTTTTTTTTTTTAATATTTATTTGTTTATTTTGAGAAAGAAAGTGAGACAGGAGGTGAAGGAACAGAGGGAGAGGGAGAGAATCTCCGACAGACTCTCCACTGAGCATAGAGCCTGACCTGGGGCTCCATCTCAGGACCCTGAGGTCAGGACCTGAGCCGAAATCAAGAGTTAAATGTTCAACTAACTGAGCCACCCAGGCACACCTGTCCACATGTTTTCTGTAGGTAAAATATGTTTAAATTGTGTAATGGCATAGAGCAAGTAGAAGAAATGAAGGCAAAGTGCATGAGAAAGATGAGAATGTTGATGGAATTACAAATATAGGTAAAAGGACATGAAGTTTCATTTCAGGATAAAGGAAAGAGAGTATGTGAAAATGTACTAGCTCAAAGTGTTACATGCACATAAACATAAAGGTAAGAGGGTAAGGCTGACAAACCTGTCTGGTGGCAAATGTTAATTTTGTCTCTGAGGTTGAGAGGTTAATTTTCCCTCTGAGAGGTTATCTGTCGAAAGTGCAGGAGGGTTAATTAAGAATAGAAAGACTTGGATTTGGACCAGTTCCTTTATGGAATATAATAGTTGGGGACTTTTGAACGGTATTCATAATCAAATTAATGGTGATGGTTTTCTTTATTGTTAGGTACAGAACAAGTCCTCCTCTTCTTCTTATATGCCCAATTGCAAATAGACTGTCACATTCTTAGGACAGTTTTTAATCACTACAGTTAAGAATAAGGGCTTTAGGGGCACCCGGGTGCTCAGTTGGTTAAGAGTCTGCCTTTGGCTCGAGATTGAGTCCCACATCAGGGTCCCTACCTAGCAGGAAGCCTGCTTCTCCCTCTGCACCTCCTCTGCGTGTGATCTCTCTCTCTCTCTCAGATAAACAAATAAAATCTTAAACAAACAGAAAGAATAAGGTCTTTAGAATCAGTGTGTGGCTAGAAGCAGGTCTATCATTTACCAGATATTTAGAATTATAGAAGTTACTTAAATTATTCTCATTTTAAAATGGAGATAAAATTTATTTTTTTTTATTATTGACATATAACATATTATTTGTTTCAGGGGTACAGGTCTGTGATTCATCAGTCTTATGTAATACATAGCACTCACTATAACATGTACCCTTCCCAACGTCCATCACCCAGGGACCCCATCCTTCCCACTCCCCCTCCACTCTAATAAACCTAATAATATTTATGAGTTAATACATGGAATGTTTTCAGGAAAAGAACTGACTCACATCAAGCATTTAAAAATGTTTAACTATTACATTATTATATAACTCCCCAATGGATTGGTTGCCCTGGATTTATCTTCTGTCCCAAATCATAGCATGCCTCAGACAGAAATGTCATTACATAAATGTCCCATGGTTCCTTGACCCACCTATCCTGCTGTATTTGCATTCAAAAGAGAATATCCACCTCTAGGGATCTGGAAGGCCAAATAACCCCAGGAAGCAGAAACTCTGGGTATGAAACTTCAACAGAGTAAGAGCAAAACACATGTCATCACTCTCACTCCAGATCGATGTCCAGTGTGCTATACATATTCCAATCCCAGTTTCAGTGGACACTGGCTTAAGGATTATTTTTCCTGATCACAACACCCTTTAATCTTCAACTGTCTATAATACTGGTAAAAAAGGACTGTCTGTGGAACGGTGTCAATTGTGCTTCTAAGAAGAAGAGAGGAAAAAGATCTGTTTATTATGGGACAAGTGTGGCTTTCAAAATGTTATCCTAGTCTTAAGAAATGGAAGAAGTATCATCAGCAAATCACAACATGGGGTGGGGAAGGGGTCAGCCAATGCAAGAGAAGTGTGCAGAGCAAAGGAAAGGTCATGAGGGGAAGTTTAGATGAATTTGCCTGGAGAGGGAGCCAATGGAGAGCCAGTCATAGAGTAATTTGACTAGCTAGATGCGTGTAAGGAAGTGAAGGAAATTCATGTTAGTGGATATAATCACATTTGTTGTAATTCTTGCCTGTGAAGTCAAAAGTAAACACAAAGGTGTCACCAATGGAGAGTCACAAACAATGCAATGAGCTGTTCACTTCCTGACACTGTTATCAGCCCCACTCTTGTTATCACGCTGATTGAGTTCCAGGTTGGTGTGAATAACCTCCTTCTGGTCATTCAAAAGCAAGCAACACATCCTCCGAAATTTGGCATTCCATTCTCAATGCTACACCCTATAACCTGGCATCTTTGCATGTCCCAGACTAGGATGACTAAAATATTTTTCTAAAGGTACATTTTCTATTCAAAGCTTCCTGTCATTCCTTCTTTCTGTGTAATCTATGTCTTATAACTGTTTCTATGTCCGCCAAACCCATGACTCTTACACATTTTCCCATATGATTCTACATATATGTTTACAAATACATGTATCTTAATGAAAGAAGTTAGTTGAAGGAGATATTCATTACATACAGTGAAGTTTCGATGATTAAGCATACAGCTATTCCACTGTGCATCTACACTTGTGTTTATCCTATTTTTTAGGTTTTATTTAAATTCCAGTTAGTTAACATACAATGTAATATAGGTGTTGTATGTAAATACTGAATTACTGAATTATACACCTGAGAGTCTTTCACATTTTTTAGATTTCAGTCGGTGTTACTTTCTTCTCAGTGGATAGAAGACTTTGGATTTTCATATATTTAGCTCTGATTTTTGGTACCTGCATATTTTCCCTCATTTGGCATCTACAGATCAGCCATATTACAAATTACAACAGTGAAATAAGATCTGACAGTCAGATATGATGGTGAAATAATTTATAAATATTGATAGATATTGTAATGACTCCCTGACCTACAATTCCCTGCATTTTGGTTGACTTAACTCATCAAAGGTTTCAAAATTTGTAAGCTATTATTTTTATTTGGTGTAGAGAAAAATTCATGAAGAGAAAGCTAAAATTCTGACACAGGTTATGTCAGCATACAATAAGACCAATGTCCATCCATCAATCTTCATTCTCATTGGCATTCCTGGGCTGGAGGCTGCCCACATCTGGATCTCCATCCCCTTTTGTGTGGTCTACATTTTGGCCATCCTGGGAAACTGTTCTCTTCTGTTTATTATCAAGACAGACACCAGCCTCCATGAGCCAATGTACCTCTTCCTCTGCATGCTGGCTCTGGCTGATCTTATTGTGTGTACCACAGCTGTACCGAAACTTCTTAGTCTTTTCTGGTTCCATGATGGAGAGATTCATTTTGAAGCCTGCCTCACTCAAGTTTTCCTGATTCACTCTTGTTCCACCATGGAATCTGGCTTCTTCCTGGCCATGGCTTTTGACCGTTATGTAGCCATTTGTAACCCATTAAGACATTCGGCTATTCTGACACATGCTGTGATTGGGGGGATGGGCTTAGGTATAGTACTCCGGGGCATAGCACTTCTCAGTCCTCACCCCTTTCTGTTACGTTGGCTTCCCTACTGCAGAACAAATATCATTTCCCACACCTACTGTGAGTTCATGGCCCTCATCAAGATTGCCTGTGCTGAGACAAGAATCCGTAAAGCCTACAGCCTCATTGTTGCCTTCCTTACTGGTGGGGTAGACTTCATATTAATCATTTGTTCTTATGTTCTCATACTTCACACTGTCTTCCACCTCCCATCCAAGGAGGCCCGACTCAAGACCTTGGGCACCTGTGGTTCCCATATCTGTGTCATCTTAGTGTCTTATACTCCAGCCTTCTTCTCTTTTCTCACCCACAGGTTTGGGCACCATGTGGCTCCCCATGTCCATATATTTGTGGCCAACATCTATCTTCTGGTCCCACCCATGGTGAACCCTATTATCTATGGGGTAAGGACCAAGAAGATAAGAGACAGATTCCTTAAATTTTTTAGTTTTTCAAAGCCTTGAGTTATGTCTTTTGGGTTGATGAGTAATATGTGAACAAATATCATCTATCTTTGAATGATTTCTTCATGAGGCTCCTCTTTTAATGATCAGAGGGCATGGGTTTTTCTGTGGGAAGTAATTCATCCATAAACATATATTTTATGTTGTAACAATAATTACGTATTATTGAGTATGACTCTTTACTACAATATTAGAATGTTATTTCCTAAAATACAAAAAACAAGCAAACAAAATTTAGAATCATCTGTGGCTAAAAACAAGAGATATTTAAAATTAACATGATATATAATCACCTATCTTTGGATTACCAGTTAAGACTTACTACCAGATTTACAAATTTTCTCTTTTTTTTTTTTGCTCCAGTCATATTTCTTGACTAAATGTCCTTCTTTCTCAAGTACATACCTCACCACTTTTTTTTTTTAATATTTTATTTATTTATTCGAGAGAGAGACAGTGAAAGAGAGCTTGAGTGAGGAGAAGATCAGAGGGAGAAGCAGACTCCCTGTGGAGCTGGGAGCCCAATGCGGGACCCGATCCCAGGACTCCAGGATCGTGACCTGAGCTGAAGGCAGTCGCTTAACCAACTGAGCCACCCAGGCACCCCTTCACCACTTTCTTAATGAGAATTTTTTTATGCTAACTTCTGTGTTCTGTGTTTAATGATTTATTTATGTCTTCATGATAATACCTTTCAGCTACACAGTTCCATTCTCCAGTTATAACATTTCCTTAGTCTTTTGAAGACATTATCCTACAGTCTTCTAGAATCTATCATTACTTTGAAGAAAACTGTTGTTGGCTAAATTGTCATTAATTTGTAGGTAATTATCTTTTCTGTCTGACTGTCATTAGATCCTGTTGATTTCTTGGGTGTTCTGTAGTTTCACATGGGTAAATTTCATAGGTATTATGCAAGTGAGAAAAGATTACATACACTGTGATTCTGTTTAAATGATACTCTAGGGAAGGAAAAGTAGTGTGGAGGTAGTGTTCAGGCATCCATGTTTTAAGGTCCTGTAGGTGATTCTTAAATGCAGCTAAAACTGAGATGTGTTTGTGTAAGTTGAGAAACAGAGACATTAGTTGACCACAGGGGGAGTATTTCAGTCAAGTACTTCATCTTTCAAGCTAAATTGTGAAGAGAATCAACATTTGTTAAGCATTTACTAGATTCTAATCTCTTTATTGTGGATTTTAATACATAACCTTCACAATATATTTTAGAATACATTATCATTAATGCTCCCATAATAAGTAACTCAACAAACTCATATTCAATGGCTAGTTTAGAGGTGCTAGGATTAGAAGTCTGTCTAGTTCTAATGCCATAATTTTCTTATAATCTCACAATGGTTCCATATGCAGCCAGATCACTCAATGGGACTCCTAGGAACACAGCTTCTCACAGGTGAGCTGTCATAATTGTTGCTACTGGTCATTGATTCTTCATAACCACACCCAGTTTAGATCCATTTAGCTAGTGCTTACTTGTGGAACAGAATTCACTAGGGATATAGGAATGACTAAGGCAAAGTTTGTAAACAGTTTCAGAGTTTCAGAGGTGCACAGAATAAATGTATCCTTTCTTTCCATCTGATTCCTAAAAAGATCAAGATTGAAGAAAGACATGGAAGATGTGAGATGAAAATATCATCTTTCTTAGTAACAATGTCTATTCTAGAGGACTAAGTGTGGTACAAGAGTCAGTGAACACTTTAACTAAACCCCAGATTTAGGCATATAGTCCTAATCAGATCATGAAGACTTACTACATGGAGGAGCACCAGAGAACAAAGGACTGCCTTAGAAAGTCTCACTACCAGGAAGTGTGTATGTTGGGGTGGGAGGGACACGGGAAAATGGTCTTAATTACACTTACTCAATTTATTCCTACTGAATTTTCAAATGCACAGCTTTTCCCTAATGCATAGTGAATAAGGGTAAAAAAAGGATGGACATTATAATACATGAACATAAAGAATTGGCTAGAAATATTTTGTTCCTATAGTCTGATATAGTTGATTCAGACATAATAAACATTTTTTTCAGTATAATAATGTGTAACACTTTTATAATGTGTGCATTCTCATAGTCAGCCGTGAGTTCTTATATACATCAACCCATTAATGGGTTGATTCTCATGCAAACTAAAAATGATTTTCAGGGTTAATATCTTCATTTTACAAATAAGGAAACTGAGAAATAGGGAAATCAGTTGACTTTCTCATAGTCATAGAGATGGTTAAAAATGGAGACAGAATTTGAACCTAGGAAGTTTGACACCAGGTTTATATTCTCAACAACTACTCTATACTTAGTTACATATTAATATTTACACCCTTATATATCAATGTGACAACTGCTAAAATAGAATTAGAAAGGAGATATATAATCAGCCTAGGTTAGGGATTATAAGAAAGTCACGAATAGTTCCAGAAAATAGGACATCAGGAACATTAGGTAGGCAACTAAGCAAAATTCCTGTGGATTAGGTCAATTTAAGTAGGCAGTGTATGGAGTGTGTGTTGTGTGTGGAGTATGTGGTGTGTGTGTGTGTGTGTGTGTGTGTGTGTGTGTTGGACATTAGAGTGGTATCCAGTTTTGCGTTAGCCAATTCTGCATTCATTTCACTTTCTAAGGTTTATCCCATTTTCTCCATCTAATAATCACCCAATTTGGTTATTAACCAAGTTTCAACTTTCTAGAATGATAGTTTTCAAAATTTAGGCTTGAACCATCTTAAAAATACATATTGCTTAGGCCCTTTCTAAAACTATTAGACTCAAAATGTCTGTGGTATATCCCATAAAAAAAATCTTATTTACTTTTCATCATTTGTTCCATATATTTTTAATTCAGTGATCCAATGTCCATGCCACAGTTGTAGGATGCTGAGAATAAACACACAGATATCCTACTCAGAGAATGTGGCATGAGTTAAAATTCCTATAGAGTTTTATAGTTCTTACTTCAAATACAAAAGGTTGGAAAGAATGTCACTTAAAACGTTATGACAAAAAAAAAATATGTGGAGAATAATAAAAAAAAAACTCACAATTTTCTTGGCCCTGTCAGAAAGTTCAACTCACAGTGTGAATAATCCAAAATTTAAAGAAAGATAGATAACTCCAAAAAGAGATGGAACATGATCCTGTGCTTACTAGGGGCATGTGTCAGATACTGTACAAGCCACAATAAAGAATTTGTTAATTTTTTAAAAAAAATTAATTTCTTTTCAGTATAACAGAATTCATTGTTTATGCACCACACCCAGTGCTCCATGCAATACGTGCCCTCCATAATACCCACCACCAGGCTCCCCCAACCTCCTACCTCCCACCCCTTCAAACCCTCAGATTGTTTTTCAGAGTCCATAGCCTCTCATGGTTCATCTCCCCTTCCAATTTCCCTCAAATCCCTTGTCCTCTCCATCTCCCATGTCCTCCATGTTATTTCTTATGCTCCACAAATAAATGAAACCATATGATAATTGACTCTCTCTGCTTGGTTTATTTCACTCAGCATAATCTCTTCCAGTCCCATCCAGGTTGATAAAAAAGTTGGGTATTCATCCATTCTGGGGGACGCATAATACTCCATAGTGTATATGGACCACATCTTCCATACATACAAATGGCTATCAGACACATGAAAAAATGTTCATCATCACTAGCCATCAGGGAAATTCAAATTAAAACCACATTGAGATACCACCTTACACCAGGTAGAATGGCCAAAATTAACAAGACAGGAAACAACATGTGTTGGAGAGAATGTGGAGAAAGGGGAACCCTCTTGCACTGTTGGTGGGAATGCAAGTTGGTGCAGCCAATTTGGAGAACGGTGTGGAGATTCCTCAAGAAATTAAAACTAGAGCTTCCCTATGACCCTGGAATTGCACTACTGGGTATTTACCCCAAAGATACAGATGTAGTGAAAAGAAGGGCCATCTGTACCCCAATGTTTATAGCAGCAATGGCCACGGTGGCCAAACTGTGGAAAGAACCAAGATGCCCTTCAATGGATGAATGAATAAGGAAGAATTTGTTAAAATTTAAACCAAGTTATTCACAGCTGAGTATAAACCTATATGAAAATACAGAATATCTGGAACTGATGTATATATGACACAAAGAGGAATTCATACTTAACTCAGGTTTTTCTCCCTAGACCTAGACAGGTACTCATAATAAAGTCTGAGTGCCGGACTAGACCTTCATCATGGACCAGGCCTGGTGGAGGGGAATAGCAGTCACTGTAAGATGGGAAGGACCCTTCACCCAGGATCTCTTCCCTAAGGAATAAAAGCCTTCACTTGAAGGAAGAGCACAAGTGGAGACCCACTGCTGCTGAGCCAAAGGAGCAAATAAACTCTATAACCCAGGGTGAGACAAGTTCCTTAGACATGTCCTACGGCAAGGGGCAGAATCACTGAGGACATTTCATTTTCAAGACTCGGGAACATACTACCAGCCCAAGACAGGCTAAACTAGCCCAGATGGTATTTAATGTCCTCTGGCTCTTACCACCAGATTAAAAGGGTTTGAGGAACAAGTAACAGTGCTCTACACCTGAGGGATTGTGCAGAACATGGAGGGTGGCCTTACTGCAGCACAGGAACAAAGAGAAGATCTAACATTGACAGTGGGGTAGACATCAAGAAAACCTAACTCATCAGCCACACCCTGAACACAGGGTAAAGTTAGAGGAATGTGATACATTCACTGAAGACATTCAAAGCAAAAGCATGAAGAATTCGATGACCTGAATAGTCCTTTACCTATGAAATAAATTGAATCTGTACTTAGCAACCTTCTAACACAGACTTCAGGCCCAGGTGACTACATTGGTGGATTTAGCTATTTAAAAGCTAAGTACCAAATTTCCAAAAGCTAGCCAAAACACATATAAACAGATTGAACTCTAACCTAATCATTGAAGATACAATTAAGGCCACATCATTAAAATCCACTTCATAAGTAGAATAAATAGATAGGGGTTGAGTTCAGGGTTGCAACAGGGTTCCAGGAACAGCCACTTGTGCTTATAAATTACACAGCATAACTGATGGCTTCAAATTCAGGATATGATGTTAATTAATACAAACTCCCTCTAAGAATATATGACAGCATCTCTTCTATTATAATAAATATAAGTAGGATTTTTTTCTAAAGTTTATGCTATGGAATATTAGTGTCGTATTTTGGTCAAAGGAGCAATCTGAAGCCAATATCATCTTAACTTTCAAATGCATATTTGTTAGTTGAAAGATCTGAGAAATCCTGCAGTAAAAGTATAGCTAAAAATTTAGTTTTATTGGTCAAAATTTACAAACATATATTTCCTGACTTCTTTCTACGAATGAAGTCAATAATACCACTTAGAACTAGAAAAAACTGAGTGATATCATATGGCACCAGAGTACACATGTGCACACTTGGCTAACACTAGACTTGGAACATCACTAAAATTTCCTGCTTTCCATGAGAGCAAAAATCCTCTGTGAAGTGTCACAAGACACAGAAACAGAACTGTTTGAAAAATAATTGTTTGTTTGAAAAGACAGATCAATAAACTAGACTATATAAATATTCATCCAGCAAAAAGCAACACAATGCTGCTTTAAAACAAAAAAAGACTATGAATTTTAAAAGTTTACAAAGTTTTTACAATTCAGTTCATGGTAGAAAATCTCTACTTTTCTCACATGATTATCATAGTCACAGGATCAATTTCATGTCTAACAACATTAACATGGTAGAGTCAAGAATAACATTCTTTCTGAGAGGGAGGCCAGGAATATGGGAAGTGTTTCATCATCTATTATTTTGGGAACCAACATGTTAAGGGCAATGTACTATCTTTGTTTAAATTAGGATTTAAGGGAATTTATGGGTTTTATTATAATTATTCGTGTGGTGTCTTCTTTTTGGAGGGTTGGTTTTGCTTCAAAAGGATGCTGACTGCAGAATGTGATGTGTTCAGTTCTAACGAAAGCAGAACAAAGTGTTTTTTCTCTTCCATATGGGAAATCTGAATTATTTCCATACAATGGAAAATTATAAGACACTTTTATTCATGCATTTGACATGGGTCTCGCCTTCCATTTTCTGAGTTTGGGAAGGAGGCTCACAGGTCTTCCCTGAGAGGGGTCTGCATAACTTCCAAAAGTTCTTTTTCCATTCTGAACAAAGACAATCAGTGCCGCTCCTTTCCTTAATTTGATTCTTTTTTTTTAATTTTTTATTTTTTCAGCATAACAATATTCATTATTTTTGCACCACACCCAGTGCTCCATGCAATCCTTGCCCTCTCCAAATACCCACCACCTGGATCCCCCAACCTCCCACCCCCACCCCTTCAAAACCCTCAGATTGTTTTTCAGAGTCCATAGTCTCTCATGGTTCACCTCCCCTTCCAATTTCCCTCAACTCCCTTCTCCTCTCCATCTCCCCTTGTCCTCCATGCTATTTGTTATGCTCCACAAATAAGTGAAACCATATGATAATTTGATTCTTTACAAGAGTTATGTTGTTTTCTTGGAAAAGAGTTTCAGCACCTGTTCTCTAATCTGTTTAGTTCTGACCCCATAGATTACAGGGTTCAGAGCAGGTGGAATGACTACGTAGAAATTAGCCAAAAGGATGTGGATATAGCGTGGAATATTCTGGCCAAACCTGTGGGTCATAAATGAAAAAAATGCAGGAGTGTAGAAAGCCAACATGACACACACGTGAGAGCCACAGGTGCTCAATTCTTTGAGCCGGGCATCGTGGGAAGGCAGTCGAAAGACAGCACGAAGGATCTGGACATAGGAAATGACAATAGCTATGATGTCCAATACCAGGATAGAGATGGTACATAAACCATAGATGATGTTGACCCTGATGCTGGCACAGGACAGGTGGACAATGCCCATGTGCTCACAGTAAGTATGAGGAATAATTTGGTGTCCACAAAATGGTAACTGTAGGATGAGTAGAACGAAGGGTATGGCAAAAGACAAAGTTCTCAGTAGGATTATCATTGCAATGATGACTACCACCTGTTTGTCAACACCAGTGAATACTGAAGAGTGTTACAGATGGCCACATAGCGATCATAGGCCATGGCCACGAGCACTGCCGACTCCATGCCAGTGCAGAGGTGGATAAAGAACATCTGGATGAGACATCCCTCAAAGGAGATTTCTCTCAGGTTGAACCAGAAGATGCCAAGCATCTTGGGGATGGTGGATGTGGACAGGCCCAGGTCGATAGATGACAGAATGGCCAGGAAGTAGAACATGGGCTGGTGGAGGCTGCTCTCAGTCTCAATCACAGAAAGGATGCTGATATTCCCAAGAACAGCTGTCAGATACACAGCAAAGAAAGGGAAACCAATCCACATATGTATATGTTCCAGACCAGGTATCCCCAGAAGGAAGAAAGAGTAGGGATGAAATAGGGTGGTATTAAGTGAGGCCATCTTCCTGGGATATTTTTATAGTGAAAGATATTATAGATCAAGTACCCCCCATTCACTGAATAAGCCTCCTCCTTGCTTAGCACACAGAGAAAATGAAGGAAACAGTGAAACATTTATTGTACCTACCCAACATTGACACCTGAAAGTGTACAAAATTGAATGGTAAAATGAAGCCACATGATTTCAGTATACATCATCATATCCATTCAATTAAATTGAATATTGTTATTCATCAAAATTTACTGAGTACCTAACATAGATGCCAAGTTCTGTGCTAAGATGGTAGCAAAAGATGAGTTAGAGAAGGTTCCTTTTATGATGGAACTTAAAGTTTTAGTCGTTGAAACAGTTATGCAAATGAACCATTTAAATTAATAAATAAAGTGCCAAGATAAAGTTTAAATTAATAAATAAAGTGCCAAGAAAATAAGTGCCAAGATAAAGTTTTTCCCTTGCTTCTTAGGTGCACAAAATATTTCCTGAAAATTATTTAGTATTTTATAGAAAAATTATTTGATTTATGACTATGTATATTATGTACAAGATAGGAACATAATCATAAACACAATGACAGCCATTATGATTCTGCATGGATCACACTTCTGAGCTGAACATATATAATGTGTCTTTAAGGAAACTGCAAGTATACCAAACCAGAAATTTCTAAGACAATTTTGTACCTATGTAGGCTTCTCACTGTTCAAGTTCCCAAAAAAGTTTTTCATGCCATAGTCATCTTCTGATCTCTCCTTTCTTGCTGATACCAATATTAGAGAATAAATCTGCCTTGAGGTTTTATCAAGAAGCCATACCAAACTTCATTTCAAGATAATCCTCTTAATCTGAGTCTGCTCAGAAAAAAATTCATATATTCTTTTTCATTTCTGTTCTGATGGTAGGTGAATAGAGCTTTGCCCTTTAAGTGCCTTCCTGCTGATGTCTGTACAGAAAGAAACACAGATCTACACATGGGCACAGAAACATTAATGTACAGTTTTATAAAATATCACAAAATTCACAAATATAGCGAATTAATTTATACACACCACTCCTGGAAACTAAATCCATCATTTATCTGACTATATAATTTATTACAATATATATGCCTTAAAAACTCTAAGCATATTGTGATTAAAACCTCTTGCCTTCCCTTTCATATACTTCCATATAGATAGATGATAGATAAATAATGATAGATAGATAGACAGATAGGCAGATAGATAGATGGACAGACAAATGCACACAGAGAGAGAAGTTCTGGAACTCAGAAGAAGTAAGAATTACAATTTAAGAAGTTAACACTAGTAGGAAAGTAGATTAATCCATACCACTAGAAGGCTATCTCCTTACTGACATGACAAGTTTGGAAGAACCTGGAGGGCTGAGGTAAATGTATTATTGTTATAGATCACCTTTGATGTGCTCCACTCCCTATAGATAGGATTAGGCCTTTCCCTTGTTTCTCTGCTCAGTATTCTGTGAGACTGCCAAGCCCCGGGCAAATGAGAAACAAGCTACAAACTACATTAGCCAGAGTAACTGTAGTAGACATTGTGTCTGGGGATGGAAGCGTGTGTGTGTGTGTGTGTGTGTGTGTGTGTGTGTGTGTGAGTTGGAAGGGTGCATTGCAACTTGGGTCTTGGGCAAATTGCTTAAGAAATCCTAGAAAGAAGGGTTTGATCACAGGTACAGGGAGGAAACAGTTAAGATAATTAGTCAAGCAAATTAACTAATTCAAAAAAATAGAAGAGGTATCTCAAGAAAGCAATATGAACTATATAAGAAACTATCCCTAATTTGAACTGGGAAGACTATATGCAAGGAAAAGCATTTAAACCCAGGGTATTTGGGTATTTGGGGATGAAGTAGAATCTTATAATCAGATTTCTTTTTCTGTGATTGTGGTTCAGCTAATTTAGAGTTTAGTAGATGAGAAATGGTGTAATGTATAGAAGCAGACATTAGGAATTAAAGTCAGAGTCTTCCTGCCATGTGAATTTGGTTAAATTATTTCCCCTCTTTGAGTCTATGATTCCTCACCTATGCATGAAATGAGGCTAAAATGCCTATGTAGCTGAATTCTTGCAATGTTTGCATGAGTCAAGATGGGTCATCAAAAATGTAGAGTTACAATTACTGGTAAAAACCTATTGATAAGAACACAATAAAGTAGAGAGCTATAGTGGAAGTGGTTTGCCTTATCTCAGACCTTCAGATAATCTGTACATCAGGGGTCAGCAGACTAAATACTGATCCTCACTTTACCTCCCTATATATATTTTGGTAGGGGTCCTAACATTTATAATAGAGTATATCTGATTAAACCTATCCTTAGACATTTTAGGACATTAGCATTACACACTAGAAGACCAAACCATTCCAAAATGATTAGCACTACCTTTAGTTGGAAGACAGTAGCAAGTGGTTTGGTGTGTTTTACTATGTTGTAATTGGTGAGAGATAATTTCTGAATAGGTTAAGGTAAGTTCAATTATTATTCTCCCTCTATGTCGAAAACGCACTCAGGATGGGGACATTTATCCAACCTTTAAATTAGATTAGAAGGGACTGAAGGAGAGGTAACAGTGAGCAAGAATCAGAACACAGGAAAAGAAAGAACCTTGATAGATCAGTAATTAGATAGGCTCCAGGTCAGTGAAGAGCTCTCCGCACAAAAAGAATGGCAGAGGTGTCAAAAGATGTCGGAGCTGCATGCAGAGACAGTATAAGGGAGTATTAGAAACAAAAGAATCAGTTGCTCACATGCACATAGAGATTATGCCAACACATTCTTACAGTCAGTTCCCTTATCCCCTGCCTTCAGTCAGCAAGTTTTTCTACTCCCCCCATCCTATCAACTACCACTCTTTTTCTTGTGCTCAGCTGGTTACAGATAAGGAACCATACCTCCAAAGCATTGCTTACCAGCAAGGACTCCTGGAGAAGTTAGCAAATCTCCCCTAGCAACCTTCTGAACTCCTTTTGCTTTGGTGGGAGGATTTTTTATACTGTGGCCAAGCCTCTAGAGGGGAAGTTTGTCTGCATTGGGATTCCCTAGGAGGAGAGGGGGCAAGAAAGCTCTGAGATCTGGATTAACTCCTTTTCTAGTGGAATAGAATATACCAGACTCCAATAGGCAATGTCCTGATTCCTGACCTTGGCTCCCAAATCTAATATTAGCATATTTTCAGTGGGATTATTATTATTATTATTATTAAATAGTATTATTGTTTTGGTCTTGTAAATTTTCTTAAACATTTTTCCCAATTGGGTTCCTGGAATCAGTTTTAGGCTATTACTTCTGAACCTCTTCAAGGGAGGGGGTGGCTTGTCCAAGCTCCAAATATATATAAGCTAAAGGTTATATTAAGTCTGGGTATATCTTCTTAGTATCATGCAACTACCACATTGAGTCAATATTTATTAAAACTGAAGTGCTAAAAAGCAAAGAAGTACACTAAAATTTGCATCATAATGACTCAATATTTAGCATAATTGGACTATCCTGAAGTGAGGAAATCATACAGAAACCTATCATGTCATCCCAGCGGAGGTTTCCCATCAGTAGTGGAAAGCAGGAATAAAAATCCAGAAGGCAGAGGCTAATCATTTTAATCACTCCTTTCCTGACTAGTTATTTAAAGCCATATATGAATTGCCTTATCCTTTCAATCTCCATTTTGAAACCTGAAAAATGGGGACATTTGTCAAACGAGTTTCAGTGTCCTATAGTCCTAACATCATATGAGGATATCAACCCTTTTTACCGATGAAGGGACAGAAACAGAAAAAGAAGAGTAGTTCACATGGAGAGGTAGAGTTGAGTGTTTAAGCTTCCATTCTAGAGGGTTTTCCATGAGTAATAGGAGCTGACCTTGGACATTCAGATGGATACATCAGTTTTATCATTCACTCACTGATGAATTGAAACAACTATGCACCGACCATCTACTATGTGTCAGGCGCCATTTGAGGCACTGCCTGTAGAGTAGTAAACAGCACGGACAGTGAAAGACAAGAAACAGAATAAAAAATTACATAGATGACAAAAATGAACTATGTTGAAATATAAGGCTGGGAAGTCGGAGAGGATGCTGATGGTGAGAGTCATTCTAAGTAACATTGTCAGGAATGTGACTTTAAGGTAAGGGTAAGGGAAGGTGGAGCAAGTCATGTGGAATCTGGAATGGGGTGATGGCTGCGGGAAAGCTTTCCAGGCAGAGGGAACAGCAAATGCAAAGACACTGAAGCTAAAGCATGTTGGGTGTCATCAAGGAAAATGAAATTTTCACAGAATCCAAGTCTCAGAGATGTGGACAACATCAAGCCCCCTCAAACTTCCACACTCTTAACAAGTTAGAAGGTCATCATTCAACAGAATAAATACCAAAGGAGATCCCCATACAGTGGCTGGTAGTTAGGATAGTTCATGGCTACTCTTTCAGTCAAGAAGCCAAATTTAAATCAACTCAATTACTTGTTTGTTTTGTTTGGTTTTGTATAGCAAAATATGGCAACAGAAAAATAGAAAAAAAAAATAAACATGTTACCAGAGTATCAATAGTGAACTTTTTTTTAATTGACTGATAATACATAAATATATTTGATTGACTTCTCATTCTTTCTTCTACCAAATTACAGTAATCACTATGGGATATTTAAAGATCTCAAATACACAAAGAAAACAGAAAATGAGTGTTTTATTCTTTCAACCAGTCATCTGTCAGATTAGATGAAAAAAGAATAGCAACACAGGCACACAAAAAAATGGGGGTAGGGATCTTTTTATGTCAACTCACTATTTGTATACATTAAGAAAATCTAGCAGTTTGTAGGGAGTGAGAGTTACCTGCACAAATTTGCAAATATTGCTTTAGTTCTCCCCTGGATCCAGTGCCTTTGTGGTCATGCTAATTCCAATATGATTATTATCACTGTGTAAGTGATACATTTTTACTCTTTGAAATTTTTGGAATGTGTACCTTGACTTTGATAGTAATTTGATAGTGATTAATTATTTCTGTAAGATTATAATTTTAAATATCTATTCAACATACCAGATGTCCCATAAATATGAAGTTTTATGTTTCTTTAATTTTTGAAATTATCATCATGTTTTTCAAATATTTCACCTCTTCATTTATTATTTCCCTGCTTCTAAAATTCATTATATATGTTTTTGGCAATTCTACATTAATCTTCCAAAATACCAATTTTTTTCATTTTCTTACATTAATTAGTGATAATTTCATCATTGCTTTATGACCTCTTATATACAGTTTTTATATGTGTGTGGGTGTGTGTGTGTCATAAATGATATTCAGTAATCTTATGTGCAGGTTCATCCATATTGGTTAGATCTACTATATTAAAATGTCTTTTTTTTTTTTCTCCAAATAGTCTATATAGGATTTTAATCCTCTGAAGGTTGGATTTGTTTTCTACTGCTGCCATAATAAATTGTCACAAGTTTAGTGGCTTAAAACAACACAGATTTATTACTTTACAATTCTGTAGGTTAGAAATTCAAAACATATCACTAAAATCAGGATGTCAGCTAAAATCAGGATGTCAGCAGGGTAGCTTTCTTTTCTGGAAGCTTTAGAGGTGAATCCTTTGTCTTGACTTTTCCAGCTTCCAGAGGATGCCCACATTCCTTGACCATGTGCCTCCTTCAGTTTTCAAGGCTGGTAAAGGCTGACGTCAGCCCATTTGGGTTGTTGTAACAGAATACCATAGATTGGGTGGCCTGTATACAGCAGAAACTTGAAGTCCAAGATCAAGGTGCAGGCAGATTCAGTCTGTGGTAAGAAGCTTCCTGGTTCCCAGATGGTTGCTATGTCCTCACATGACAGAAGGGAGGAGGGAGCCCTTTGGGGTATCTTCCAAAAGGATATTAATTCCCCTCTGTTCCATAATTAAGCTCCATCTTCATGACCTTATCCCCTCTGAGAGGTCCTGCCTCCAAATACCATCACACTGGGGATTAGATTTCAGAATATGAATTTGGAGGGAGACACATTGTCTATAGCAGCTAGTCAAGGGTTTCTCATATCTTTATTTTTTGTTTAATATCATTTATTTGAGAGATCACAAGAAAGATAGAGCACAAGTAGCAGGGGAGGGGCAGAGGGAAGGAGAGAAGCAGACTCCCCACTGAGCAGGGAGCCCGATTTGTGGCTTGATCCCAGAACCCTGAGATCATGAACTGTGGCAAAGATAGATGCTTAACCAACTGAGCCACCCAGGCGCCCCAAGGGTTTCTCGCATCTTACCTTTAGATGTTAGATTTCTGCTGCCTCTCATTTCCACCTTCAAGGACCATTGTGACTACCTTGACCCTATCTAGATAACCTAGAATAAAGTCTCAGATTTAAGATATGATTAATAGCAATCTAAATTTACCTTTATTCTGCAAGGTAACCTATCCACAGTTTCCTAGGACGAGGATGTGAATACCTTCGGGGGAGATGGGCCATTTCTCTGCCTATTACCAAGGTTGTTTCATAAAATCCGTCTGGAAACTGTATTATTGACTCCCCTATGTTTCTTCTTGTTTTATTACTAATGTTTTTGTTTTATGTCACATCCTTTTGCTTCTTTCTGAACTTTGTTATGTTAATGCCAAACATTTTGTGTAAAAATAATGTAGAAATAATCTGAAGCCCAGGATAATGTTACATTAAAGTTATTTCAGTCTAGAGATTTCATGTTTACTTCTGGCAGATAACTATGGGCACTAAAAGTCTCAAGTCAAGAGGCTAAGAAAAATAATGTAGAAAAGAAATCATGACAGTGATGAAGGGACTAAATTAAAATACTTTGGAAAAAAGCACATGTCTTCTAACAATTTTTATAACAAAAGAATATGTTGATGAATTGGATGGGGTAGAAAGATTTGAATAACTAAAGACAACGACTAGTTTTAAATTCAACCAACTGTACAAGAAGAGTTACATTTACTAAGATGGAAATGTTAAGGCAGTTATCAAGAATTCCTTCTTAGCCATGTGACCTTTGCTGTGCCTTTTAGACATATATGCAGAGATACCTAGTAGACAGTTTTCTCTCTCATGGTGGAGATCAGTAGAGAAGTAAGGGATGGAGAGGTACTGTGGAGTTTCCAATGTATATACAGTCTTTAAAGCCAATTACTGAATAAAATATCTTTAAAAAGAATATAGATATAGCAGAGACATTAAAGCAGAAGTAAGACATAGGGTATTCATGACAACATTTAGAAGTCAGGCAGTAGAGGAGGACATAACAAATATTAAAAAGATCATGTAGTGAGGTGGGAGAAAACAAAAACATGTAAGAATAGTTTCAATTTAATTCAATTGTAAAGACAATTACTTTCAAATGAGTGAATGGCCAGTTTCCCATGCTGCTAAAATTTGTCATATGAGGGCGGAGTTTGTTTGGGTTGCATAACTGGAGATCATTAACTTGACTAGAGGTGTTTTAGCTTCAGCAAGGTACTGGGGATAATGCCAGTCTAAAGAGATGGGGTGAGGTGAGGAAAGACAGATTATACACCTTGCTGTTCTCTCATGTCTTTTTTCATCTATTTTTAGAGAATTCCAATGGATCCATGATCTTTGGGGGATGATAGTGTACATTCACTTGTTTTCAGGCTTTGTATCCAGAAACATGTACACATTCCTAGATCTGAGTTCTAGGATTTCAGCTCTCACTGTTGGAATTTCCACTTTTGTCTCACTTTGTTGTAGGATCCTGGGCTCAGTGTCTGATCACAGACACGTCTGCTATTAACTTCCACTTTATCTGATGCTCAAGTTCTCTTGGCAGGAATGTCTCAGTCTGCCAATGCAGTTGATTAGCTGCCATAAAGTTAGAATACTGTCCCTCTGTGTCAAACTGCCAAAATGTACCTAATGATCTGATTAGCTCCCTTTTCTTCCCTAGTAACTGGGTTCCAAGAGCTGCCTAAGGTAGCAATCTGGCCACTGATATTCTCCCAACTCTCCTCATTCACTTCCCTCTGTGCCCACCAAAAGCTTTTCCTTTTGAGACCTGCCCCCTCAGTTTTCTTCTAAACCTATTATTTTGGAAAAATGCCCATGAAGAGTGAAAAGATAACACATGTTCAGGTAAAACGTGGAGGAACTGATGAAGTGTATCCACCACTCCATTTCTAGCATGTGATGGAGGTCCCCACAGTGCAGAGGTGTGGCCGGTTTCTGAACACAGAGTTAAAATATTTCAGTGGAAGTGGTTTAGAAGCAGGGGTTGGATTCTAATCATAACCGCTTTTTCATTTTCTCAGTGACATTTCTAAACCTGGGAAATGCAAGATCAAGGTGTTAGCCCATTTGGTTCCTGCTGAGAGGTCTCTTCCTAGCTTGCAGATATCTGCTTTGGCCTCTCTTCTTCTTCTTTTTTTTTAATATTTTATTTATTTATTTGAGAGAGAAAGAGCATGAGAAGGGGGAGGGTCCTAGGGAGAAGCAGACTCCCCGCAAAGCAGGGAGCCCAATGCGGGACTCGATCCTGGGACTCCAGAATCATGACCTGAGCCAAAGGCAGTCGCTTAACCAAGTGAGCCACCCGGGTGCCCTTGGCCTCTTTTCTTCTTATAAAGCTATCATTCCCATCATGAAGGCCTCACCCTCAGAACTTAATCTAACCCTAATTGCCTCCAAAGACCCATCTTCAAGTACTATGACATTGGAGGTTACAGCTTCAACTTGTATGAATTTGGAGGGGCAGGGGGAGGGCAAAAGCATTCAGTCCAAAACAGCACCCTGAATGTGCAGGTGTGTCTGAGCCAGTCCATTAACTAGTGAAAGCTACATAACTTGAGAAACCCAGTGCAAAGTGAAGGTGCTTGGCCCTTTATTACAAATACAGGGAAGAGCATGGCTTTTCTTTTTCTTCCATGGTCTCTCTTTTAACCAATAATGGTGTTTTCCATTTTCTCTTTTATCTTGCTCTCTTTGGAGCTCGGGAATAGCCTATAGATAAGTGCAAACATGCACAGGAGCAAAGGATTGCTGTCCTGTGAATTGGATTACTGGTTACAGGTGTGGCTAGAATCAGGGTCAGGAGCATGCCAATGGCAAAAGGCAGAGGCAATCTCTGAGCAAGGGTAGGGTAGCAAGTAACCCAGCAATCATCCTGGGAATATATGCAGAGGGTACAGTAGGTGAGAATGTACAAGTCAGGCTCTAAGCTTCAACACCTGCCCCATTTTCATAAAAGATTTTAATTACAGGGCATAAATGCAAAGATAAAATTGTTTAAAAATTCAAGACGACATTAAACTCTAAGTACGACAGAAATTAAACCCCAACTGTAGGGCCCCCTTTTGAAGGCAGGGTCCTGAGTATTGCAGTGGTCACACACCCATGAAGACTAATGGCATTAACTAAGCCTCTACAGGTCTTACTTTTGAGATATATTGGTTCATTACTGGGAAAGAAAGCAATCAAAAGGACTTATAGGGACCATACCTGCACCAGTCAAGTTTTATTTTTCATAGATTAAGTAGATTGATGTGAAACACCTAAGACACAATGTTAGCATCTGCTTAAGGTTATTGAATTACAGGCTTACAGGGGTTACATTACAAAATTTTATGTTAATTTTGCCTTTTGGATGTAACTCAAAATTTAATCACAATGTTATCAATAAAAAGAACTCAGAGAGTACATGATCACATTTGAGATTATCTATGTGTGAGAAGTAGGTTGGTGCAATAAACAGAGGGAGAAACTGAAAAATAAATGGGAAACAAAATTCTGAGGTTAAATTATCTGACTGATGTCACTTATCTAAGAAAATTGATAAAACTATGAGTAGAAGAGCAATGATCTGACTTGAGAGCCTGGCTCTTGAACACGAAATTATACTGTCCCCCAAAGTGATGATCTGGAATGGTGAAAGAATGAGCTGTGTTAGTCATCACGTGGATTCCTAACACAGCAAGGAACTAAAAGGTTAATGGAAGCCAGCAAAGTGACCAAGAAACCTTACTTTTCCCTGCCTTAATTTCCTTACAAGTCATGGATTTGTAGTCATGACTTGGGACCAGATTAGAAACTAGACTCCTCAGAGACCTTGTTCTTTTTGTTTGTTTGTTTTGGTTTTTTTGTTTGTTTGTTTTTACAAAATTGGCTCTAAGGGATTTTATGTTGAAAGCACCCTCATTAAAGACTGAGCAGGTTGAGACAGAACAGAGACAGGATTCCATCCTGGTGCTGTCTGGTGAGTCTCCCAGCTCACAGGTCATCCTTACTTCACAGTGATGTCTGAAAGAAAAGGGAGGGGTAGGAAAAGAAGAGACATGGGAGAAGTGTGGCAGAAAGAAGACTAAGGCTGGAACTTAGAGAATAAGTAAGATCATGGTCAGAAAAGGCCAAATAATTTCTGTAAAAGAATATGGTCTTTAAATTAAAAATAGAGCTTCCCTATGACCCTGCAATTGCACTACTGGGTATTTACCCCAAAGATACAGATGTAATGAAAAGAAGGGCCATCTGTACCCCAATGTTTATAGCAGCAATGGCCATGGTTGCCAAACTGTGGAAAGAGCCAAGATGCCCTTCAACGGATGAATGGATAAGGAAGATGTGGTCCATATACACCATGGAGTATTATGCCTCCATCAGAAAGGATGAATACCCAACTTTTGTAGCAACATGGACGGGACTGGAAGAGATTATGCTGAGTGAAATAAGTCAAGCAGAGAGAGTCAATTTTCATATGGTTTCACTTATTTGTGGAGCATAACAAATAGCATGGAGGACAAGGGGAGATGGAGAGGAGAAGGGAGTTGAGGGAAACTGGAAGGGGAGGTGAACCATGAGAGACTATGGGCTCTGAAAAACAATCTGAGGGTTTTGAAGGGGTGAGGGGTGGGAGGTTGGGGGAACCAGGTGGTGGGTATTAGAGAGGGCACAGATTGCATGGAGCACTGGGTGTGGTGCAAAAACAATGAATACTGTTACGCTGAAAAGAAATTTTAAAAAATGCAAAAAAATACAAAGGAATATAGTCTTTAGGCTGAATCTATTCAAAGTGGATTTTAGAAAAAACAGTCTGCTCAATATCTAAAGATTAAGAGACAACTGGTATCATTGGAACATGGTTCAAGGTGTTTTAAAAGAATTATCTTATCCTTAAATTAAGGGTTTGGGGCACCTGGATGGCACAGTCAGTTAAGCATCCAACTCTTGATCTCAGCTCAAGTCTTCATCTTAGGGTCGTGAGTTCGGGCCCCACTTTGGGCTTCATGCCCAGTGTGGAGCCTACTTAAAAAATAAATAAATAAGTACATAAATAATTAAGGATTTCATTTTTAAAGGTTTATTTGCACTTATTCTATATTCTATATTCTATATTTTTTTTATTCGCACTTATTTCTATATTCTAGCCAAGGGAACTGAGGTATAGCGATGTGACAGTTCTATAAGCTCACACAGCTAACATGTAATACTTGCTTTCCTTCAACTCTAGAGTGAACAAGTCATGAAGCTGGGTTTTAACACAATTAGTCTGAATGCAGAGTTCATGCTCTTGAGCACTAGTAAGCAAAGTGCCTTAATCAGCTCAAGAAATGATGATTGGAACTATCCCAATGAGGATGGAGATAATTGTACTGATTTTCATGATATTTTTAGAAATACAATCAAGAGTACTTTTTTAATAGGTAGAGAAGAGAAAAGGTTGATGCTCCTATTTCTGAATGGGCCCCCCTGGTTACATGATAACGACATTTACTGAGATTAGACAATAGCGAAAGTAAGATTAAGTTAAAGCTGGAGTTTGGTAGAGGCAGGGTTGAGGATTCAATTTTAGATTTTTTTTTTTTTAATGTTTTGGCAAAAGAAAAGTTAAAAGTAATTGCAATAGGAATTTGGTTTAAGAATCTGAATTTCATACAATTTGGAGTCTTGGAGACTTTGATTCAGGATTCTTCATTATAAAGTTAACTATTAAAGGTGCACCTGGGTGGCTCAATGAATTAAGCATCTGCTTTCAGCTCAGGTCATGATCCAAGGATCCTGGTATTGAGCCCTGCATGGAGTTCCTAGTTCAGCAGGGAGCCTGCTTCTCCCTCTTCCTCTGCCTTCCACTCCTCCTGCTTGTGTTCTCTCTCTCTCTTTGTCAAACAAATAAAATCTGTTTTTTAAAAAAGATAGCTAAACATCTGGTAAGCTACTTAAGCTCTTGATCATTAGATAAGTTATATGTAAAATAAGCAAAATTAATGTTCTTCTTGAAGGTTTTTTTTTTTAATTTAAATATTGGAGATGGTTTTTGCCCAGAGTCTGACAAAAAGCCTTATAAATAATATGCAGTCCCTCAATAATTGGTATTTGATGTTGTGGTTTTCACTATTATTCCCAATAATATTTTATAATAATAATTACTAAATACTAACAGATGGACTAATTTAACAATTTAAAGTAATTTTTAATATTGTGGCATAAATTTTGATGAAACTGTGCGTTTGTTGTATAGTTATTTTTCATCCTGTGTGCTAATCCCAGAGAGTTGTCAATCAGCTGGAATTAATTTTCATCATTATATTTAGAAGCTAGGAGAATCCTAAGTTGGTCAGAACTGAAGGGGGAGGTTCTGTTGGTGATGATTGTGATAATGAGAAAAAGTAGCTAATTAAGTGTCCTCTATTATCTTTAGGTCTCCTACAGGACAGAGACTCTCTGGTAACCTATAGATTGGGTCAACATACATTTCTGAAGACTTATGCCTTACAAAATAGAATGCTCCTTCCCAATGACACCCAATTCCACCTCTTCTCCTTTTTGTTGCTGGAGATCCCAGGAATGGAAACGCTGCACGTCTGGATCGGCTTTCCCTTTTGTGCTGTGTATGTGATTGCACTCATCGGGAACTTCATGATTCTGCTTGTGATCCAGGCTGAGAGTAGCCTACAGCAGCCTATGTTCTACTTCCTGGACAAGCTGGCTGCTGTTGATTTGGGTCTGTCCACAGCTACCATCCCCAAGATGCTTCGGATCTTCTGGTTCAACCTCAGAGAGATCATCTTTGAAGCCTGCCTTGTGCAGATGTTTTTCATTCACAGCTTCACACTTATGGAGTCAGCGGTCCTGTTGGCAATGGCTTATGACCACTATGTGGCCATCCGTAATCCACTCCAATATAGCACCACCCTCACCAACCAGGCTGTTTCTGTGATTCGTTGGGTGTGTTAGTGAGAACATTTATTTTTGTGATCCCATTTGTATTTCTTATCTTGCGATTGCCCTTCTGTGGGAATCATGTCATTCCCCATACCTACTGTGAACACATGGGTCTTGCTCGCCTCTCTTGTGCCAGCTTCCAGATCAACATCATCTATGGCTTATGTGCAATTTGTAAACTAGTCTTTGACATCATAGCCATTGCCCTGTCTTATGTTCAGATACTCCGTGCTGTTTTCCATCTTCCTTCCCGTGAAGCCTGACTCAAGTCCCTCAGCACATGTGGTTCTCATGTTTGTGTCATCCTTGCCTTCTATACACCGGCCCTCTTTTCCTTCATGACACATCGCTTTGGCCGAAATGTCCCCTGCTATATCCACATACTCTTGGCCAATCTTTATGTTGTCGTGCCACCAATGCTCAACCCTGTCATATACGGAGTCAGGACCAAGCAGATCTATGACCGTGTGAAGAAAATATTATTACAGAAACAAGGAAAGGAAAAATAATGACACCTAATACGTGTTCAGTTCAATCTGAAATTTTATGAAACTCAAATCAGAAAGATGCCTTCTCCAAGAAAGTATGTTAAAATATGTATCTACATTGGCTCTATTCTGTAAGTATTCAAATGTATTTAATTTCCATGTCCTTTTCAGACCATTTCCCAACATGCACTGTCGCATCCTCTTTGCCCCTTAAAATTTGATGTAATAGGTCATGTCATTTTTTTCTATTCATCTAAATATCTGATTGATATTTACATACCAACAGTTTTGAATGTATCCATTGCCATTAAATTAGTTGATATTTCATGCAGCTTCTTTTTTCTCTGAATATAATCACTTTCTGAGTGTGTATTTCATAACTGCAAGCTGCTGGGGATAAAATGATGAAGATTCCATTTTCCTTGACTTTATGGAATTTAAAGAGTTTAAAATTAGTCAGCAAACTCAACTTATAAACTTATAAACATCATTTTTTTCTGCCTTTTAATATTTTGATAAGTAAATTTGTCTCCATTTACAAGTATCAAAGACTATTTTTTTTTGCCTTTCTTAAAAGATTTTATTTGTTTATATGACAGAAAGCAAGAAAGCACAAGCAGGGGGAGCAACAGGCAGAGGGAGAAGCAGGCTCCCTGCTGAGTAAGGAGCCCAATGCAGGGCTCGTATGATCTCAGGATCTAGCAAACGAAGGCAGATGCTTAACCAACAGAGATACCTAGGTGCCCCTAGTCTTGCTTTTTTGAGGCAGATTGCTTCTTTCTTAAGATGACCCCCATATTAGCCCTTAAAGGTGCTGTTGACACCCTTCCTGTTAGTGGTGGCAGGTAAGGAAGATGGTACAAGTCACAGAAATCGGTTGCTTTCTTATACACTCATAATGTAACTGAAGAAAGAAATTAAGGAATCAATTCCATTTACAATAACACCAAAACCCTAAGATACCTAGGAATAAACCTAACCAAAGGGGTGAAGGATCCACACTCTAGAAATTACAGAACACTTATGATAGAAATGGAGGAAGAAACAAAGAGATGGAAAAACATCCCATGTCCATGGACTGAAAGAATAAACGTTATTAAAATGTCTGTGCTGCCCAGGGCAAACTACTCTTTTAATGCAATCCCTATGAAAATACCATTGACGTTTTCACAGATTTGCAACAAACAATCCTAAAATTTGTATGGAACCAGAAAAATCCCTGAATCATCAGGTTAATGTTGAAAAAGAAAACCAGGGCGCCTGGGTGGCTCAGTGGGTTAAGCCGCTGCCTTCGGCTCAGGTCATGATCTCGGGGTCCTGGGATCGAGTCCCGCATCGGGCTCTCTGCTCGGCAGGGAGCCTGCTTCTCTCTCTCTCTCTCTCTCTGCCTGCCTCTCTGTCTACTTGTGATCTCTCTCTGTCAAATAAATAAATAAAATATTTAAAAAAAAAAAAAAAAAAAAGAAAACCAAAGCTGGTGGCATCATAATGCCTGACTTCAAAGCCGTGATCAACAAGACAGCATGGTTTGGCACAAAAACAGACACACGAATCAATGGAACAGAGTAGAAATCCCAGCAATGGACCCTCAACTCTATGGTCAACTAATCTTCAACAAAGCAGGAAAGAACATCCAATAGAAAAAAGACACTCTTCAATAAAAGAATATATATTTAAACGAGTCTGGCAACTTTCATATTTTAAATACACTACAAATGTCATGCACATTTGACATAATTATTCTTTTTCTTAATTAAATCTCATGTTTACTATCTTTTACTTCACCCTGAGATACAGATGTTTCACAACAAATATTTTCTTCTTTAGAATTTTTTATTCATGATTAGTAAGTCTTATTTGCTTTGCTTTGCTTTGACTTTATACATAATTTTACAGTTACTTTTCCCATTGTCCTACAGACTCCCCTGCAACTTATCAAATTTTAGTATAAACTAGCAGTCTTACTCTTTTCTATTCATAAAGAATAAAAAAAATTAGTCACTTTTTCTACTTTCTGACTTATATACTACTGTTGGTTTAATTTACTTCTCATAAACTTTGAAACTTACGCACATAGGGTTATTGTTTTGGAAAGTCAACATTCATTCAAATGTTTCCAAACACTTACTATGTCTGTTGTTATTCATTCCTTTTGCATTTTTAAAATTTCATCTGTATTGATTTTACTCATGTTTGAAGAAATAAACGTAAATATTACTTGATGCACTTTTTCTGGTAGTGAGTTTTCTTTGCTTAAAAAATAACACTTTGGGTGGCTCAGTGGGTTAAAGCCTCTGCCTTAGGCTGGGGTCATGATCCCAGGGTCCTGGGATCGAGCCCTGTGTTGGGCTCTCTGCACAGCAGGGAGCCTGCTTCCTTTCCTCTCTCTCTGCCTGCCTCTCTGCTTACTTGTGATCTCTGTCTATCAAATAAATAAATAAAATCTTAAAACAAAAAAAAAGAAAAAAATAACCCTTTGTTTCATCTTCACTTTAAGGTTATTTAGAGGATATGGTATTATAAATTAACAGGGGATCTCCCAGATTTACAGAAATATGACTGATAAAAGTGGTCATTATTTAGCTTGTCCAATGTGATTTTTAAATGATTTTATGTATATGTTATGAAATGATTACACAATCAATTTCATTAGCTCATCCATAACCTCACATAGTTACCTTTTGTTTTTTGTAGTGAGAAAACTTAAGGTTTACTCTAGCAAATTTTAAGAACACAATACAGTGTTATTAACTACAGTTGCCATGTTGGACATTAGATCCCCACCACCTATTCATCTTATAATTGAAAAATTGTACCCGTTATGAATATTTCTCCTCACGAGCCACCCTTCTACTGTCTGGTTCTATGAGATTGACTTTTTTAGATTTTATATAAAAATTAAACCATGTAGCATTTGTCTTTGTGTCTGGCTTATTTCACTTTGCATAAACCCTCTTGGAAAGTTTTCTTTCTTTTTAAGATCAAGTAGTATTACATAGTATTATATTGTTTACATGTACAACGGTTTCTTTATATATTCATTTGTCAGTGGATACTTAGGTTGTCTCCTTATCTGGCTACCATGACTAATGATCCAATGAACTCAGTAGTGCACATATTTTTGAGCCACTGATCTTATTCCTTAAGGTATTTACCAGGAAGTGGAGTTGCAGGATCGTATAGAAGTTCTATTTTTTTTCTTTTTTTGAAGAAACTTCATACTTTTCTCTATAATGTCTGTACCAAAGCTATTCTAGTAAACATATTAAGTCTACTTTTTTTTCAGAATAGTAAAAATAGTATTTAATTCTTAACTGACACTTGTGTTGTCTTTAAGAACTTTGTATCTGATCAGGTTTTCTTTCCTTTCTTTGTTTACAAATTTTCTTATTTATATCTCCCTTTATTTTCCCTTTATCTTTGATCAACTGAAATTTAAATGCAGCTGGTGTGATGTAATATTATATTATAGGCTGGTAACTACTTCAAACTTCTGATGTAAATATTTATACTTATTTTTGTAATTAGAAAGTTGTCATCCATATATTTAACCCTCAACTTTTTCCCTATCATTAAGAATATCTATGGTTTGTTTCCCTCTCTTCCCCCCCCTTCCCATATGTCCCTCTGTTTTGTTTCTTAAATTCCACACCACATATGAGTGGAACATATGGTTTTGGTCTTTCTCTGACTGACTTATTTAGCTTAGCATAATACAGTCCAGTTCCATTGGCAAATGACAAGATTTCATTTCAAGATTTCAAGATTTCATCAAGATTTCAAGATTTTTGATGGATAAATAATATTCTTGTGTGTGTGTTTGTGTATGTGTGTGTGTGTGTGTGTTTGTATGTGTGTACCACCTCTTCTTTAGTCATTCGTCAGTCGAGGGACATTTGTACTCTTTCCATAATTTGGCTATTGTTGATAATGTTTCTATAAACATCGGGAGGCATATACTCCTTCAGAATCAGTATTTTTGTATCCTTTGTGTAAATACCAAGTAATGTAATTGCTGCGTTGTAGGGTAGTTCTCCTTTTTCTGCTTCCTCACCAACATCTGTTACTTCCTGGGTTGTCAATTTTAGCCATTCTGGTTATTGTGAGGTGGTATCTCATCATGGTTTTGATTTGTATTTCTCTGAGGATAAGTGATGTTGAGCATCTTTTCATGTGTCTGTTAGTCATCTGAATGTCTTCTTTGAAAAAAAGGTCTGTTCATGTCTTCTGGCCATTTCTTAACTGGATTATTTGTGTTTAGGGTGTTGAGTTTGATAGGTTCTTTATGGATTTGGGATACATGCTATATGCTATATGCAAATATCTTCTCCCATTCCAAAGTTGCCTTTAAAATTGTGGAATGTTTCTTTAGTTGTGCAAAAGATTTTTATCTTGATGAAATCCCAATAGTTCAGTTTTACTTTGGTTTCCTGTGCCTCCAGAGACTTGACTAGTAAGAAGCTGCTGCAGCTGAGGTAAAAAGTTTGCTGTCTGTGTTCTCCTCTAAGATTTAATGGTTTCCTGTCTCACTTTTAGTTCTTTCATCTATTTTGAATTGATTTGTGTGTAGGGGCCAGAAAGTGCCATTCTTATCATGCCATTATCCAATTTTCCCAAAACCATTTTTGAAGAGACTGTCTTTTTTTCCCACTGGATATTTTTTCCTGCTTTGTTGAAGATTAGTTGACCATACAGTTATGGGTCCATTTCTGGGTTCTCTATTCTGTTCCATTGATCTATGCGTCTGTTTTTGTGCCAGTGCCATACTGTCTTGATGACTACAGCTTTGTAATAGAGCTTGAAGTTCAGAATTATGATGCCTCCAGCTTTGCTTTTCTTTTTCAATGCATTCTCTTAATGATAAATGATCGCATGTCCCTTTCAAGAAGACCAGTGTATATTTGGCTGTTCAGTAGGATCCTTCTTCAGTGGAAGACAGCCTCCAGTTTAGTGGGTTCCAGGTTTCGGAGTGGTCTCAAGATTGAATTCAGGAAACACAGCCTGACAGCAAAAATTCCTGACATCATTCCTGACCGGCTGAAAGTAGCCCAAACAGAACTTCTCCTGTTTTCCTAGGTTCTCCTCAGGAATATATTTCTCACAGTCATGATGTGGAGAATGTTTTTTAAGGACTCTAGGGAAGGGTTAAGGGCTGGTTGATTAGGCATGATAAATCCACTCTAACATTTTATGTTCCCTGAGTCTTTGGAAACTTTCCTTTCTGGTTTTCCTCAGGAAGATTCTGCCATTTCAGTTCATTTACTGAAGACCATCTTTGAGTACAGGTATCAGTCAACTATCCAAACATTCTCAAATACAGTGGGTCCAGAATCTCTCTTTAAGGTCCTCGTATTAGGTACAATTCAGCCTCATGTTATGTCTTATTTCTTCTACTCAGATCCAGTACTCAGAATTTTGTATCACACATGTTCCTCAGGCTTTATCTGTATAAACTGACAAAACCTTACAGTTATTTGGTTAATATATTTTATCTCTGGATCCTTCTAGCATTTGTGTCCAATCGTAGATCTAGAATTGTACTTCCCCACACACCAGACACTAGCCATATCTGATTATTGAACGTCTGAAACGTGGCAAATTCCACTGAAGGAATGAATTTTTAATCTTTATTCACTTTAATTAAAGTTTAAAGTCTGAAGCCATATAAAATATTTTTCAGTTCAACATAATGTTTTGTTTTCCATTTTATTTTAGCTATTGAAAATTTAGTGTACAAAATAAGCTGTGTTTTGTGTTAAATACTGGATTAAGAAGACCTACTTTTATCATTTAAATGATATCAAACATTTAATTGTTAGGTATATGATTGATTTTATGTTTAAATACATTTGGATAATATTAAGTTAGATTAAGTATTCTATTGAATTAATTTTACTTATTTTTAGCTTTCATAACATGGTCAAGAGAAAATTTTAATAATATGAGTGACCCACATTTTATTCCTATTAGACACCACTATTCTCAGAAACCATACAGAGTGGTGGGAATTTTTAGGGCATAGATCACCAGTCCATTGTAAGCCACATACCTGAGCGGAAGATATTATATTTTCTCTGAATAGGGGGAGACTATGTACCTCATACAAGAGAAGAAGAGCTGCTTCAAATAGTAAAGGGGGGTTGGCAGAATTTAGGATTTGCTTCACTGAAGTCTACTCACATAATGCCATTCCAATTTTAGAGTTCTATTTCTTTCTTAAAAAATGGCCTAGCAGAACATAAGGAGGGTTTTTTGTTTTGTTTTGTTTTGTTTTGTTTGTTTGTTTGTTTAATGTAGTCTAACATACTTTGTATCCTTGCCTGGGCCTTAGGCTAGATATTTAAAGCCCTGAGGTCATTGACTCATTATTTCCTTTATCATCCTTCTCCAGCTTGTTTATCCCAGAAAGAGCAAATCTATACTTTTCTCATTCTTACTAAAATATTTGGCAGAAATACTTGGACACTCAAAGCCTTGCCTTCTTTAAGCACTTGCTTATAGAAAGTAAAAATATATGTTTGTCACCATATTCTACATACCACCAATGTCCCCTTTGCCAACAGCAGCAAAGGCCCTATTTCCCTAAGGTTAATTAGGTGAGGAACTAATGCCAAATTTCATTCTTAAGAATTTGTTACCCGGGAAGCTCTTCTGGTATCTATATTTTCGTCAGTTAGGGTTCAGAACTACTATGAGTATTAAGGAATGCAGATTTTATTATAGGAATTAGATACAATTGTGGGAGGATGTAGGGGGAAAAAAAAGATCCAAAAACAAATTTCTAGCCAGATTAGGCCTGCATGAATGAGTTGGTGTTTGCAGAAAACCAGGTACTCTCAGCTTCTGAGATGGGATCATAAAGGAAGGGAGTGTAGAAATTTAAGAAGATGGTTTGTTATTCCTGGCTACTGCTTCTGTGTTTGCAGTAAACTATCTGGTGGTGCATTTGTGATCACTGTTAATAAACAGGTCAGTAGCTGTGGGGAGCTGGTGTTGCTGAAGGACATGGGGAAAAATGAGAATTCTCTAGTATCATTGTGTCTCTCTGTCTCTGCCTGCAAATAATATCGAACCACAGAAAACAGTGGTTGCTGTTTCACATTTGCTCCCACAGCATATGCATTTCTGATGTGACCAACTCTAAACTAGAAACTTACAAGGAAGAGAATTGTGGGAAACAGTGCTAGCAAGGTCACAGTGCAGTATCTCACCAAGACACATTTTATCACCTGTGCTTGTCTAAGTGAGAAACACAATTAATTCTCAGTTAATACTTAAGGAATTAAAGACACATTGTTTAATTAATTGATAGTAAATGAACCAAATAATAAATGAACTCAAAATTCCATCAAGGTATTTTTATGTACAAAAAATCGCAGCCTGTTATTTTATTTTTCCACAAATTAGTTTAAAGAACAAAGGGAGAGTGAGAAAAGTGTAGGAGGATAATCAGCTTTAAAAGTTATTAAAATATATTATAATTTTGTAGTGATGAAAAACCTTGTGATACTGGTTCAAGAACAGATAAACCAACTATACAAATGAAGAGCAGACCCTTGTACAAATTGAAATTTAATATGAAGAAAGAATAAGTAAAAATCAGTTCTGAAGTAATGAGTTATTAAGTCATTTATGTTAATAAAAAGGTTAGAAATAGAAACAGAAAGGCATTTCATTTTCTTACATCTCACCTCCAAAATAAATTGTAGTTAGATTGGAATTAAAGGTAAAACTTAACATACACACACCCATTCACAAGAGGTGTTGGGATATTGATATATATTAAATCTATGCAGAAACCCTAAGTTTGAAAGTGATAAATTCATGTGTTACAGGTAATATAATCAGTATTTATTTCATTTAAAAATTTAATCTACCAGATGAAAATAAGGTATTAAAGATAAGGGGCTTATAAAAAAGTATTACTATGTCAAGTGTAATAAAAAATTCAAGCTATGAGACTTTTAAGAAGCTAGGCAGAAACTTGGAGAGGAGGCAAGGAAATCAGTAAATAAACACCATAAAAATAAAGAAGAGCATGATCTATTCAATCAGAAACCTACTATCTGATGATCCTACTTCTTCTAAGGGTAGAACCTTCAAAAATTTTTCAAATATGAACAAAAATGATTCTTAAAGATGTCACGATGTTGATTCTGAATTAAAAATACCTAAAATATATATATTCAAATATGAAAAGATGAAAATGCATATTAAAGACTTTCGCATATTTAGAAAGGAACATTATATCCCCTATGTATCAACATCGATCTCTAAATTTAATAGTAAGTGAAACAACTCTCTGTGAAATGATTCACACTGCATTACAATTTACATGAAATGAAAAATTTTAATCCCAAACCCCATAGAAATTATTGAATTTAAAAATATCAATTTAGATTCTAAGAAAGACGAAAAGGAGATGGTCATTCCCATCTCTGAGGATAAGACAAAACTGGAACTGAGTGGGATAAGACTCACAAGTCATTTCAAATTCAATGTCTCATGTATTTGATTAACATTCAAGATAAATAAGCCACAGTAATAATGGTTTTTAATTCCATGTTGTGATAATAAAGGTATTTGTTGTATGTTTCCTTGTCTTATTTTGTTGAATGGAGAGAAAAGTAAGATTTAAAATGGGGGGAGAAAAAAAAAGCACTGCAAATTAATGATGGGAAGGGTCAATTCTTGGACTGTTCACTCTCACACAGAGTGAAGTAATACAAACAGTTCTTCCTTCCAAGGAATTAGTCTTTGAACTTGAAATATTTTGAAGATTATTCAAATCATAGAATCAACAATGGCCAAGATCAAATGCTCTGAAATATAATACAGCAGCAATAAATTTAGGCAGAGAAAAATCTCTGAAAAGAACCACATTTTCCTTGCTGTGTCAAAACTCTCGGTAAACAAATGTAAGAGTACCTACTTTTTAGCAAAGAAACAGAGCACTCGTTCTCGAATCTGTTTGGTCCTTACACCATAAATGATGGGGTTGAGTGAAGGTGGGATAACCAAATAGAGGTTGGCAACAAGAATGTGAATGTAGCGTGGTATGTTGTGTCCAAATTGGTGAGTGAGGAAGGAGAACACTGAGGGGATATAGAAAACACAGATGACCCCAACATGAGAGCCACATGTGCTGAGTGCTTTTAGTCGAGCATCCTGTGATGGGAGGTGGAAGACAGCTCGCAGAATGTAGACATAGGAGATGCAAATAAGGACCAGGTTCAGCAGAAAGAGAGAGACCACGAAGGGCCCATAAATTACATTGATACGGATGTTTCCACAGGACAGTTTTGCGATGCCCATGTGCTCACAGTAGGAATGAGCTATTACATTAGCTGACAAAATGGCAGGCGGTAAATGAGATACACCATGGGAAGTGTAAATAGAATTGGACGAAACACAATGCATACACTGATACCCACCAACACCAGGGTTGTCAAGATGGTTCTATAGTGGAGTGGAGCACAAATGGCCACATAGCGGTCAAAGGCCATGGCCACCAGGACCTCGGCCTCCATGCCAGTGAAGGCATGGATCAAAAACATCTGGGTCACACAAGCCCCAAAGCTAATCTCATGAGCATCAAACCAGAAGATACCCAGAATGCGGGGCACAGAGGTTGTGGAAAGGACCAAATCGATAGTTGAAAGGAGGGCCAGGAAGTAGAACATGGGCTCCTTCCGCAGGCTCTGCTCCATCTTGATGACCAGCAGAATTGTGGCATTGCCCAGTAAAGCCACAAGGTAAACTGAGCAGAAAGGCAGGGAGATCCAGGCATGAGCCCCTTCCAGACCCGGGATTCCAACAAGGAAGAATGTGGTTGGATGAAAAGTACTCCTGTTGGGATAAAACATCCTTCCAAATGATAGAGAAGGAGATGTCATTCCTACAAAGAGGGGAAAAGTTTGAAGGTGGTCATGAAAATGACTAGCTTAATGCTCTGATATATAGTGAAAATGAAAAAGGTTGCTATTTGAAAGAGCTTGTTAATGTATTTTGTTATTTTAAGTCAAGGAATACTCATTTTGAATGGGCCACTCTCAAAGAATTCAATCCTCTTTCTTTTAACCTACAAGGCTTATCAGCAAGCCGGCAAAATTATAAGACACAGAACGTGCTATTAAATATGGAATAATTTTGTATGCTCTGTACCTTTTGTAAAGCTCCTGTCTGAAGAGAGATATGCAAAAAATCAAGGATGCACACATGGAAATGCAGATATAATTCAGGAGGCGACAGACAGCTAGAAGCAACATGACAGGCACAGATGTACAAGACACTTCCGTAATTAGGAAATGCAGAAATTATCTAATGATTCATTCATCACTTATTGACATAAAGAAAATGCCAAGATCTGGCCAAACATTCTATCAAAGATAAGCAGAATATCAGAAGTACATTGCCACAATCAAAAGCACAGACTAGGTCATACCCCTCTATACTTGAAACATCCCAGAAAGAAAGATAGTGATAAACCATATGTCTATTTTTGTTCATGTCTCTATGTTCCCAAGAACAACCCATTGCATAGCCCATTGCCTTACAGAGTGTTAAGAGAATGGTGGTTTCTAGCAGTATTTGAAAGCTTCTTTATTTACTCTCCATGCCATATCAGTTCCTCTGGGAAAACCTGCCAAGTTTACAACTGCTACAGAATGAACATGTACTGTGTTCACTCCTTCTGCCCGATGAACTAGGAATGTGGGTAAAAGACTGCCTAGAAGGCTTCAGGGGGCAGGGACCTGAAGATGGCATTTTGAGCAGCACAAAACTGTCTGGAAAATAAAGTCTGTACAGAACTGCTCTCCATAGTTGTTTAAAGGGCACAGAGAAGGTGGCTTTTGCAATGCCTTCAAAATGATGAAGCACCTAGTCACTCATAAGCTCAAATAATGAAATAAATGGACATTCTCTAGGTCTCCACCTCGAGACAGAGTGGTTTGAGGTCAGCAATATTAGCACAGGCTCCAGTTTTTATCCTTTATATAGCTTCCTATTTCTCTGGGAAACATAACAAGGTAAAAATAATGTTATATGCATTCTAAGATTAGATTGTGTGTGTTTGTGGATGGGAGAGAAGAGCTGTATTTTGCAATGCCTCCCTTATTTATATGTTGTTGTTGTTTTTTTAAGAACTGAAACTCCAGGTAACAGGCGCTGTCCAGTAGTGGGATGCTACCCAGGAACAGACCTTCTAAGACCCAGATGTCTGCTTTGGGTTTCTCTCTGAAAATAAACTCTCAATAACATGGCACTGCTCACCTCAGGTTTCCACTATGTTTTGGAGGTCCATCTCATTCATTCCTTATAACCCATAGCAGAAACAGAAATGATACTTTATTGACCAACTATATAATCATAATGCCTTGGATCTTCTAGATACTTTCAAAGACACCCAATCTCCATTTAAAATTTGAAAAGTTGCAAGGTTAAACTTAAAACAGTAAAAACAAACAAACAAACAAACAAAAATTACTATGAAAAAAAGTTTTCAGTTAAAAAAAAATATATATATATATTGCAAGTTTCTTCCCCAGTTAGATTCAGGAATTGATGCATAGAATATCACATCACAACAAGCCAGTAGCTCTTCTCAGCTACCTTTGACCATCTCCCTTTCATTTGACTGCAGTACAAACTGAAATCAAAATAAAATTCATTTTTGATTTTGATGATCCATTCTTCCACAAGAATAGAGACAACAAGGAAAATCTCAAGTAGCACAGCTCTGTGTGCTTTAAAAAAAAATACAGTCCAAGGAGAGTCATTTTATACTGAGGCTTTAGCTGCTTATAAAATTAGAACTCAGTTTTCTAGTATAAATTGTGCCCTGGGATTGAATCCTCTGAGATTGCAGGCAAAACTCCTAGACTATGGTTTAGAGAAACAGAAGCCTATGAAAAAGTGGCATGAGTAGGAATTTAGAGAGAGAAAACTACAAATGTGGGGCAAAAACACACAAATATTATCATTACTATATGATATAAAGATAGATACATCCTATCTCCCTCTAAGTAATATTTTGCAGCCTAATTCTATGGATTGTTGTTTCTTAGATCAAAGTGTACTTAATCCATATTCTAATTTCAAAAATAATAGCCTGGTGTAGGAGATCCCATTTTCAACCTGAGTACTTGCTATCTCCCTGCACTGTCCTGACCACGTGTCCTAGGTTCATTGAATGCTTGCCTATGGAATGACATCTGTGAGTTTTTGGTCCCACTATCCTTTGTCCATGATTGATCTTCTCAATCTTCCTCCTTGATAGTTTATCATATCTATGTCATAGAAGCCACAGAGAGAAGTGGTGAATATATCCTATCCTAGAGTTGGTCTGATTCAGTTCAGATACTGGATTTCCCACTCATACGATTTAAAAGAGTTTGTACTGTTATGAGATATTAATTACTCTTCACACATAGGATAGAGTTCACCAGGGAACATACGTGGGCCTAAGATTTTCATTATAGGAAGTATTTGATTACTAAATTCAACTACGAATGTCTACTCAAATTCTATTTTTCATCTTCAGTTACCTTTAAAGACATTTTGAGATAAATAAAAACTAACAGACTCCTTTGCCAGCCAATTGGCACAATAAGAAATGCTAAAGGATTACTACCAGCTGATGGAAAATGGCCAAAGCTTTTAAATGGCTGTAAATGAAGAAATGAGGATCATTGGAAATGTTGAATAATTATGTTACCTACTTCAAATATCAAATGAGCTTTGTGCATAAAAATTGTTATTATACTGCTTTGAATTATTGCAAAAAAATAAGTACTTAAATGCACAGAATATTTTATTCACTCAAAGATATTACACTTTCACTAAGATCAAAGTACATTAGGCATCTACACATAATGTATATACTCTCATTTATAGGTGTACATGAACTATATAAAATAATATATGATATAATTTCAATGAACAAGTCAAAAAGACGAAACAACATATTTTGAAACAGCAAAACAATGTCAAAATGTGTGGAGGGTCATTGGAATACAGACAACATTATTGCCTCTCATTCTAATTTATGAAGTTTGAAATATTTAAGTAATGAGACCATACAATTTAATAACAAAAACTATCATACATGAATATTAACTGAAAAAATTACTCCACTCAGATCAGACTTATTGTCAAATACGATATCTTAAAAAAGTTGGTTTCCCAAGCTTTTAAAAAATGTTACAGTTTCTGCTGTCAAGATGGCAGTCTATGTAACTATTGTCATTCCCCCAGAAAGCTTCAGATGTATTAAAACTGATGTTAAAACTAAGTGATATAGGGGCGCCTGGGTGGCTCAGCGGGTTAAACCCTCTGCCTTCGGCTCGGGTCATGATCCCAGGGTCCTGGAATGGAGCCCCACATCAGGCTCTCTGCTCGGCAGGGAGCCTGCTTCCTCCTCTCTCTCTGCCTACTTGTGATCTCTGTCTGTCAAATAAATAAATAAAATCTTTAAAAAAAAAAAAACTAAGTGATGTGTAAGTTAAAACTAAGTGATATATATAGAGAGATGTGTGTGTGTGTGTGTGTGTGTGTGTGTGTATATCTTCAGAATCGATAGAAACAGTCATTAAAGGACAAGAGTGAGCAGTCTAGCATATACTTGAAAACACAAGGGGTCGTTAGATTTCAAAGACAGGGAAGGGATGTGAAGGTTTCTGTCTTGAGGTTTTCAGAAAAACCAGAGGCAAAAAGCACCAAAAGGCAAATTCCTAAAGAATTAGGTGGAGTTTCATAGTAGTGTCTCTGCCACACAAAACTCCTACCCTGGGTGCTACAGTGTGTCATCCACATCCTCCTTTCAGATCTGAAGTTCTCAATCATCTAACTACTGAGAATGTGGCCCCCTTTGTTTCTATTGTCTAATGGACCTTCCTCAGCTGAGGTCAAATCCCCCTCCCAGAGAGCCCCCATAATGCCTGGTTGATGAAGGAGCATAAAGCTTATTGGATTCACCACAATGAGGACAACAATGAAGGGCCACTCCAGCCCCAACACTTCTCGCTGACACTTTTGTTCATATTTCATTACAAATCATTTTCTCCCTCTTTCTTCATTCCCTCTCCCCGGTGCTGATCTTGGGAGCAAAGCCGTTATTAGTTTTCTAATGCTGCTGTGATAAATTACCAGGAATGTAGTGCCTTAAATCAATGTAAATTTATTATCTTGCAGTTCAGTTTGTTAGAAAGCTGATGCATATCTCACTGAGATAAAATCGAGTTTTCAGCTGGTCTGCATCTGTTTCTGGAGACACTAGAGAAGAATGTTTTTTGTTGGTTTTTTTTTGGTTTTTTTTTGTTTTTTTTTTTACCTTTTTCTAGCTTCTATAGGCTACCTACATTCCTTAACTCATGGCTCTCTTTTCCATTTTCAGAGCCAGGAAGGAAGTTTTAAGTCCTACACATATGATATTGCTCCTACTTTGCTTCAAATGAGTAAATGCACCCCAATGTTCATAGCAATATTATCAACCATAGCCAAGTTATAGAAAGAGCCCAAATGCCCATCAGCTGATAAATGGATAAAGGAATAGTGGTACATGTATGCAATGGAATATTACTCAGCCATCAAAAAGAATGAGATTTTTGCCATTTGCAATGAACTGGATGAAGCTAGAATGTAGAATGCTAAGTGAAATATGTCAGTCTGAAAAAGAAAAACATCATATGATTTCACTCATATGTGGAATTTAAGAAACATAACAGATGAACATAGTGGGGGAAAAAAGAAAGAAGTGAACCACAAAGCAGACTATTAACTATAGAAAACAAACTGAGGGTTGCTGGAGCAGAGTTGGAGGGGATAAGTTAAGTGGGTGATGGGGGTTAGGGAGGGCACTTGTGATGAACACGGGTGATGTATGGAAGTGTTGAAGCTGATATCACTCCTGAAGCTGATATCACACTGTGTCCACTGGAATTTACATAAAAATTGTAAAAAAAAAAAAGAATGTGTAAATAATTACACAATTGAGTCATCACATCTTTCTCTGGCTCTGTTTTCTGTTTCTATTGTCTTCCACTTCCAGGGACTCTTGACTCCATTGGCTCTGCTTCAATAGTCCAAGACACTCTCCCTATCATGATCAACCTTAATCCCCTGTGCAAATTTAGTTCTTGTTTGCAATGAAACTGAACATATTCACAAATTCTGAAAATTAGGACGAGGACCTCTTTAAAGGGACATTATTCTGCCTCCAGGCAAATCTCCATCTCAGAATATGCTTTCTAAGAAACCCGACCTGAAAACTTTGCTTAGCCAGGGTGTTTGAAGAGCCTACCAAGAAATCACAATGGCAAAGAAAAACTCAGTGTAAATAGTTACCAAATGTCCAAAGATTATTAACAAAATAAAAAAAAGAACTAACAATATAATAAGAAACTGTATAAAATCGAACTAAAAGTAAACCCTTCAGAGTTTTAAAATACATGTAGTTAGCAGCCTTAAAGAGAGGAGAGAGAGAGAGAATTGCAATCATGAAGAAAGGGATTTTTTTTTTTTTATTAAAAGGATCTCATATGTGATGTATAAGAAACAATGTAGAGGAGCGTAAGGGAAGGGAGAGAAAAGTGAAAGGGAAGTCATCAGAGACGGAGACAAACCATGAGAGACTCTGAACTATGGGAAACAAATGAAAGGTTGCTGAAGGGGAGGTGGATGGGGGATGAGGTAACTGGGTGATGGGCATTAAGGAAGGCACAAGATGTGATGAGCTTGGGTATTATATGCAACTGATGAATGGTTGAACATTACATCGGAAACTAATGATGTGCTATGCGTTGGATAACTGAATTTGAATTTTAAGAAAAGGATCAAACATAGAAAATTTAAGTGTTGAAATAATTACATTAAGGGACTAAAGAATAGGGTGGAAACTGCTGAAAATAAAAATTGGGGGTTTTAAGAATAGACAGATATATTTTTAGGATTATAGTAAAACAAATAAATAATAGAAGGAAAGAAAAATTAAAATACATGGAATAAAGATATTTATTCCATATCTTATGGAATAAGTATTCCATAAGATTTTTATTCCATATCCTTATTTTTACATATTTACAAAAGAATATGGTGGTAAGTGGGGAAGGAACTATTTAAAGAAATAAGGTTTGAAAAGTAATAGAGAAATATCTAGAAGTAATAGATATATGGTATATATCATGTAAGAAAAGAAGGACTGATTGAATACTGAACATGCCTTTTTTAAAAAATTTATAAATCTAGACTCAGAATGAAATTTCAGAACACTGAAATAAAGATGATTCCAAAAAAAAGAGAAAAAATCTTTCAAAAGAGTAGAAAAATAACTGGCATATTTTCCACTAACAACTTTAGTTGCAGGAAAACAAAAAGTTGAACAATGAATTCAGAAAGGTTGTGGAATAGAACTTGGTTCCAAAATTCTATTAATTTTTAATTTATTTTTCAAATATGAGAGCAGATGAGGACATATTTAACCATGAAAATGCAATTAAATATTACCAACGAGGTGGGGTTGTGGCAGTGGGAAAAATAGATATTCTCCACAAACACTGTGAATCCCAGAGCAAGAAAATATTCATGAAGATTTATTGCAGAAAGGAATAATTAAAAATATATATGATCAAATAAAATGGCCATTTAAGAAGGTTTTTTAAGCCTAGAAACACAGTTCCAGGTAATTCCAAAATGAGAGATATAGATATACAAGAAAAGGACAAGGCAAAAGAGGGCTAGAATTTTTGTTTTGTTCAGAGTAGGGTAGCTACAAATTACTATAATTAGAAAACTAATATTTAACTAATGCTAGGCAACAAAGTTAGATTAAGGAAGCAAGAAAGTTAGAAAAAAGGAAAGTATTGAAAAATATGAATTTTTTTAAAATTTTTATCTTTTTTTTGTGTTTCAAAATTTCTTGTTTATGCACCTCACCCAGTGCTCCATGCAATACATGTGACATTTTTAAGAAGTGATCAAAAACAATGATGAAGAATTCAGAAATATGTTCTTATTGACAATTCTGCTACTCAATAATTTTACTGCAAATTATAAAAACCTGCATAAACATCTGGAAATACACCAAGAAATAAATGCAAGGAAATGCAGGATACTTTCTAATTAAAAAATAATAATAATGAGAATATCAATTAAGAGATGACAGCATAAGTAAAACCAAATGTTAAAAAATAAAACATGAAATATTTTAAGCCATATAAATAAATAACAAATGACCTAATTAAAACATTGTGACTAGGGTGACTGGGTTAAGCCTCTGCCTTTGGCTCAGGTCCTGATTTCAGGGTCCTGGGATCGAGCACCATATCAGGCTCTCTGTTCAGCAGGGAGCCTGCTTCCTGCGCTCGCTCTCTCTGCCTGCCTCTCTGCCTACTTGTGATCTCTCTGTCTGTCAAATAAATAAATAAAAATCTCTAAAAAGAAAAAAAACATTGCGATGGTTATAAAATTTAAAATTTCTGTACTGTATGTCAGATAAACAAATGATACATTTTGCCTCTGGAAAAATAGGACAAAATTTGTATTGGAGCAGTGTTGAAATTAATTTCCACCTTTATTCTGTGTATATTTTTATTGAGCAACATATTTGAGATGAGTTCAATGTTTGAAGGTTGTTAATTCATGAATTGTAGGAATAAAGGTCTACATTATACATTTACTTTAGTTTTTTTCATAAATAATCTGAAAAAGAAAAAAATTTTTAATATAAAGCAATATGACAAGTTTGATGATGCAAGAGGTCATTGCTTGGTCTTTGGGAAATATTACTATTGAATTAACTGAAAGCCATCAGTAGGATCAAAAAAAGGTGACTATTCATAGATTGGTTTGAAAACTTATACATCAAAGTCAGTGGAGGAATGAGAGATAGATTATGGACCTAGAATGAGAGCCCTTGCATTTGGGAAGGGAGTATTTCATGGTCAAATGCAGATTGAGAGGAAAAAAGTGAATAAAATAATAGGGAAAGGCCAGCATGTATCACATAAATAGAGAAAATACAATACACGATTAAATTATAAAACTACACTTGTATTTATGGGCCTAACTAGAGGGAGACAGTCAGTGATGTGGTACTGTTGATAAGTAAGAAATAGTTTTGAGGGGCACTTAGTTGGCTCAGTTGGTTAAGTGTCAACGCTTGATTTCATCAGAAGTCATGATCCTAGGTTCCTGAGATTGAGTCCTGTACTGGGCTCTGTGCACAGCATGGGAAATCTGTTTGTGATTCTCGCTCTCTCCCTCTGCCCTTCCTCCCCACTCTCTCTCTCTCTCAAATAACTAAATAAACCTAAAAAATAACAAGAAAGAAATACTTTCAAAATTGCATGTTTGTTTTGGCTATCATTCCCCTGAATCTTACATGTTTGGCAGATCATTCCACTTCAAGCCACAGATTGGCAAAGATTTTTTTTTGAACCTATGAAGTTTGCTCTATTTGAAGAACATAACACAATTCAAGCTCCACAAACCAGACATTTTGTGTTACTTTGGTTCATGGATATATCCCTAGCAATTAGAATTATCCAAGACATACAACAACCACCAAATGAATGTAAATGAAAGGAATAATAAAGTGAATGCATGAATGAATGGACAAACCAAACCACCCATGAAGTAGGATACAGGGTCAAATTTCCAGTGCCACATTTCTCTAATTACAGAATGCAAATAAATAAATAACAGTATAATATGTTCTTTACCCAGAAAAAGAGAATCTTTCTCCTATGAAGGACTCTGCATGAAGACATGAGGACAGAGGCCACACAGCTCCATCCAAGACACTCCATTAGCCTTTGAACTTGAGCTCCAGTGACGTTTCCACAAGTCTTAGAATCCGTTAGTCAGCAGCTAGGAATAAATCAAACTGTATCTCAAACTGGAAGCAACATATTAGGACTAGGAGTTGTTTGTTAAAGCAAGAACACACATGTTTTTCTAGATGCATCAAAATCCTTAGTGAAAGACTCATGTCATGAGTCTTATTTTTTGATAAAGACATGGAGTACTCGCTCTCGAATCTGTTTGGTCCTTACACCATAAATGATGGGGTTGAGTGAAGGTGGGATAACCAAATAGAGGTTGGCAACAAGAATGTGAATGTAGCGTGGTATGTTGTGTCCAAATCGGTGAGTGAGGAAGGAGAACACTGAGGGGATATAGAAAACACAGATGACCCCAACATGAGAACCACACGTGCTGAGCGCTTTTAGCCGAGCATCCTGCGATGGGAGGCGGAAGACAGCTCGCAGAATGTAGACATAGGAGATGCAAATAAGGACCAGGTTCAAGACAAAGAAGGAAACCACGAAGAGTCCATAGATGGCATTGATACGGGTGTTTCCACAGGACAGTTTTGCGATGCCCATGTGCTCACAGTAGGAATGAGCTATTACATGAGCCTGACAAAATGGCAGGCGGTAAATGAGATACACCATGGGAAGTGTAAGCACAACTGGACGAACCACAATACACATGCTGATGCCCACAAGCACCCGGAATGTCAAGATGGTCGTATAGTGAAGTGGAGCACAGATGGCCACATAGCGGTCAAAGGCCATGGCCAGCAAGATCTCAGCTTCCATGCCAGTAAAAGTATGGATCAAAAACATCTGGGCCACACAAGCCCCAAAGTTAATCTCATGAGCATCAAACCAGAAGATACCCAGCATGCGGGGCACAGAGGTTGTGGAAAGGGCCAAATCGATAGTTGAAAGGAGGGCCAGAAAGTAGAACATGGGCTCCCTCTGAAGGCTCTGCTCTGTCTTGATGACCAACAGAATTGTGGCATTGCCCAGTAAAGCCACAAGGTAAACTGAGCAGAAAGGCAGGGAGATCCAGGCATGAGCCCCTTCCAGACCCGGGATTCCAACGAGGAAGAATGTGGTTGGGTGAAAAATACTCCTGTTCTGGTATGTCATGCTGTCACTGGTCAAAGGAGGTGAAACTCTCCTCTTCTAGGGGAAAAAATGAGAGAGAGCAAGACGAAGAGATCAGAAGAGAGATCAAAGTTTGAATGGGATGTCATGTCACTTGCTGGCTCAGTGTTTCAGGATAGAGTTGATGTCAAGCTTAATACATAGTAAGTGTGCCAATGAAGGACATATAAGAGATACCTCACAGCCATTTGATCAGGCAGATCGAGGTCATATTGAGTTTCCACCCTGCCTGTGGATTGAGATCTAATCCCAAATATGGAGGCTTGCAGCAAGCTCAGTGAAGATTTCTAATAATTAGAGCTTATCATTCACTTTGAAGGAGAAAGGATGTGATTCCACTCTGGGAAATGTCACTCTGATGAGTGACATTGGCAACACCAAGACTACAGATGAGGTCAAGTTAAGATACTACAGAGGCAGTCAAAAATGCCTTTAAGCAAAAAAAAAAAGACAGAGACATAGAAGAAAGAAAGAAAAAAGAAAAGAAAGAAAGAAAGAAGACAGGAAGGAAGGAAGGAAGGAAGGGAGGGAGGGAGGGATGGAGGAAGGAAGGAGGGGAGGAAGAAAGAACCTACTTTTAAAAATTCATAATGAAAATAAATTCTAGATCCAGGAGTCTAGGTACTCACACAATTAAAATCTGAATTCTTCTGACTGATCTGTAAAAACTCTGACCCTGGCCCAGAAGCCTCTCATACACACCAGATCAGGAATAAGGGCGACCCCTTGGGATGCCTGGCCAGGAGTAGAAACAGGAACTGTTATGATTTACAGGCAGCACCGAGTATCAGGTGGGAAAGGGGAAAGGAGGGTTGTCTAATGCCATGTCACACCTGTTCACTCTCACAACATATCCAGTACTCTCAGAGCACCTGTTATCTTATTGGTATTCATTTTACCACTGCTACGGAGCCAACACTCGGATACTTCCCTTACCAGTCCAAGACCCTGGGAAGAGAGGTGAGTTGGGTAAAAAGCCTCAAATGATTTTGGTACTAGAAAAGATATTTTTTGCAGCTTTCTTGGATAATCATGTCTTAATAGAGAAGAGTCTAGTTCTGCAATGATTTGAAGGGTATGAGAAAGACACTTAAGTAATGCCTTCAAAATATTACAGAATGCATCAAACCACTCTGAATGAGGTAAAGGAACTTGCCCTGGAATGTATGGTTCAGCAGTTGTAATAAAAAATAAAGCATAGATAAAGCAGAGATAGGAGCACCTGGGTGGCTCGGTTAGGCGTCAGACTCTTGTTTTCAGCTCAGGTCATGACCTCAGCATCAAGAGAATGAGTCCTGCAGTGGGCTCCACGCTCAGCATGGAGTCTGCTTGAGGTCTCTCTCTCTTCTTCTGCCTCTGCCCCTCTCCTGTTCACACATGCCCTCTCACTCTCAACAAATAAATACAATTTTTAAAAAGCAGCAGAGATATTCATTTTTGTCTTTGTCATACTTTCACTTTATTATTTTTATTTTTTTCAATATAGAAAACATATCAAGGTAAAAAAAAAAACTATCATTTGTGAGTTCAGTCCAATGAAGAAAGAACAGTGCTTCAAAGTGCACAAACTCTTCTTTCTCTGTAAAAACATAAACACCCTGGTCAAGTAAGAAACTATTGCCTAGAAGGGTGATGGCCAAGGCCAAGTTGGAGTGTCCCTGTTGTTTAATATGGAGCAAAACTAGGAGCCCACCCACAACAGCAGCTCTCCACTGGCCTCATCCCTTCCTACTGACATGGAAACTGATTTTGTCTAATGCAACTGACAGGATGATATGAAGGGCATTGCATCTTCCAGAGACTTTTCAACATAATCTCATCCCCATTTAAATATAATTTCATCCACATTTAAAGATAATCTCATCCTCATTTAAAGATACAATTTTGTTTTTTTCCTGCCTGGTGCAGTTGGCCACTTGGTCCAGCTCTCAGGCTGTTCTGCCCATGGTATGGAGAAAGATACTTAAGTAATGCCTTCAAAATACTATAGAATGCATCAAACCACTCAGAATGAAGTAAAGGAACTTGCCCTGGAATGTATGGTTCAGCAGTTGTAATAAAAAATAAAGCTGAGATAGGAGCACCTGGGTGGCTTGGTTAAGCGTCCAACTTTTGATTTCAGCTCAGGCCATGACCTCAGAGTCGAGAGATTGAGTCCCTCATTGGGCTCCATGCTCAGCATGGAGTCTGCTTGAGGCTCTCTCTCTCCCTCTGCCAGTGCCCCTCCCCCACGGACACATGTTCTCTCACTCTTAATAAATAAATATTTTTTTTAAAAAACAGATATTCATTTTTGTCCTTGTAATAGCTTTACTTTATCATTTTTATATTTATTCAATGTAGAAAACATATCAGGGTAAAAAAAAATAAACTATCATTTCTGAGTTCAGTCCAACGAAGAAAGAACAGTGCTTCAAAGTACACAGACTTGTCTTTGTCCGTAAAAACTTAAACACCCTGGCCAAGTAAGAAACCATTGCCTAGAAGGGTGATGGCCAAAGCCAAGTTGGAGAGTCCCTGTTGTTTAATATGGAACAACACTAGGAGCCCACTCACAACAGCAGCTCTCCACTAGCCTCATCCCTTCCTACTGACATGGAGATTGATTTCACCCAATGCAACTGACAGGATGATATTAAGGGCATTGCATCTTCCAGAGACTTTTAAACATAATATCATCCCCATTTAAAGATAATCTCATCCCCATTTAAAGATACAATTTTAGTTTTTTTCCTGCCTGGTGCCGTTGGCCACTTGGTCCAGCTCTCAGTCTGCTCTGCCCATGGATCTCTGCATTTCCTGCCACACCTGTTCACCAGACAACAGCCGCTGATTCACATTTGCCTTCCATAGGAATCGAGACTTTCACACAGCATCGAGCAGGGCGGCCCTTATACCTCCCTCTGAGGACTTCATGGGGAGTGCCTTTATGTTAGGCTCCTAGCACCTAAGGGATATTTCTAAGAAAACATCCCATTTTAATCCCAGCTTTATGTGAAGTTCTGGGATTGAGTCCTTGGAGACTGCGCACAGACCTCCAGATTCTATTCCCCAGACCAAAAATCCCAAGGAACATAAAAGCAAACTGAAGGAGATGGAAACAAAAGTTGAAAAGTAGGGATAAAGCACATGGTTTTTGTCATCTATACTTGACACATGTGAAAACAGACTGTCTCTCCATGTGAATATGGCTCTGTGGTCCAATTCGAGGGCTTACTGACCTACATAGAGAGGAAACTGGCTTATTTATTTATTTGTCCATTTTTTTCGTTTATTTATTTAATAGAATTAGGTAATTTTTTTTAAACTAGGTAATTTTAATTCAAATATCAGAACTAGTGGAGAAGTCTTTTTTTTCATTTTACTATTTCTTTTCACTAAGTTTTTTCCAACCTCCTCTCATATAGCTGCTTTGAGTTTCCCCAAGTAGCACTAAGGACAGAGATCCATGATCATTTTTCCACACTATTTTCTGAGCATGAATTCCCTATCACAACCACGATTTCACCTGTACAAATTTCAAAAGTCCTATTGATTAGTGCCAAAATTTCAATCCTGGGACCACAGTGCTGGTTCAAGTTCTGGCTCTGCCCCATTAGCTGCGTGACTTTGGATGACTTATGTATCATTTCTGTGCCTCAGTTTCCTTAACTATAAAATGGGAATCAAAATAATGTCTTTCTCACTGGGTACGTTTGATACAAATTAAATATCTCTGAGGCATTTAGATCAGTGTCGTATACATAGTACGTGGTCAATCATAATTTTTTTTCCTTTTTTTTTTCTTCTTTTTCTTCTTCTTCTTCTTCTTCTTCTTCTTCTTCTTCTTCTTTTAAATTTCAGCTCACAAGAACAGCTGCATAGATATTATTCAGGCAGAGCAAGTTTAGGAACCACTAATCACTACCAACTCTGTAGCCATTTTTCTTCTGAAATCTCTAATAACATTAAATATTTTCTTTTCAGGGGCACCTGGGTGGCTCAGTCTGTTAAGCATCTGCCTTAGGCTGAGGTCCTGATCCTAGGGTCCTCGGATCAAGCAATCAGTTTCCCTGCTGAGCCTGAAGTCTTCTTCTCCCTCCCTCTCTACCCCTCCCTGCAACTGGCTCAGGCTTTCTTTCTCTTTCTCAAATAAATAAAATCTTTAAAAAATTTTTCTTTTCAAATATTAGAATCAATCTTGCATATATCATGTAGATTTTAGTAGTATGTGATCTTTTTGGATTGAAAAAATTATATCCCTTTATCACCCAACTGAAGTTTCTGGGAACGTCCTAAAATAGCACTTAGGCTTATGAAATAAAACACTGACTACAAAGCATGAGAAATAATATCTTTCTTTCATTTGACCATGCCAATCTTCTCCATCATTCTCTACAAACATTCAAGCTATTTCCTGAAAATTTATAGCTTTTGTTTGCCTGCACATATACAATGAAATATTCTCTTGGATCCAATAAGGTTTTTGTACAAAATCAAAATCAATTTTAAGACATTTGCTTTATGGTGCATTTCTTCCTTCTTGAGTGTGAGGTAGGACACATCAAATCTTGAGAGATGCTAAGAGATATCTTGGATCCATAAAGGCAGCTAATTTTAGGATCAAGATGAGACACAGATTCTCAACAGCAAATTTTAAAACAAACTTGGTCCCCACTGACACAGTTTATTTCTTCAAATAACTGTTATATAAAACCAGACCATTATCTTTACTGTTGTAAAAAACAATAAATTCTTTTTAATGACTAAGACTGTTGGGATTATCTTTTCAGAAACTTAAAATGTAAACTATCTCAACAGATACAGATTTAATTATTATTTTTTTTTCCCTGAAAGACCTCCTTCCCAGTGGCCTCAATTCTGTCACTCCAGCCTGAATTGGTTGTTTTTCATGTGCCCAGAGCTTCCACATAAATGCCTATCTTACTCTCCTGTTTGGGATCCCCTTTTTTTTTTTTTTCATTTTCATATCCCCATTTTCTGGAACATATTTTTATATTAAATTTCAAAGGCATAACGAAGGGGAGGTAGAGTTTCAACATCTCTGTATGCCTGAAATATTTCTTTGCCCTCAACTATGACTGATATTGTGCGTTTAGTTATTACTGGTTAAACTATGTCCCACCCTGCCATAAATTTATGTGTTGAAGTCCTAATACCCAGTACCTTAGAATGTAATCTTATTTGGGAATAGGGTCATTATCCAATAATTTAAGCCAAAATTAGGTTATACTAGAGTAGGGCAGGCCTCTAATTCAATCTGACTGATATTCTTATTAAGACAAAAAAGCTTGGGTGCCTGGGTGCCTCAGTCCATAAATGTCTGTCTTCAGCTCAGGTCATGATCCCAGGGTTCTGGGATGGAGCCTCATATCAGGCTCCCTGCTCAGCGGGAAGCTTGCATCTCCCTCTCTCACTCCCCCTGCTTATGTTCCTTCTCTTGTATCTCTCTGTTAAATAAATAAATTAAAATCTTAAAAAAAAAAAAAAGACAAAAAAGCTCTGTGAGAAAACACCTGTACATCAGGAAGGCACCAAGTAATCTAGGCCTGAGGCCTGGAACAGACACTTTCTCGCAGTTATGAGGAGGAAGCAGCACTGCAGTTCCCTCCCTCTCAGACTTCCAGCATCTGGGACTGGGAGACAAGAAATGTCTGTTGTTAAGCCACCCAGCCTGTGGCACTTTGTGGCCATAGCCCTAGTGAACTAATACGGTTATATTGGTTGAAGATGACTTTATACACATGATTGCATTTATCCTCTATCCTCATATGGAAATCAAGGATTCTGATACCACTGTAATTCCTATTTCTTGCAGGTAACCTCTTTTGACTTTTCTTTCCTCTTTGAAATATATAGTATCATCTTCTGAAATTTCTGAAAATTCATCCTCATTTACTAAGTGAATTGGACCTTTTTAATGTATGGATCTGTGACATTAAAAGTTGGAAATTAGGGGTGCCTAAGTGGCTCAGTCCTTAAGCGTTGGCCTTCGGTTCAGATCATGATCCCAGGATTCCGGGATCTAGCCCCACACCAGGCTCCCTGCTCTGCAGGCAGCCTGCTTCTCCCTATCCCACCCGCTCTACAGTGTTCCTTCTCTTGCTGTGTCTCTCTCTGTCAAATAAATAAATAAGATACTTTTTAAAAAATAAAAATAAAATAAGTTGGAAATTATTTTTAATTTAAAATCTCCCTTTTTTTTCTTTTTCTCTATAACTGTGGACAAATGGTTTTCTAGATTGATTTTTTATGTATATTTTTTGATATTTTAGTCATTATTTCCTTCTTTCTTAATATTATGAGATATTTTGTTAAGTTTTTTTTTTCCTATACTTGTACTGATTTTTATAAAAATATGTGTGGCCATTTACGAAGCACCCCAGGATTTAAAAACCTTTCATCATATCTGAGCCCTGAGTTCTGAATCAAATGGAGGGATTTTTTTTTTTGTCGAACAAATGAAGACAAAGAGGTTCACCTTTATCATAGACAAGCTGTCAGTTGACAATCTTGTTTAGGCATGTTCTACAGTGAAATTCTTGACAATTCCTGACACAGATCCATTGAATTAGGTAGGCCTACTGGCCCCATTGTGGTCTGAGAACAGGCCTTTATGGGGCTAGAACATGCAATCTACCCTATAAAATATAGCAGGAGGCATAATGTATGCTCCTTCCAGGGTGTTGGTTTCCAAAAGAAAAGACACAAAATAAATTGCACTCATTGTTTTGTAATTCTCTAAATACATATTTTATCTTTATTCCTGTGTGTCATAAAGTTACATGGAAAAGGCTTTAACCCCTTCAAGACTTTGCTTCAGGCTTTGTTCGGAAAGACCAAATATGGCTTTTGGTCTATGGTAACTGGTATGGTAACTGGGTGAGATAATGGGGTAATTACTAAAGGGTAACTAACATTCTTCCAAGTACACAGCCAAATATTCTGTTTATTACAAGGTTTCTCTGTAAGGGCCTGGTTAGCCAGAAGGAGCCATCTTGTTGTAAACTTGGATTGACCCTGCCCCTCCCAGAGGAACTTACTTGCAAACCCCGGATATAGGGGTGGGCCAGGCCGGATGGAGACATCCAGTCAGTGGGTTGCCCATATATTTACTATGGTAATTTGAAATTCAATTGGTCACCCGTATTGCCGACCTAGCATGACTGTGCAGTTTTCCCTGTGTATTGCAATCTCATTGGCCACCTGTGTGTGGGCTGGGCTCAACACCACCTCTATAAAAGTTAGTCTGTGAGGCTGGGAAGCATAGTCGTCAGGAGTGTCGTGGTCGTCGGGAAGGGTCTTCGTCAGTAGCAGAGTCTTCGGGTAGGGTAGGGTAGTCATCAAGAGCAGCACCGTAGGGAAGCGGAGTTGGGAGCGGTGTCATTGGGGTTGGTGTCCTGGTCGTTGTCGCCTCTTTCTAAGAGACGGCCCTGACCGGTTGGTTTGATTTTCGATGCTTGGTGCAAAATAAAGCTTTGCTTGACTTTCGCTTTTTGTCGGTCTCGTTCCTTTGATCACGGACCCTAACATTGGGAGGCTCGTCCGGGATCAAATGACGAGAACTGAGCCAGCATCAGAATTTCTGGGAAAGTCCTCCTGAGGTAAGATATTGGGATCTTGTCTGTCTGTCTGTTTGTGGAGCTCCTGGGTATGGCCCACCAGGGAGAAGCTGGACGCGGCCATGCTCCCCAGGGCTGGAGTGGATGCGGGGATGCCCCATCCCTCTGCTGATAGATCGACAGGGGGTTTGAGTCCCCCTGAGCGGTCACCAGGGGTTTGAGTCCCCCTAGGAGATCAGGGGGTTCAGTCCCCCTAGAAAATCCCCACCAGTGGCAGGACTGCTGGGCCTGTGGTTGTCTTTGTCTTGTCCTTTTGTTGTCTGCTGTATTGTTTGTTGTGTTTGAAGGAATGGGGCAGGCAGAGAGTGAGGGGACTCTACTCTGGCTTTCATCTCTCCATTCCTCATAATAGACGTGGGGCTGCCCCCTCACTCATTTCGTGTGTTAAGGGCTATAACTGGAGCCGGCTGGGGTTAGTCTAACTTGAGACAGAGACTTTAAGGAATATTCCCAAGCAGCTGCCAAAACTCCCTTTGTTTTGGGGAATTCTTTGCCTTCTCTGGCCCAACATGGACTGCCTAGCCCCTCCCCCTTGCTGGTGGGAAAGCATGGCATCTGAAGTGGAATGGGCCCAGGTGGAACATGAGGTCTGTTGGCGGAGGGATGGCTGGGCTGATGGTTAATTGTCTGTCTCAGGGTTTTAATGGGTAATTGTTAAAGTAGCTTTCAGAGTCTTTGGTAACCTGAAACTTTGAAGTTTTGCTTGGATGACAAATGGGATAAAATGCTAGAGTGCTGGTTGCTGGAACTAGGTTTGTGCTTTTGAAATCTGTTGGTAAACATGTTTTGTGCTTAACTGAATTCTGTTGTAACAGTTCACAATTGGTTAAAATGTAAATGTTTTTCTTTGCCTGCCCAGAATTGTAAATGAGATCTCTTTGACTCATAAGGCTTTTCCTTGATATGCTAAGTTACTCAGAAGTACTGCTAAATCAATGATAAAACTTGGGTTACATTTGGGTAAATGCTGTAACTACTCCAGAAGTTCTATATATTTCCTAAGGTTTTGGTGCTTTGATAAGGGTAATCACTTGATATTTGCCATGTCTATTCTGAGTTTTTGTCATTTGTAATTGTTTTAGTTCTCTTGTAAGATGAATTCCGCCTTAAAGGAAATTCATATGGGAGACTTTCAGAACAAATACAGGTCTTTGATATGTTAAAATCCTGGAACTGAAATGGGTAAGAATTTCCAGAAGTAAAAAGCTGCACTCAGACTAAACCAGAAATAGTACGGTGACTCAAGGTAAGAATGAGTCTCCTCAATAAGCCTTTCCTAGAAAGGCTTATTGAAGCCTATAAAATGTATAGCCTGATTGACCCTGAGGCACCCAAAAATCAGAGGGCAATGAATCTTGCTTTTGCCAGTCAGTCTGCCCCAGATATAAGGAGGAAACTTCAGAAAATTGAAGGATTTGAAGGGAAGAATCTGACTAAGTTAGTGGGAATAGCAGAAAAGTTGTTTAACAGCAGGGATGCATAGGAGGAAAGTTTTGACATTACAGGAGATAGGTAGGGGATGGTAAATGGAAGGAAAAGCATAAGCACAGAGAAGGCAGGTGGGAAGACTTAGATCCAGATCACTGTGCTTACTGTAAGGAAAAAGGACATTGGGCCAGGGAGTGCCCCAAAAGGAAGACGGCAATGCTGGCCACCAGAGACTGAAGGGGCCATGGTTCGGAGCTCCTCCCCGAACCTCGGGTAAAAATTGAAGTGGAGGGGAAATCAATTGATTTTTTGGTGGACACGGGAGCCCAATTTTCTTCATTTCTTAAACCTATGAGAAAACTATCTGGAGAGGAACTCTGGGTACAAGAGGTGAATGGCACAGAAAGATGCATTTTTCTGCATATCTTTAGCAGGGGGTCTCAGCCCCTCTTTGCATTTGAGTGGTCTGACCCACAGGAAGTATTCCAAGGCCAGCTCACCTGGACAAGACTTCCCCAAGGGTTCAAGAATTCACCCACTATCTTCGACGAGGCCCTACACGAGGATTTGCATGAGTACAAAACCTCCAACCCAGGGGTCACTCTGTTACAGTATGTTGATGACTTGCTAATAGCCACTGAGGACTATGAGTCATGTTTGCGGGGGACGAGAGCTCTCTTACAGACTCTGCAGGAAAAAGGGTATCAGGTGTCAGCAAAGAAAGCACAGCTTTGTCAGAGCCACACCACTTATCTGGCTTTGATCTCCACAAGGGAGTGCATTCATTGTCTGAGTCCAGGAAACAGGTGATCACCCAATATCCCCACCCCACCACATCCTGACAAACTCCCAAGGGAGTTTCTTGGGACGGTGGGCTACTGTAGGCTGTGGATACCGCGGTTTGTGGAGATTGCCTGACCTCTCTATGAACTGGCAAAAGGGGGGCTCACTATGATAGAATGGACAGCTGAGGCCAAAGGAGCATTTTGGGAATTACAAACAGCCTTACTGAGTGCCCCAGCATTGGCCATCCCAGAAGCCCTTCCACTTGTATGTGGATGAAAAAGCAGGGGTGGCCAAAGGAGTTTTGACTCAGACTCTGGGGCCTTGGCAAAGGCCAGTAGCCTATCTTAGCAAGAAACTAGATCCAGTAGCAGCTGGGTTCCCCCCTTGTCTCAGCATAATTGCTGCCACAGCCCTCCTGGTCAAGGATGCAAGTAAATTGACTTTGGTCAAAATCTCATCTTGACCACCACCCACGCTATCAAGGGCCTTCTCTGGCCTCCACCAGACCGATGGGTGATGAATGCCCAAGTGACGGGGTATCAGGCCCTCCTCCTCAACAAACCAAGAGTGACCTTCCAGCCCCCAGCAGTGCTAAATCCAGCCACGCTGCTGCCAGAAGAGCTGGCTGACCACCTACATGACTGCAGGGAGGTCCTAACCCAAGTCACAGGAGTAAGGCCGGATCTCAGAGACATTCCCCTTCCGGTTGCAGAGATGACTCTGTTCACAGACGGGAGTAGCTACATGGTTGATGGAAAGAGGTATGTGGGGGCTGCAGTGGTTTCCCCTGAGCAGGAACTCTGGATGGCAGCCTTGCCACATGGAACCTTGGCGCAAAAAGCAGAGCTGGTTACACTCCTGGCTACACTCCCAGAAAAACTGGACTATTCAGAGGAAGATTTAAAGTGTTTACAAAAATGGGCTAAATTAGACTATGAAGGGGACTGGGCTAAGACTAAAGCAGGAAAAATAATTCTTCCTCGAAGACTAGGTAAAAAGTTAGTAGACCAGATACATCAGGGTACTCATTTGGGGACACGCAAACTCAAGGAGCTTATAGGCAAGCAGTTCCAGTTTTCTAAATTAGGGTGTATGGTTCAGGATGTAGTTGATAGATGTGCTCAATGCCAGGCAGTTAATGTGGGAAGAACTCGAATGGGAAGAGGGAAAAGAGAAAGAGGTAAGGAACCAGGAATTTATTGGGAAATAGATTTTACAGAAATGAAACCCAGAAAATATGGGCACAAGTATATGTTAGTTTTTGTAAATACCTTTTCAGGCTGGGTAGAGGCTTTTTCCACCAAACATGAAATGGAGATGGAGACAAAGATGGAACCACATCCTTACCAACCTGGGGACTTAGTTTGGATATGTTGCCATCAAGTGGGAAAGTTGGAGCCTCGCTGGAAGGGACCATTTACTGTCATCCTGACTACCCCCACGGCAATAAAAGTAGAAGACATCAGGGCCTGGATTACGCGGGTCATGTCAAACAAGCCAAAGACGAGGACGCCCCCCAGAGATGGAAGCCACAGCTGATGGACCCTGCTGACCGTGGACTAAAGCTAAGTCAAAAGACTAGGAGTTCATTGTTGTTCCTTATTGTTGTTACCTGTTTGTGTGGGAGCTTCTGAGTCACCTCATAAGTCAGAAAGTATAGGTGGGAAATTAGATGAACGGAATTAGGGAAAATGGAAAAGGTTATACAAAGCAGTGAATGGCTAACTCATCAGCCAACTGTGCACTACTGTTACTTTTTGGCCCCTGCATTATAAACACCCTAATGTCATTTGTACAAAAAAAAATTAGAGCAATAATATGTTAGTCTTACATGCTCAATATAACCCATTACAACAGGAGAACATAAAACTGGCTGAAAAGTCAAGGATTTGACTAATTTCCAAAGAAAAGGGGGGAATGTAAGGGCCTGGTTAGCCAGAGGGAGCCATTTTGTTGTAAACTTGTATTGACCCTCCCAGAGGAACTTACTTGCAAACCCCAGATATAGGGGCGGGCCAGGCCGGATGGAGACATCCAATCAGTGGGGCGTGCATATATTTACTATGGTAAATTGAAATTCAGTTGGTCACCCATATTGCCGACCTAGCATGACTGTGCAGTTTTCCCTGTGTATTGCAATCTCATTGGCCACCTGTGTGTGGGCTGGGCTCAACCCCACCTCTATAAAAGTTAGTCTGTGAGGCTGGGAAGCATAGTCGTCAGGAGCGTCGTGGTCGTCGGGAGTGTCATCGTCATCGTGGTGGTCGGGAAGGGTTGTCATCGGGTAGGGGAGTCATCGGGTAGCATAGTCGTCAGGAGCAGTGCCGTGGGGAAGAGGAGTCAGGAGCGGCAGCGTCGTGGTCAGTGTCCTGGTCATCGTCGCATCTTTGTAAGAGATGGCCCCGACCGGTTGGTTTGATTTTCGATGCTTGGCGCGAAATAAAGCTTTGCCTAACTTTCTCTTTGTGTTGGTCTCGTTCCTTTGATCATGGACCCTAACATTCTCCACACTGTCTGTAAGCATAGGAACTCCTCTCATTCATATATAAGACCTGAGATATGACTGGTCTCAGGTCTTATCTCTACTCCCTCTGCTCCTTTTTGGTGGTTCTTTCCTTGACCTGGTAGTTTCTTCACAGACATACACTGACCAGTACACAACTGAAGGCTTCTGAGGAATGTCCTGAGGTCATTTGTCTGTCTCTGCACACCTCTACTTGTCTAGTGTTCTACCTTGTCATTCAGGGAGAACATCACACTCTGTTTGGGTTCTCTGCCCCTCTCTGTGACTTGATAAATTTCCAGCAAATAAGTAAGGTCAGGCCAGTCTTTGGGCTCATGTTATTTTTTCCTTCTCTTAGAAATCATTTCCTTTGCTTCCTTTTTATCCAGTTTTGAGAACTATTATTTTATAAACTTTCTGACTGTTATTTTGTTGTAGAAGGTGAAGGAATAAATCTGATCCCTGTTACTCCATCATGGCAATAAACAGAAATGAATTGTCTTGTATTTAATGTTTGATTGCTTAATTGTTTTTGCCCAAGTTACAACCTGATTGTATGGGTGAACGCTCTCCACAACCATCTACATTCCAGATTTGGAATCATCCTCTTGATCTCGATGCAGTGAATGCACTCCTGCTTCAGTTGTCCCACTTACTATATGTTGACTTTGGTTGAGCAATCATGACCTCGGTGTTTATCTCAACACCAGCAGGTGATTATGATTTCTAATAGGTATACAAAGGAGTAAATGAAGAGGATATGCAGAGAAGTGGAAAAGGAAAAGGTTAAGAAATCAGTTATAGGGGTGATATTTGACAGAGAGAAGCCAGGATTTGGCAGGTTCTTCAAAATTTCAGGACCACTACAGGACAAGCCTACTTTCTTGAAACAAATTTTCCACAACATTCTGGCACTGGGCTCTTGTGTGTGGATCACAGACTGCAAAAGATAACCTTATTTGGGTCTTTGAATTATTAAGAGATCTCAATTGTATTATTGTTTTTGAAAACAATACAATATGTCATTAAAAAGATGACTTTGTTATATTAAAATCCTCATAACAAATTATTCACATGATGTCCACATAATGCAGAGCCATCATCAGAGCAATGATAAAATTTCAAATTTACAAACAAGAAACTTAGAAATGAAAGAGATTTAGGGAATTCTCTAAAACCACCTATCTAGAAAGTTGCACCATTAAGAATCTGATGGAGAAAATTTTCCTCCAGACCAATGCCATGGGATTTCTAAAGACTCAGGCTTTGCCTAAACATGTGGAAAATTTGAAGACGAACCTACTTGGCCCTGACACTATAGATGATGGGATTAAGTACTGGTGGAAGAAGCAGGAAAATGACCACCATGAGAATGTGGACTATGGGAGGCAGGTGTTTCCCAAAGTGATGGACCATGCATACCCCTATTAGAGATACAAAGAAGATAAGCACCACACATACATGGGAAAAACAAGTGTTGAGTGCCCTTAGTCATTCTTCACAAGATGCAATGCTCAGCACAGCATGGAGAATTAGGCATAGGAGAGGAGGATGAGGACTGAGTCTGTGCCCAGTGTGATAATGACCACACACAACCCATAGATGTTGTTGACACTGGCATCAGAGCAGGATAATTTCAGAATATCCTGATGCAGGCAAAAGGGGTGCTGAGGACATTAGTGTGGCAATAATGATAGTGCCTTAGTAATATGGGGGTGGGCATCATGACTCCTGAACTTTGTAGCAGGCAGTCCAAGCCAGTCTTACCAATCACATCATTGGTGAGGATGCTTGAGTAGTGCAGTGGAATCAGTGAATCGGTCAACGGCCATGGCCAGCAGCACTGAAGATTCCAGGAACATGAAGGTATGGATGAAGAAGAGCTGAGTGAAACAGGCTCCTACTTTGATTTCCTGGGCTTCCCACCATAACACAGCCAATATCGTGGGGAGTGTAGACATGGACATGCCCAGGTCAGATATTGCCAGGATGGACAGCAGATAATACATGAGCTGGTGGAGTGAAGACTCATTCCAGATAACAGAGAGGATAGTGATGTTGCCTAGGAAGGCCCCCAGGTATGCAAGACAAAATAGAATTGGGAGCCAAGTGTGAACAGACTTCAGCCCATGGAAACCCTCTAAGATAAAGGTGGGTTCCATAGTACCACTGTTATTTCAGACCACCATGGTGGCGCTTCAGAAGTCCTTTGGGTGTGAGAGATGCTGAGAATGTCACAGGCTATTCAGAATGGTGAGCAAATTCTACCATATTCATGTAAAATCAATCATTGGTGTTCAAATGATTTACAAAAATACAAGTAGGAAGAAAGACATCCCAGGCAGCTGAATCATCCGGTCAGGAACAGCTTGTAAAATATGCAGTCTGGTCACAACTGTATACGGGGACCTGTGATCTTTGCTAGGATGCTTCAGGTGTACATCACAGCCTTGAAAAATTTAATGTACATGCAAAATAGAGAAATAAAAGCCTCTAGCTCAATTATGTGCATTAATACAACAAAATTTAAGTGAAAATGAGGACACTCATTGATCTCCTTCAAATTAGCCTGTGGATCAATTCTTAATCTTATTTTCATTCTTCAGGGGTAGCCTTATATCCTTAATCTCATTGTTTTAACGATACATAACATTTTTTATTTATTTACCATTCTTTACTTCATTCTGTTTTTCAGTTTAAAAATAGTTGTTCATGCATATGAACACATGTCTCAGTTAAATCAAATGATTTAATTGATTAGTTCTTTTATTTACATATCAAATGAATTCCAATTTCTAATTCTTTTATTTATTTTTCCAGGAACCCAAGTAGTCTTGCATATGTGGTTCCAAAGCACACAACAATAGACCTTCTTATGCACTTGTCTTTTATTTAATATTAATAATTGTATGATTAAGTTTTAAGACAGAACTTTTGTCTCTCAACTTTATCTTTCTTAATATTTGGTAATGATAGTTTGTTACCCTTTTCTGTTTATGATCCAACTGACTTAGACAAATATATACCAATCCCCAAATGAATTTTTTTATTACTCTCAGACAAATTTGAATTGGTGTATACAAAATATAAATTATTTGTATTCCAAGACTTTACCCAGTTGAAAGAGATAATCAGAGAGGAAATGCTGCTTTATGTTCATTATTTTGACTTCTGTATTATTTACCAATGTATGTTTATTTGTCTATGTAGTTGCTGATCTCACTGTATAAATATTATTATATTCTTTTTTTCATTATATATAATGTGGTATCTCTATATTTTTACTAATTTTCTAGACCACTATTTTCACACCTACCATTATATGAATATCTTCATGTAAATCATTTTTTTAAAAGATTTCATTTACTTATTTGACAGAGATCACAAGTAGGCAAAGAGGCAGGCAGGCAGGCAGTGGGGGAAGCTGGATCCCTGCTGAGCAGAGAGCCTAGTGCAGGGCTCCATCCCAGGAACCTGATATCATGAACTGAGTCAAAGGCAGAGGCTTAACCCACTGAGCCACCCAGGCACCTCCATGTAAATCAATTTTTTATATCTTAAGGTTTTCCTCAGCATGGATTTTCAAAAGGGGTATACTGAATCAAAAACTATAACAATATATACTGATATATAATATATACTGATATACATTGCCCAACACAAATTTTAAAATAATATTTAAAGGTAAACAATCATTTCTTGAATAATATGACACTGGTCCTTCTGTTAAGTATATATACATATCTCATCTTATTTACTTATTGTAGTGACCATATAAAAACAGAGTAACTAAAACACAGGGGCATCTCGTAATTTGTCCAAGGTTATACAACCAGTAAGCAGAATAGCCAGAAATTCATGAGTCTTTCTACCATCAGCTCATGTCTAAATGATGTAAGAAATTCTCTCTGGCTATTAATAAATATTATTTCTAAGCCCCTTTTCCCTCAAAAAAAAAAAAAAGCTATTCTCATTTGTTTACCAGTTAGATCATTCTTTCACATAAATGATTATTTATTTTCATTCTTCTGTGAATTGTCTTCTTAAGCTTTTTATACATCAATTATATTTGTTAACTAAATAACACAAAATTAATGGTTTAATCAAAACAGTTAACCCATTTTAATAGTTTTTTATAATTTTCTTACTCTGGCCATTATGCTTCAGAAATCAATTTTAGGCAGTAAATTAAACTACTATTTTTTCTTTTGCTTATCTGTTCCTTGCAAACATGGAAAAGCATTCTGTTTTCCAGCAATTAATAAGTATTGAGTAGTATCTTCTTTGATTTTTTGGGGGGTTTGATCTATAAACTTTTTCTTTTCATCTGTCAAGATGCTGTATGTGTGTGTATGTGTGTGCAAGGAAGAATATAGTATAAAGAACAGTATTATTAGATGTTCATGATTACTAAATTCTAACTTCGTTATCATTTCTCAAATTATCTCTTCTTCAAAAACCTGCAGAAAATACCAGGATCTTACCCTTCCCCTTCTCAACAATGCCTAAATCTCCAAACTCTTAAAAATCTGTCCCTGGTATTTGTCCAGACCAGGGTGAGAACTTCCCTGCAAAGAGTTTGAGTTTTCTTTTAAGTTTCAGCTGCCTGCACTGATGTATGTGGATTTCTTTCCTAGTAGAGAAAACTGAATATTTAATGCAGGGTTTGGAACCCGAGGGGTCAAGTTTAATTTCCTTCTTTTCTAAGGTGTGCCTTGTCCCACGTAACAGCTGAAAGGTTCAGAAGGAACATGGAAACAGGGCCTCCAGGAAAAAGTATAAATATATTTCTCGAGTTCTCAAGTCCAGCAGTTCCTGGTCCATAGGTTCTCATCCTGTCCCCTAAGGGACTGACATGTTGTTGACTCTTCTGAATGTTCTTCTCACCAGTCTAATCTGAAATCTCCTGCTGGGACCCTGTATCACAGAGACAGCTTCTCATCAACTTCCCATGGTCTATCCTAACCAAATACAAACACCCCCCCACCCTCAACCAGAGGGTTTTCTGTCATAATTGCCAAACAATTCTTTACTTCTTAGGGTCTGATTATATCAACTTTCAACATTCTTTTCTCCTTCACCAGTAAAACCTTATCCTGTCTACCTTGCCCTACTACTTAATCTATGCACCTCTCTCATACATCCCAGAAAATATAAGTTTACCCTGTGTCTACAGAGAAAGAACAGTTATTTCTACTCACTACGAGGAGTCTCTTTATGACTTTTTGAACTCATGTTTCACTCACTCCTGGTGGAGATGGAGAATGAAAGATGGACATAAGTTCCATTAAGTATTTAGTCTGTCTTCTCCCATGCTAGATTCTAGGAATACCTACCAATATTTCTAGGAATACCTACTACCTACCTCAGGTAGGAATACCTACCAGAAGTCCCTACTTCTAGAACCATGCTTTCTCACTACTCTTGGGCCATGTCCATCAGTCCCCATCATGTTCTCTCAAGCTCTCTGTCCTTCTCTCTCTGACTCTGTTTCTGTGACTCTTCTAAGTGACCGTTTGAGTCTCTTTATATCTCCTTGTCTCTGTAGTGTGTCTCTCAACTGATTTCTGGTTCCATCTCTCACTGATACTCACTTTCTCAACCCTGGGGTTTCTGTGCAATGTATAAGCAATGATATATTCAGCCATGACCTGAAACAGAACATTACCATATTTTTTAGTAAGAATATTGAAGGATCCCCTTTAAATTCTTCCCTCCATCTATAATTCTAGTCTGATGATTCTCAAGATGTTGGAGGAGTAAGCAGAGCTGAGCTAATGTTTTTAATATTGTTGCAAAGTAAAATGTGCTCCAAATTCCCTCCTCATGACCAAAAATGCCCCTTCCCTCCATTTTTTTTTTCTTCTGAAGCTTACAAAGAACTTGTTTTATTCCAGGTACTGCTTTGTCACCTTGCAAATATTTATTTGTCAACCATACAAGGAAATTATTATTCTCATGTAACATATAAGGAAATTGAAGCATGCAGCAATAAACCATTTTGCCCAAAGTCATAGAAATAGGATATAGTGAAGTAGCATTTCAGGACTTGCTAATAGGGCTCCAGACTCTGTGCTCTTCGTCACTACGGTATGCTCTCTCTCCAGTGTGGACAGACAAGGGGAGTCAGGTATGCCTTGCTAGCAGACAAGAGTAAAGGAAGAGTTAAGGTCAGTGTTCAATATAAGATCTTACAAAAGCGGGTTCTCTCCAAGGTGTGAAAGTCTTTCTGACCTTTTCTATCTCCCTTTCTGCTTATTTTCATCTCCTTTTTCTGTACCTATATCTCCTATGAATAAAACTCCTTTGTATATGTCTATGTATTTACTCCTCTGATTCCCTGACTCATATTTCACAGTCTTTGTCCTTTTTTCTCTCCTGCCGGGCCTTCACTATATTTTCACTTTTTTACCCATTTCTTTTTACTCCTGTCTGCTTCCATCTCTTGGAAGTTTTTCCCTCTTTCTCCCAGATTTCAGTGTTTTGGGTATATCCATTGTTTTCCCATGATGTTCTCTCTTTGCTTTGTCCCTTAATCATGCTCTTTTCTTTCTTCTGTCTTAGTGTCTTTCTCATTGTTGTTCTGCTTCTATATATTTCTCTACCTCCCTTGAGGGTTTCTCTACTCACAAAAGACGCTACCACTGAGTTTTCTTGCTCAACCCATCATCAGGGAAATACAAATCAAAACCACAATGAGATGTTACCTCACACCAGTCAGGATGGCTAAAATTGACAACACAGGAAACAACAGCTATTGGTAAGGATGCATACAAAGGAGAATCTTCATGTTGATGGAACTGCAAACTGGTGCAGCCACTCGGGAAAACAGTATGGATGTTCCTCAAAAAGTTAAAAATGGAACTACCCTATAATCCAGCAATTGTACTACTAGGTATTTATTCAAATGATACAAAAGTAGTAATTCCAAGGGATATATGCACCCATGTTTACAGTAACATTATCTACAATAGCCAAATTATGGAAATGGCCCAACTTTCCATCAACAGGTGAATGGTTAAAGAAGAAGGGATAAATATATATATAAATATATATATATAATATATATATACACACACATACATATATATATATATATCTCAGATATAAAAAAGAATGAAATCTTGCCATTCTCAGTGACATGGGTGGAAGTAAAGAGTATTATGCTAAGTGAAATAAGTCGGAGAAACACAGATACCTTATGATTCCACTCATATGTGGAATTTAAGAAATAAAACAAATGAGGCCACAATTGGGAATTTTAATGTCATAACATTGTGGAATACCTTTTCTGATACCTTTTCTGATATGGTAAGGGCATAATAGTATTAGATCAAGAGGAAGTTTGCTTTCTACAAAACAAATCACGGAATTCTTTTAGGAAAGTAATGTGCATTTTTTTTAATGTACTGAACAAAAAAGAGAGAAAATAGGAGGTTAATCACCTATGATAGTAATCTTAATGTGTTCTTAATGTATTCCTGGCCAGAGAGGGAAGTTAATTGCCAACCTTCTCTCTCTTCATGGCTAGCCAAACTCTTTATGTTATGGCCATTGTATTTTTAATTTTCAGAATATAATGTTGTTTTATATCTCTTGCCTTTACAAATGCTACCAGCGCTCTATAATATACTTTTTTTTTCATGTCTGTCTTTGCTTATATCCTAAGACAGCCAACATTTTAGAAAACGTCTAGAACTCTTCCCTGCTTTCCACTGCAAGATGACAGATGGTTTGGTCTATAACCTCTTCAGGAACCTTGCAAGGTTATCCTACTAATTATGGTTCCTTTTTTTGGGCATCTCTTCCTCCAACCTCACTGCTTTCTTTGAGAGCAGAGGATATTTTATATTTATCTCATGGTCACTCGATCCTGTGATACATTTGGTTCTTGTTCAACATTTGTTGGACAATCTAGCTTTGTCACAAAGAGGCAAAGGAATGTAGGACAGAAACAAAACAAATAAGAATAATCACGGGCACAAATTCTGTGCTCCAAACATTGGCTTGCTATCAGGCTTGTATTCTTCTTTTTTTTTTTTTCTTTTTAAATATTTTATTTATTTATCAGACACGGAGAGAGAGAGATCACAAGTAGGCAGAGAGGCAGGCAGAGAGGGGGTGGAAGAAAGCAGGCTCCCTGCTGAGCAGAGAGCCCAATGTGGGGCTCGATCCCAGGACCCTGGGATCATGACCTGAGCCAAAGGCAGAGGCTTAACCCACTGTGCCACCCAGGTGCCCCTAGGCTTGTATTCTTGAAGGAATAATCAATCTCAAGACAGTCAATGTTAGTTTACAACTAGAAAGCATGAGGAACATATTTAGAGATGTATATTTTACCATAACTAGTGCCTGACTATTGTTTTCTTCTGACAACAAAAAGGCAATTATATTGAAGAAGAGTATTCACTCTATAAACAAACCATCTATATTCCAAATTGTTAAAGGATAAATATAAAATTAAACTGTTTTGCATTCACAACAATACACAGTCATTAGAGAATTTATATTCTTCCACCAAGAGGCATCTAGCAATGTCACCTTACACTGCTTTGTTCTTTTTTCTTGCCTTCATTTTCCCTCATCCCTGTTGCAAGAGGCTTACAGATGCTTCCTGTATATAACGGGAGCCAAGGTTTTCTACTGTTGCCATTCTTTCCTAAACATAGATTCTCACAATTCCTTTTTCCATGTTTCTCTTCCTTGCACCTAACTTTCCGTATGTATCATTCCCTCTCTTGTATATTTTTCTCTTACTTGTAGACTCATAATTGATAAACTGCAATGTAATCATGGTATGTTTCTGAGCTGCTACTTCTGTGATCACATTTCTTGAGCTCCTGAGTTGCTTCCCCTGGGCTGAAGTTATTGCTCAGTTTGGTTTGTCCCTTTCTATTGCCTACAGTTGTTTAATGATAACTGAATCCACGCAACAAATCTGAAATAAAACAGGGAATAACAGGACACTTAGCAGAGGATTCAGGGTAATTTCTGGATGCAGCTAATAATAAGGAAAATGTTTAAAAACTTATAAGAAGTTGATTAAATAGTTTTTACATGAAACTTGGAAGACATTCACCACTAATGTCAAACTGATGAATGAAAAAAGGAGAAGTGGGATTTATATATCCCACATCTTCTTTTTTCATATATATATATATATATATACACACACACACACTTAATCATAAGAAAGAATGAAATCTTGCCACTTACAACAATGTGGATGGAGCTAAAGAGTATTAAGCTATACAAAATAAGTCAGCCACAGAAAGAGAAATACCATATGATTTCACTCACATGTGAAATTTAAGAAAACAAAGAAGCATAGGGGGAAAAAAGAGAGAGAGAAACCAGAAAACAAACTCTTAACACTAGAGAACAAACTGATGGTCACCAGAGGGGAGGTGGGAAATGGTTGAAACAGGTGATGGGGACTAAGGAGGGCACTGCTGTGATGAGCCCCGGGGGGGGGGGGTATAGAATTTCGAGATCACTAAATTGTACACCTGAAACTAATATTACCCTGTATGTTCACTAACTAGATTTAAAATAAAGACTTTCAAAAGCCCGGGAGGGGGGGGGCGCGGACCATATGTGTATGCAATTGTTGCAAAATGCCTTTTTGCCAGGTGTCAGAGTTGCCTTCCGCTATCATTATTAATTTGATCAGTCCGTCTTCCCTTAAGAAAACTCAGAAGTACGTTCCAATGTCCAATTCCTTGTCTGAACTTGCCCTCTCCCTAGTCAGGCTACACACATTTCCAGCCTCTTTCCCACCTCACTCCTCCACATAAGTCCTTTGTTCTACCAGCTGGGCTTATTAGCCTCTAAATATTTCATGTGTTTAGAGCTTCATGCTGCATACTCTTTCTTCACAAGATGATCTGAAATGCAGGATTGCAGTGAACAATGGGAAACAGTCACTTGTTTAGAGGATACATACTTCCAAATGATAGCGTAGATTCTTTTCTTTGAGTTAGGTGAACTTAAGACAGAATATGACAATTTTAATGTTACAAAATTTGAGCAACATCTATAATTCCTACAATTTGGAATGACATTTTGTTGTTTTGTTTTCTTTTAATCCTTCCTACCTAGTGAACCCAAATTAATCCTCAAATTCTTGGTCAGGGATTAACAGTAACTCAGGTCACAGTGGGGTTCCACTGATGACAGTACTGCTTGGCCCCCTTTCTCTGGCTGCATACATCCCATGTCAGTGATAACATTTTGATATGTACTGACAAACACTGAACAAATGAAAAATTTATAACCTCATCTTGCAGGGCTGTGTCTTCAAATTAAATGAAATTTATACAAAAAAAAAAAAAACCCTTATAAGATGAATTAAAAGCCATGAACTCATAGATACCATTTTTTGTTAGAATCAGAAGGTTGCTTTCTGGTTTATCAAGAGGGAAATGTAAAGCGAGGATTTAAATCTAACCAGAAGCATGCAGGGTTAGGACAGGCTGTGGAGAAAGACTGATGGTGCCCACCATTTTTTCTCTGATGCCTACCTGAAGCTCAGTAGACACGTATACCCACACCCAGAAGCAACTTATATTATCACATAAGGGGACAGCTTGACAACAGCAAACCACATCATTCAATATCTGGGTCAATGTTCTTTACTTGGAGTTTCTTGCTGTGACCTGCACCTATCAACAAGTTGATTCTCGTGGTTGGCAGGATCATGAATTTCCACCTATGCGTTCACATGTATTGCACTTTTTAGAAAGTTGGACTGCTAGCATTCATGCTAAGCACTGGGAAAGCACACGGACGCATAATACAGACCTGGCTTGCTTGAGTTGATCAAAAGGGACTGACGCCTGTGACTATCAGGAAACTTACCAGCAAGTGGGTAGGCACATCATTGTACCACACGTCACAATAAAGAGGAACTAGAGGTGGCACACAATTACTAGGGTTTTGCTGATGTATAAGCACGTTGATATATGCTGACCCGCACAATCTAGCTGTCCTCGATGTTTTCCCAGTGGCCCAGAAACCTCTGGAGAGTCCAGCTTAACAGGATGTACTCAGAAGAAAAAGAAAATTAGGTGAACCTTCAGAGGAGACCAGAGACCATGAGAGTGTCAGAATTAGTCATTTGTGGAGAACACTCTGAAGGCTCCTCTGCTCCTTCTGGTACAGTTATGCTCGCCCCACCCATGATCCCAGAGCGCCAAGTAAATAATAGAGCAGTTTCAGATTATGTAACTAAACGTTTCTGTGTGTGCCTCCTCCACTAGATTTACTTCCTGAAAGTTACAGGGTTTTTCTTCTACAAGTTGAAAACATTCTGAAATTTTAATTGTCATTGAGCATCTTCAAGATCAAGGGGTTTTAAATGGAGATACAGATAGAGTTCACTATGGGGTTTTATAAAAATGCAGATGTCTAGGTCTTACTCAAGACTCACTGAATCTCTTTACTTGATGTTCTTGGGGTATTTTTGATATTTGCTTGTTACATTGTATATATTGTTTCTTGTGACTACTGTGAGTTGAGGTACTTTCCTCAGAAAAAATTCTATTTATCAATTTTTATACAGAAATGTAATATCTACCGTCCTTGAAAATCTGCTTTATCATTATTTTTAGAGATGATTATCAAGAACTTCATTTCTTATAATGACTTAATTACATTGAAGAGAGGTGAGACATGTCTGACAAAGCAATGGACAATGGCCAGGTTGACGATGGGCAGATAGAAGATGATCACTGCACAGATGTGTGAAACACAAGTATTGAGGGCCTTGAGTTGCTCCTTTTGGGATGCAATTACCAGCACAGTCTTGAGGATCAGAATGTAAGATGCAGTAATGTGCATAAAGTCTACCATAAGGCAGAGTGCTCCAAAAAAGCCATAGATGACCTCAATTCGGTTGTCAGAGAAGGCCAACTACATGACATCCTGGTGGAGACAGTAGGAATGGGATAATTGGCTTTTTCTACAAACTTCTCAGAGAGAAGGGTAAGGGAAGAACCCCGAGGAAATGCCTAAAAAATAATGCCATTCCTATTTTTGCAACTCTGACAGGAGTCAGGATGGAACTGTATCTCAGAGGGCTGTGGGTGACTAGGAAGTGGTTAAACGACATGATCAGGAGCACTGAGGACTCAACTACTATGAACCCATGGGTGAAGAATTCCTGGGCAATGCAGGCATTGGAAGAAATTTCAGGAGCATCGAATAAGAAGATCCTCCCCATGGTGGGTAGAGAAGAGAAGGACAAGCCCATGTCAGATATGGCCAACATGGAAAGGAAATAGTACATGGGCTCATGCAAGGAGGGCTTTGTCATGATAACAAGAAGGATGGCGCAGTTTCCCAAAATAGCAAAAAGATACATGCTTCAGAAGGGGATAGAGATCCAGATGTGTGCATATTCCTGCCCTGGCATCCCCACCAGGAAGAAGGTGGTGATTTCAACATATGCTACTTTGATAATGGACATGATCCATTTAGAGGGCTCTACAATGAGAGAGATAGATGCTGAGTTAGTAAAATATGAGGATCTGAAAATATCACAAAAAAACAGCAGTTTTTGAAGAGCTTCTTTCAGCTCTTTTGACAGAACAAAGCATTTATGTGGCTGCCATACAGTGAAAAATACATGCCACTTTGAACTAGAATTTTCAGATATCCTAGCTTAGAAAAATTACTGCCGGCCATATTTTCCCTAAAAAGAAACTGGATCTTTATTTTGCATTCAGATACAGGTCTGAATTCATTTTTTTTTTTTTTTTGGTAGTGTTTTAATAACTAGTCGTCAATCCCATCCCTTTTTTTTTTAATTTGTCAAGTTTTTGTTTAAATTCTAGTTAGTTAACATATAGTGTAATACTAGGTTCAGTAGCAAAATTGAGTGATTCATTGCTTACATACAACACCTGACACTCATCACAACCAGTTCCCTTGAGTTGTCTACTGTTTTGTTTTCATGTCCTAGATCTACTATTGGGTAGAATATATGATTCCCAAAGTGACACTTATTAAAGGCAAAGGGATTTCATACTCTTTTTCTTCCTAACCCTTCCCACAAATGTATATAGCCTTCTCAAAATTAAACTCTCCTTAATTTTATTTCTTGCCATCTGAAAATTGGTTATTTAAACCTTCTTTAAAAATTATTACTATTTCAAATCATGTATATATTTGTCAGGGAAGTCCTTGCAGAGATTACTGACAGATTATACCTCATTTCTTTTGGCCTGGAATTTGTGGAACACTTGTGTAGTGTTGCCAGAAGAATAAGAACCTGGCGCGGTCAATATTGCAATTTAGGAGGATTTGAATACTATTGAAGGCTGATCTTCCAAAAGGTAAACAGTCTTTTTAACTAGTCTCTGAAAGGAAAATTCTTCCTAGAGGTAGGACTTTTGGAGGCTTCTTCCTGCTCTATACGAAGTTCTGTGCTGTTGATTGCCAAAAAATTAAAAATAAAATGCAAATTTTAAAAAATTAAAATATAAGTGAAAGCTGAACAGAAGGATATCTGGGTACTCACCAGAGAGTGGATATTTTGGAGAGCATCTTTGAGAGTAACTGAAGGCTTTCAGTATAGAATCGCAGAAGTCATTGAATTTGACTGCCAGAAAGTCTCCTCCTCATATAGGAGGGCTTGCCAATTTTTATTTCCCCAGTCACCAGCTCTAGGGGCATTGAACTCTCTGGGGATTGCAACCAGGCTGCTTCTGTTCTGAAAATAAGCATATAAACATATGCAGATGCAGGAAATCCAGAGAAAGTTAATACCAAGGGCAGGTAATAAACACCTAGACCATGAATTAGGAACTGTTTTCATTAGAAAGAGAACCTTAGTAACCAGGTATGGAAGAAACATGGTAGTGGTAAATGTTGAGCAAAATCTCTGAGACTTCCGTTTGGTATTTGGCTCAGATATTTCTCTGCCCGTCAGAGTCAAAGCAGAGATGCTGGGAGTTGAGTTTGTCTCTTTAAAGAAGTGATGCAAGACAAACACCCTATGATGTATATTTTAGCTTAGACTTCACTCAAGTTGGATTCACCCTTCCAGATACTCCTGGACATCACTAACTAACTATCCCTGTAAACCAATATATCCAAATTAGACATCATTTTCTCCTTTCCTAAATCTGTCTCTTCTTAGGGACTCATCATAAAAATACACTTTGATGCTCAATATTTCACAAACCGAAAATCTGAGCCCTTTAATCTCTTCTTTCCCACCTTCATCCTTTTTTTCTCCCACTTACTTATTTGTTTTATTTCTTAAATTCCACATATAAGTGAAACCAAATGGTATTTGTCTTCCTTTGCCTTACTTTGCTTAGCATCATACTCTCTAGATCCACTCATGTCGTTGCAAATGGCAAGATTTCATTCATTTTTATGGCTGTGTAATATTTCATTGTATGAATATACCACATCTTCCTTATTCACTCATCAATGGAAAAGAGTAAGTTAGTTTTATCTTTTTGAAGATCCCACTTTTTTTTAAAGATGTTATTTATTTTTAAGAGAGAGAGAAAGAGAGAACACAAGCGGTGGGGAGGGGCAGAGGGAGAAGCAGTTACCAGGCTGAGTAGGGAGCCTGATATGGGACTCTCAATCCCAGGACCCTGGGTCATGATCTGAGCCAAAGGCAGTCACTTAACTGACTGAGCCACTCAGGTGGCTCAAGAATAAGTTGGTTTTAAAAAGCCAGCCAGCAATATACAAAACTGAGATCCTACACACATGAAAAAATAATTTGTAATGATATAAAATACCATTTATGTCAGTCAAGGTGTTTAATCAGTAAAATCAAATATGTAAAAATAAATACAATAACTTTATTTATTTATTTATTTATTTATTTATTTATTTATTTGACAGACAGAGATCACAAGCAGGCAGAGAGAAAGGAGGAAGCAGGCTCCCTGCCGAGCAGAGAGCCTGATGCAGGGCTGGATCCCAGTATCCTGGGATCATGACCTGAGCCGAAAGCAGAGGCTTTAACCCACTGAGCCACCCAGGCACCCCAATACAATAACTATTTTAAGATAGCTACACTGATAAATTCAAAACCTTGCACAAAATTTCATCAAGATCTATGTAAGTAGAGAGATCAGACTCATTAGTTAGAAAACAATTCCTCACAAAATAACATTGGCTCAGCAAAATCCTAATCAAATCCTAGTAGGTTTTATTGCAGAAATTGACAAGGCGATTGTAAACTTTGTGTGGAAATGCAAAAGATCTAGACTATGCAAGATAAGAAAAACATTGTTGGATCTCACTAACTCTAAAGCTACATTTATTTAGGGGTGTGGTGTTGACACAATGTTGGAGGAATTCATCAGGAGGCTGTGACTGTCAACTGATCCATTAGCTGGGCCTGGATAATTGGAGGGTCCTCACCCCCCATGCAATCTTCAGAATGTACATTCTGTGCACCATTCCCACAGTGGGAGCCCTGAAATGTTCAAGGACATAGCCTCAAGAAAGCATGGTGTTATTGAGACCATCTGGATGGTGTACATGACTGAACCCCACTAAAGCCTCTATATAAATTTTTTAAGATTCTGGAGGCAGGTGTGGACATTTACTCATTTTAGGACTTCCCAAGACAAGCCTCATATATGTTTCCATGCTTACTAAACCTGCCACCTACAAATGTGGAGAGCTCTGCCTCTTTCTTTGGTCTCTGCTTGCCCTCCCTGTATGGGGGCCCTTTTCAGATTTTACCTGAGGAATTCCTGATGTTGCAAACCAACACACAAGAAAGAACAGAATGACAGTGAAAAAATTCAAAAGGGAAAAATCTTTTCAATAAATGAAGCAATTCATATACAAAAATAAATGAATAGTGAGATTTATCATCAATTAATTTCAGCTAGATCATAGACCTAAGCATTAAACATAAAAGGAAAAAATGTAGAAGAAAAATTATAAAAAATATTCATGACCTTGGAATAATCGAGGTTCTAAAAAGATTAGCCCTGAAGTGATAATAATCACTTATAATTAAGAAAAGGGAAGAACTTCTGGTCACTGAACAACACTTTTAAGAAGACCAAAAGACAGAGCATTCATGAGGAATAAATAAAGATTACACAGATCTGACAATAAATAAAGATCACACATACCTGACAAAGTATATATAAAGGACTCCTAGAAATTAGTAAGTAATGTAAAAAAAAAAAGTGTACTTGAACTCTCACATTTTAATTTGCATTTAGGAAAAGAAAAATTAATATCATAATGCAATACCATAACATAAATACTACAGCTGCAACAAGAAAACACGTCTCTAAGATTATCTATAGGAATTTTATTTATAACAGTTAAAATTTGGGAACAACTCCAATATCCATCAATAAGATAATAGGTTAAATATAATTTTGTATTCTGATTTAATTGGTCTGTGATATTACATTATTATCCAGACTTTAAAAAGCTCCCAAGTGATTCTAATGCCTTGCCAAGATTGAAAGGAAGACTTTCGTTGGCTCTTACATAGGTGCTGTCAGTTAAGATGATATATATCAGCATACTTGTCTGTCTTCTTAAAGGTAGCATTCCGAAGATGACTTACCATTTCCATGATGAATTGCATTCTCTAAGTACACTAATTCCTAATTCTTGTATAAAAGTATAATGGATGTATTTTCTAAGAACTCCCAATCAAACTCTTAGAGGCCTCTATTTGAGTTCATTTCTTATGTATCCTTTAATAATTTTTTATTGAATCATGTTTTTTATATTTTTTCTCAATAATGTCATTCTGCTCTTTGCCAGGTCTAGTGGACAGCTACTGGTTTTATTTTGTTTTCCTTTATTTAATTTGTTTTGTTCTATTTTTTCCAAATAGCATTTCTCCAACCTCCCTAGAAAAAGAAGTATCTTCCTTTGTGTATTCCAGTCACCGTAATTTAGAAGTGCCATGACCCAGTTTTGCCAATCACAATGAGTTCATATCCAAAGGTATTATGACCAGTTCTGGTTTAAGAATGTCAAGTAATTCGTATTTTTTAGCCTTTTCCTTAAGTCTCTAAGTGAAATTCACGTTGAAAGTCCTCTTTCTTTTGTTAATAGAGATGTAAGAAGTGTCCCCACTACCTATCCCTCCAACCTGTGACCATTTATTCAACATGTAGGGGGCTTTGCTCGGAATAGTGATTGAAGCAAAGTAGAAAGGTGAAGAGAACGAGAGTTGGTGATGCTAACAGTGACTTCTAGAATTTAAGAATGATGAAGCTCCCCAGGTTCCTGCGACTTCTATTTCCTATCTGTGAGTCATTGCAATGTCTCACCTAAGAATGTTGTGTTGCTTAGGATACTGTAATGTAGCACCATCTCTAGCGTGGAGTGTTTAATCTTACTAACACAGGCCTTCTAATTTCCAGGGTTTAGTGTGGATTAAATAGTCGTGCTTATCAGAAGTGAGACTAAATTCAGTTAGATAATTTTTAGTGAGGGTCCAACTAGATCTTATCTACATACATGAGATTACTCCACTTATTTTAGGATTTTTGACTATATTTATGCTTTATTTGTGCTTGCTTTTAGTTTAATTTTTTTCTTTTTTCTTTAAGACTTTTTATTTATTCATTTGACAGAAAGAGATCACAAATAGTCGGAGGGGCAGGCAGAAAGAGAGGAGGAAGCAGGCTCCCCACTGAGCAGAGACCCCGATGCAGAACTCGATCCCAGGACTCTGAGATCATGACCTGAGCCGAAGGCAGAGGCTTAACCCACTGAGCCACCCAGGCACCCCACTTTTAGTTTAATTTCTATCCAAGTAATTAGTTTGTAGAAGTGAACTTCATATTAATGGAGATTTGCAGACATACTTTAATGGGTTCTTTGGCTTTCTTATCATGCATTATATTTGTGTCTTCACAATGTGCTAGGATTCTATGCTTTCAACAAACATATGATAAACTATTCATATGTTCCAGGTACTTTGCTAGACACTGAGCACAAAGATAGAAATTTAAACATTCTACTTCAATCACATACACAGGGATGGAGGATCTAGACAATTAAGAAATAATACTACTGCTTAGGTATGTAACTGGGAAAAAAAGAATACTATACAAACTTTCAAGGAGCAGCTCACCCACTATGTATACTAAAGGGGGAGGTTTATTAAATATATTGCAGAGAACTTAAAATATAAATCGATGACATATTGCTCATCTGCTACTGTATTTACATTTAGTACATGCTTCACAGTACTTGAGATAGGAGCATTTTTATGATTTATTTGAATTTCTGTAGAAACATACACACATACATATATCAGTCCCCAACACAAAAACATACATACATACACAAAAACACACAAATATACATACAAATGCACACAAACTAGGGGATATTTAGGGGATGCTGATGCTGTGTGTGTGTGTGGTATGTGTGTGATTAATCTTTCAATTCATTTCAGTTAGAGCTGATCATGCCCGAGTTAGAGTTATGTTTGCTTTTTTCCCAAACAGACATACTAATTTTCTTTTTTTTTTAGAATAATAAATTGAAAAATTTATTTACTCAAATTAAGAAGGTACTTCTGTAGCTATTGTTGACATAGTCATATAGCTAGTTGTGAAGAGAGGTAAAGGAATAGAGGAGGCAGAAAATGTAGTGGTCAACATATTACAACCCCAAGACATGTTGGATATTGTTGCTGCTAAATGAAATCAATACTTTGAAACTTGATGAGCCTGCTGAGTATATGAAATATATATTTTTGTCAATCTTTATTACTTCACTGTCATTACTGTACCCCTACATTGCTCAAACATTGCCAAGCGAGCTGAGCATTCATTGCAGCTCAAGTTTCTCATCAACCTTGTCTCTCACATAATTTCATGAGAATCAGATTTCTAATCTGCTGACTCTTCAGAGAGTACACAATAGGATTCATTAGAGGGGGAACCAGAAGGAAGGTATCAGCTATGATGACCCTAACAACTGGAGAAATATTTTTGGCAAAGCGGTGAATAATAGCCAAGGTGATGATTGGCACATAGAAGATCAGCACAGCAGAAATATGGGAAATGCAAGTGTTGAGGACCTTGACGCAGCCCTTGTGTGAGGCAATGCCCAGAACAATTTTCAAGATGAACAGGTAAGACACAGATATGCATACCAAGTCTAACATAGCTGTTAGAGCTACAAGCAGTCCATAGATGACATTTACCCTGTTGTCCGAACAGGCCAGCTTCATGACATCCTGGTGGAGGCAATAGGAGTGGGATAGAAGGTTTTTCCTACAGAATTTCAGCCTCTTTAGAATAAAGGGGAAGGGGAAAACCAGTAAGATACTTTTTATGGCATATACAAGGACAATTTTAAAGACTCTGACACTGGTCAGGATGGAGGTGTATCTGAGAGGACTGTAGATGGCTATCAAGCGATCAATGGACATGACTAAAAGTACTGATGACTCCATAGCTGAGAATCCATGAATGAAGAACTCTTGGGCAAAGCAGGCATCAGGAGAAATTCCAGTGGCATTGAACAAGAAGATTCTCAGCATGGTTGGAAAGGAGGAGATGGACAACCCCAGGTCAGAAGAGGCCAGCATGGAGAGGAAATAATACATAGGCTCATGCAGAGAGGTCTCTGTTTTTATGAAAAAGAGGATGGTGCAGTTCCCCAAGATGGCAAGGAGGTACATGAAGCAAATGGGGATGGAGACCCAAATGTGAGCATGATCCACCCCTGGGATCCCAATGAGGAAGAAGGTAGAGATTTCCCCTTCAGAGGTGTTAAAGACTGACATTGCAGGAAAGTGAGATGAGGATGTGGGTATCAGAAGAGTCTTCTTGCTATGGCAAAAAGAAGTTTGCTTAAATGTGTTTTTGCGTAGCCATTTGGGTCAATGGAAATCTTGTAATTCCACCTATTCTTCAATAATTCTTAGGATGAAAATAAAACATTTTGTAAAGTATGGACAGGAATAATATCATAACACATGTAAGTAAGATACAGGAACATGAATATATACCTATCCCTCATATATTCATCAGTAGATGGATATAAATATTCAAAATGTTTCCCCTAGACTCAGCACATAAGAAGGAAACAAAATTTATCAGCCTCTATTTCCTACAGCATATTTTGTTAGGATAATGACACGCAATGAATTTGGAAATTATATGCATTAACATAGGTTCAAATCAAGAACATCACACTATAGATATATGTGCAGTTATTTGATATTTAACCCTTAAGAAACTGTATTGTTTTTTAAAATGGTGGTAGGACAATTGCATATTCACAAGCAAAAGAATGAATTTAGACACTACCTCACACTATATACAAATTATTTCAAAGTATGAGACTTAAATACAAGAGCTATAATAGTAAATCCATTTGAAGAAAACAAAGGATAAATCTTTGTGAATTTCGGTTAGGAAAAGTTTTTGTATGGCACAAAAAGTATAAACAAAAAAAATACATAAACTGGACTTGATCATACTTTTTCTTAAGTTTGTGATTCAAAGTACACCATTGAGAAAGTCAACAGACAACCCACAGAATAAGAGAACATATTAGCAAATCCTATATCTAAATGTGTATCTAGAATTTAGGAAGAATCTTTATAACTCAAAAATGCAGACGTAAGTGATCTTCCACATCATTCGTCATTGGGAAAATGCAAGTCAAAACCACAAGATAGCATCCCACACCTTCAGGCTGGCTAAAATTTTAAAAATAATAATAATATGTTTTGGCAAGGGTTTGGAGAAGTTTTACCTTTGTACATTGCTGATGGGATTATAAAATGGTATGCCAACTTTGTAAAAGGGATTGGAAAGTTACGGTAGAACCACAGTTAATATTTTAGATTTGTTGATTATTTTTACCATCTAGGAGTTGAACATAATGCTTTCCATAATGAGACCACAAACTGGAAGTTTAAAATCCACACTGATTGTAAAATTCACCCTATGATATGATAAGGGTGTAAGAATTCTAGATTAAGAGAAATGTTGCTAAGAAAGTAATTTAGTTTTTTCTATGTAGTGAACAAAAAAGAGAAAATGCAGGACGAAAAATTTCTAATAGTGATCACAGGCTAGAGAAGGATATTAATTACCAATCTCCTGACTTTCTATGACTAATTCTCCTCTTCATGTCCCAGTCAACTTCTTTCAATTTCCAGAATACTATGCTGTTTCAAGTATTTTGCTTTTATGTATCATAAAAACACTCTTTTTTTCCTTTCCTGCCTTTGTCCAAATCCTTAATTAGATATCATGTCCTTTAGAATCCTTTCCTGGAACATTTCTTCACCTTACTTCCAAAATACTGTGGACTCTCAGAAACAAACTGAGGGTTTGGGAGGGGAGAGGGTGGGGGGTTGGGTGAGCCTGGTGGTGGGTATTACGGAGGTCACGTATTGCATGGAGCACTGGGTATGGTGCATAAACAATGAATTTTGGAACACTGAAAAATTTTTAATTTAATTTAAAAAAACAAAATGGAATATGCTTTTCTTTATGACCTTTTGCGAGTTTATGAGTATTTATTTGACATTTATTTCACATCTGTTCCTCCCACTTCACTGATCTGTTTGTGGTCAGGGTGCATTTCATGTTTATCTTGATGTTCCTTGATGCTTTCACCCATTTGATTCTCAATAAATATTTCTTGGATAAATACAAAGCATCATTTTAAACTAGAGGCTAAAGGAATGAAGGACTGAAGTGGAATATGTAAGGATAACTGCTATGCATGGGTGCCTTCCTCACACCGGCACCCACCCCATACTGCAAACCTTGGCTTGCCATCCAACCTGTATTTCTGTGAGAATCTTGGAGAGTCATTGTTAGTTACAAGTGGAAAAACACAAGGACTAAAAGAGAACATTTAAGTAAGAGAGATACATTTTAATGTAACTGGTGCCTGGCTACCACTTTGTGCTGGCATGAAAGCAGTATTATTGAAGATAACTTGTTGACATTATTTAAAGAAGCTGTGAATATTCCAAAGTGTTAAAAGGTACATTGCAAATAAACATAAATTTAACACATAAGATTTACTTTTATACCAATTCCTGATCACTAGAGAACTGATGCTCTCTTGTTCTTTTCTCTTCCTCTCTTGTCCTCACATATGTTGCCAAAGTCTTGTAGATTTCTTTTGTATATAATCAGTATCAACTAGTTTGTAATGTTGTCTCTCTTTTCTATACCTTTGTTCCTTCATTCTTGCTTTTATCTTTTTTTCCATTCCTCTTTTTTTTTTCAAGATCTTATTTATTTCTTTACTTGAGAGACAGAGTGTGAGTGGGGGTAGGAGCAGAGGGGAGGGGAGGAAGAATCTTAAACAGCACAGAGCCCCACACAGGGCTCAATCCCAGGACCCCTGTAATCATGATCTGAGCTGAACCAAACCAAAAGTCAGATGCTCAACAATGGAGCTGCCCAGGCACCCATGCATTCCTCTTCTTTTGCACATAATAGTGTGTGTGTGTGTGTGTGTGTGTGTATGTCCACACCTATCTCCTGTACCCTTTTCTTATCTCTCCTTCACAATCCATAAGCTGCTTGCACATGCCTGCTGCGTTTCTAAGCGGCTATTTCTGTGATCACTTCTTTTGAGCTTTTGAGGGTTTGTTTTTTTTTCTGGGTTTAATTCCATCTTTGTAGTTTAAATTCCTTGCTTAATTTAACTTCTGTCTCTATGTCACCTATTAGTGATTTAGTGGTAAATGTATCCACAGAAAAATATAGTTTGGAAGTAAATGCATATAGAATTTTATGCTAAATAGTGGAGAATACAGAGGAAGTTCTAAATGCAATTAGCACACAAAAAGAAAATAAAAGCCTTATAAGCAATCAATTGGTCAGTACATTCAGGATTGGAAAGGTACTCGCCACCAGTATCACAGAGGCCCTGTGTGTGCACGGGTGTTACAAAATGCCTTTTGTGCCAGCTGCCAGATTTGCCTTTCTGTAATGTCAGTCATTCTCTTTCTCTTAAGAAAATCAGAATAACCCCCACTTCCCCAAGTCAGATCCCTTCCCTGAAGTTCAAGGCCCTGCCTTCTCCCCTGTTAAGGGGTGTCTGTTGACTTTCTTGATGATGTACTTTGAATCACAATAAAACTCCCACCCTCTTGGACTGCCCTACAGCCCCACTCCTGTCCTCTGCTGATGCCAGTGGGCTGTTTAGCCCCAAACACAACATAGGATAATGCTTTTGTCTTCCCTGCTAGTGCTGCAGAAGGTGACCTGAAGAGAAAGAGTGCAGTGATATAGGCAAAGTAGTCATTTCTTTAAAGGATACATATTTTTATACAACAGCGTAACATTTTTTTTACAAAGATGAACTTAGGGCAGAACTTGGCATTTTCAATATTACAAAACTTGAGCAACACTTGTTTTTCTCCTGGTTGGAATGCCAGTTGTGGCTTTGTTGCTGTTTGTTTGTTTGTTTGTTTGTTTTAACCCTGCCTACCTTGTGAACACAAATTAATCCAAACTTTAGGTCAAGGGCTAATTCAGAAATGTAAGAAATGGAGCATAGTGTGCTCTTGCTAATAATATTACTGTTTTCCCTACTTCCTCTAGCTTATTGTGTCCCATATAATCATATATCATTTCCCATGACATCCAATGAATGAATGAAAAATCATATCTTCAACTTGGAGGACTCTAAAATCAAGTGATTAAGTGGAATTTGTGCAAAACCTAGCCATATGTGATTTAGTAAAATCTGTGAACTCAGATCAAGCAGTTTGCCTTTCCTTCTATGGGATGGCATGATCCAATCAGCTTAGGGCCTGAATAGAGCCAATAGGTGAAGGGAAGAAGAATTCAGTCCTTCCTGCCTGATTGCTTGAGCTAGGACATCAGACGGAATTACACCACTACCTTGCTAGAACTTCCAGCTTCTAAGTGGCAGATTATGGGACTTCTCAACCTCCACATATAATCCTCAGCGTCCAAGACATATCCTATTGCTTCTGTTTCTCTGGAGAACTCTAACAAAGACAGTGGTATTGCCAAGGTCTTAAGTATATCCTGAGATTTAAGCCAGTATTAAACAGTAAAATACTAACAGTTCATCAAGGACACAATTTATCCATCTGAATGTTCTTGATTAATAATATCTAACTGGAACATTAGGGTCTTCAGGTACTTACCGAGGAGTGGGCCATTAAGTCTACACTTCAGGTTCAGATATATGAACCAAGAATGAAGCCACTCCAATCCCAGCCTCGGGTACACAGAATTATCATGACTTCTGATACTAGTCCTTCCTTCATAATGCTTTGTTAGTGGCCTTCTGGGATGATAATGCTACCTCCAGAGGGAATAAAAAGCCCAGCTGTATACTTTAATGAATCCTTAACTGGATGCAAGAAGAGTCAGGTGAATTACCATAATGCAAATGATTTAGCCATTTTTTTAGGGAAAAAAAGAGAGTATGAGAGTGTCCGGGTCCCATTATGCTGCATTAATTGCTCCCTTGCCTGCAGTTTCAGAGCATTCTGTTCTTGGCTTTTTCCCAGCAGTTGTCATATTGTATTATTCTGTCATTATGTTAGTGATACTATAGTTGGTTTATTGGTTTTTTCATTCTTGTTTTTTATTTTATTTATTTTTTTTTTTTTTGAAAAAGAGAGAGCACAAGTGGTGGGAAATGGCAGAGGGAGAAGGAGAAGCATTCTCTCCAATAAGCAGGGAGTCCCACATGGGGCTAGACCCTGAGACTCCAGGATCATGACCTGAGCTGAAGACAGGCAATCAACCAACTGAGCCACCCAGGGGTTTTTTAATTCTTACAGGAACAAATGATTACTTTTAAAAGATAAGGGAATAATATTTACTTTTAAAATATTGCCCAATATTGAAAATAAATAATAGTGGCATGTTTAATACAAAAGTGAATGTTGACCTCTCTCTTTGCCCCACAACCATAACCAAGGATAATCTACATTGACCATTTGAAATGATTGATTCCATGGATCTCTCTCTCAACATACACACACACACACATACACACTATATGCACACATTTTGTTTGAATTATTTTTTTAGAATTGAAATAATTCTACAACACTGTTATTCAGCTGCCTCCTTCAATAAATCATATATAAAAAGTACATGACTACATATGCAACCACATTATCCCCTTTGGTTGCATAATATATATTCCACAAACAGATTTTCCTTTTATTTTAAGTGTTGATCCCCTACACGGAGACTTAAGTGGTGCACCTTGTGATCACTTTGGGTGAAAGAGGAAGTATCCTGAGGCTGGCACATATGCAGAATCATTGGCAGTGGTGAATTAGGGCTGGTCAGGAGACTGACAGGAAAAGAAAACCAGAGTCCAGGAGGTCTGGGTGGCAGAATGACATGAGCATATGTTGTGAATATCTTCGTACCACACGTTACTGCCCACCAGAGATGGGCACCATGGAAGATGCAGCCAGACTGACAGAAGAGCCTAATCAGCTATCAGTCACCACAGTGTTTGCACAATGGTGCATGAGCAAGGAGGCCACAGAGTGCTGTACAGCTGCCCAAGGATTGAACACTATGGAATCCCACATGATTAAGTCTGATCTAGCTGTTGCCATTGCTAAATGTCAGACCTTCTAGCAACAGAGACAAATGTCGAGAATTTGATATGGCACCATTTCTCATGGTTACCAACTAAGCACTTCATGACATGTTGACTACATTTGTTCTTTCAATCCTGCCACAGAGGGCAGGTTAATCTCAGAATTAGACATGCATTCTGGGTGTGGGATTGTCTTTCTGTCCTCAGATCCTCAGCAGCACCATTCTCTGAAAGTTTATGGAGTGTTTAATCCACTGCTCAGGATTTCACTAAACACTGTCAGACCAGGGGACACAGGTTATAACCAAAGAAGTGAGAGAGTGGGCTCATGACTATTCAATCTCTTAGTTATATATCCTAATACTGCAAGTTATAGGCCTAACAGAGCATTCACACAGCTTGCAAAAGGCACATCTGCAGCTCAAGGAGTAGTCTATGGAATGGCATCCTCTTAGCGTCAATGTACACACTAAATCAATGACCTTCATATGTGCTGGGACCACAGTGGGAAGACTACATGGGTCATGGGAGATATTGTGCTTTCTGACCTAACAATGACTGTGTGCTTATAGGTCCTGGTGATATAAAGGGAGTGTACTTTTTCCAGCAAGATTTACACTTAATTATAAATTCTGAGTATCATCTGGGGACTTAAGGCTTTTGGGCACGAGAACCAGGAGGCAAGAAGAAGGCATACCATATCAACAGGTATAATTAACCTTAATCCTCAAGAAAAGTTAAGGCTGTACTTAAACAAAATAAAAAAGCCAGTTCATTGAGGTCCATCCAAAGATCACTATTAATAGAAAATACAGCAAGATCTCTTCAGCGTTGGACACAGCTTTTTCAGGGCTATATTCCAATTCTAGTCCTCTCTGTTGAACGCTACTGCCTTTCCTTTCCTTTCACTAGCATTAAGGCTTTCATAAATACATTATGCCCCAAACACCGTCTCAGGGTCTATTTACAGAGAACGCATATTGCCAGATCTGTTTTCTAAGTGTTGTACTATTTTATGCACTCAGCTACATATGAAACTTCAGAAAATCTCATCCACACCCTTGCTTATTGCTTCAGCCTCTTTAATTCTAGCCTGCCTGTGTAGCCATATGGATTTTTTTGTGATTTTAATTTGCATTCCTCTAATTCCGGAACACATTTTTATATGTTTATTGGCTGTTCATATATCTTCTTTGGTGAAATGATTCTTCAGTTCTGTCCATTTTATACTAGGAGGTGTGTCTTTTAATTACTAAGTTGTAGGAGAAGTCCATTCTACACAAATCACTTGTCATGTGTTTTACAATTATTTTCTTCCAGCATTTGGCTTATCTACTTTATTCAAGACTTATTTATTTATTTATTTATTTGAGAAAGAGAGAGAGAGCACAAGTGGGAAGGGGAGAGGGAAAATGGGAGAATGCCAAGCAAACTCCACGCTGAACATGGAGCCTGACTCAGGGTTTGATCCCAGGACCCTGAGATCATGCCCTGAGCTGAAATCAAGAGTCCATCACTGAAACAACTGCACCACCCAGGTGCCCCTGGCTTGTCTATTTTCAAGCACTATGTTTGGTGCACAGAGTATTTTAATTTCATTAAGTCTAATTTAACAGTTGCTTCTTCTTAGACAATGGTTTCAGATTATAGTCAAATGCAGCTTAAAAGTAAATGCTCTAAGACTTTACTTTGAATAAACACACACACACACACACACACACACACACACACACACACACAGAGCAAACACCAGTAAAGGTAATTTTATAATTATAAGAGACAGTTTAAATATATATTTTATCTCCTTTTTTCTCTTAACTGCCTTAAAAAGCAGTTTTAAATAAGTGATATGTATGCAATATAATGCTGGGCCTATGACATATAGAAATATAATGTATCTGTAACATATTTGACAGGACAGCCCAGAGGAGGTAGGCAGATACAATGCTGTATTCTCAGAAATGTCTACAGATGGTAAACTAATAATTAAAACAATGTATTTTAGGATTGTGACATTAATAGATGTATTATACATGTAATAATACCACAAATAAAGGGAAAGTGGAATTGAGCTATATAGGAGTAACAATCTGAATGCTCCCATATATCACTGAAATTGAGCTACATCAGAAGCTGATTTTGGTAAGATGATTGTGATAAACCCTATTATAATCACTGAGGAAAACCATCAAAAATATCTAGTGAAAAAGTGATTAAAGAAATTAAAATGCTACATAGGGCAATATTAATTTAAAGCAGAAGAAAGTACCAGAGAAGGAATGGAGAAATTTTTTAAAAATGAGTTGTGAAAAAACAAAAAATTAAATGGCAGATGTAAGTCCAACTTATCATTATCAGTATTATTATTGAAGGTAATGGACAGAGCAATCCAATCAAAAAAGCAAAGTTTGTCAGACTAAATAATAAAACATGACCCAACTATGTGCTTTCTGCAGGCAACATATACAAAAGTAAAAGAATGGAAAACAAAATATCACACAAAAAGCAACTATAAAAAAGCTGGCTATACTACCTTAGAAACAAATAGGCTTTGAAACAAAAAACAAAAAGAATACTTATACACAAAGATGCCAATTTTTTAATGATAAGAGGTCTCAATCTATCAGGAAAGTATACCAATGATAGGCATAAGCTCACATAATTACAGAGCAGCAAAATATATGAAGCAAAAACTACAGAAATGAAAGGATGAATAAACAGTTCAAAAATAAAAGCTAAAGACTTTAATATCCCACTTTCTCACTATCAATAGTGGATAGAACAACTGGACAGATCAATAAGAAGATGGAAAACTTAAGTAGTACTATAAACCACTCCACTCAGCAATAGGATATAAGTTTTCTCAAGTGCTCATGCAACATTTTCCAAGATAGACTATATGCTAGATCATAAGTATATATATAAATTTATATCATATATAAATATATACATTTAAAATAGTAGAAATAACATAAACAGTGTTCTCTGATGACACAAAAAGAATATGCATACTGGCATTGTTCATAATAGACGGGAGGTGGCAACAAACCAGATGTTCATCAATCGTCTGAATGAGAAACAAATTGTATGATATACGTTCTAGGCAGTTTGAGGATCTGGGGAGTGACTAAGGAAAAGGCTTGGCCATGAGATGGCAGTAGCACAGTGAAGTAGGGGAAGCAGGGGAAGTCCCACACAGCGGGGAGAAGCAGGGAAGTCCCACATAGCAGGAAACCTGCCAGGGGAAGTGGTCAGTGCCACCACCCAAGGGGAAAAGGGCAAAGGACCTCCAGAGATACAGGGCGATTGGAGAAAGGACATGTTTCCTGACAATGTCTTTCAGCAACCTGGAAGATAGTGTCTGAGTCAGAAAGCCCTGAAGGGCCCCAGTGGTTTGGAGTCTTTTTTATAGCCCTAGATTCGTCTTATCTATAGCTAGCAGAAATTGAATATAGTTTTGTGAAATATGCACATTGGGGAGTCTGTACATGGTTATAATTATATTTGTTTGGGATTTACTTGAAGTATCTGAATGTGTAGTAATACAATCTGGTACTAATGGGCTTGAGCTCAAAGTCCTACCTGCAGTGAAGAAATAAATATACAGGTCAACACATTAGAGGCTCTCCTGAACCCATTTATATAACTCCACAAAACAAAGTGTCATTCAGTCATAAAAAGGACTAAAGTACTGGTACATGCTACATAAGTATGCTAAGTGAAAGAAATCAGCCACAAAATACCACATATTGTATTATTACATTTATAAAAAGTGCAGAATAGGGAAATCTACTGAACCAGAAAGTAGATTAGTGGTTTCTCAATGCTTAGGTGGAGGATATGGGATGAAAATGATAGCCAGAGAGAATGAAATTATTTTTTTAGTGATAAAAATTGACTGCTTTGATGGTTGCACATATCTGTAAATATATATCTGTTTTTATTTAAATTCAATTAATTAACATATAGTGTATTATTAATTTCAGAGGGAGAGTTCCATGATTCATCAGTTATATGTAACACCTAGTGCTCATTACATCACATTCCCTCCTTAACGCCCATCACTCTGTTACCCCACGCCCACCTCCTTCCGCTCCAGCAACACTGTTTCTTTCCTATGATTTAGAGTCTCTTCTGGTTTGTCTCCCTCTCTGATTTAATTTTGTTTTATTTTTTCCTCCCTTCCCTTATGATCCTCCATTTTGTTTCTTAAATTCCACATGAGTGAGATCATATAATTGTCTTTCTCGATTAACTTATTTCACTTAGCATAATACCCTCTAGTTCCATTGCAAATGGCAAGGTTTCATTCTTGATGGTTGCATAGTATCCTGTGTGTGTGTGTGTGTGTGTGTGAGAGAGAGAGAGAGAGAGATATTCATATATCAATATATATATTCTATATATATATATATATATATATTTATATATGCCTGTATATATATATCACATCTTCTTTATCATTTATCTGTCAATGGATATCTGGGATCTTTCCATACTTTGGTTATTGCAAGCATTGTTACTATAAACATTGGGGTGCAGGTGTCCCTTCGGATGAATACATTTGTATCTTTGGGGTAAATATCCATAGTGCAATCGGGGGATTGAAGGATAACTCTATTTTCAGTTTTTTGAGGAGACTCCATACTGTTTTCCAGAGTGGTTACACCAATTTGCATTCTTACCAACATTGTAAGAGGGTTTCCCTTTCTCTACATCCTCGCCAACATCTGTCATTTCCTGAGTTCTTAATTTTAGCTATTCCAACTAGTGTGAGGTGGTATCTCATTGTGGTTTTGATTTGTATTTCCCTGATGCCAAGTAATGTTGAGCATTTTTCATGTGTCTGTTGACCATTTTTAAGTTTCCTTTGGAGAAATGTCTGTTCATGTCTTCTGCCCATTTCTTGATTGGATTATTTCTTCTGTGGGTTTTGAGTTTCATAAGTTCTTTATAGATTTTATATGCTAGCCTTTTATCTTATAAGACATTTGCAACCATCTTCTCCCATTCTGTTGGTTGCCTATCAATATTGTCAACTATCTCCTTGGCATGCAAAAGCTTTTTATCTTTTTTTAAAAATTTATTGTCATTTATTTATTTATTTATTTGTCAGAGAGAGAGCACACAAGCAGGGGGAGCAAGAGGCAGAGGGAGAAGCAGGCAAGGAGCCCAATGCAGGACTCCATCCCAGGACCTTGGGATCATGATCTGAATCAAAGGCAGATGCTTAGCCTACTGAGCCACCCAAGCATCCCAAAAGCTTTTTATCTTGATGAAGTCCCAATAGTTCATTTTTGCCTTTGTTTCCCTTGCCATGGGAGATGTGTCTAGCCAGAAGTTGATACAGCCAAAGTAAAAAATGTTGCTGTCTGTGTTCTTTTTTAGGATTTTGAAGGATTCCTGTCTCACACTTAGGTTTTTCACCCATTTGGAGTTTATTTTTGTGTATGGTGTAAGAAAATGGCTCAGTTTCATTCTTCAACACGAGGTTGTCCAATTTTCCCAACACCATTTGTTGAAAAGACTGTCTTTTGTCAATTTGATGCTCCTTCTTCCTTTGTCAAAGATTAGTTGAACATAGAATTGTGGGTCCATTTCTGGCCTTATTCTGTTCCATTGATTTATGTGTCTGTTTTTGTGCCAGTACCAGACTGTCTTAATTATTACAGCTTTGTAATAGAGCTTGAAGCCAGGCATTATGATGGCCCCAGCTTTGGAATTCTTTTTCAACATTCTTTTGGCTATTTCAGGTCTTTTCTTGTTCCATACAAATTTTAGGATTATTTGTTCCAGCTCTGTAAAAAAAAAAGTTGATGGTATTTTCATAGGGATTTCATTGAATGTGTGGATTGCTCTGGGAAACATAGATATTTTAACAATATTTGTTCTTCCAATCCATCCACATGGAATGTTTTTCCATTTTTTTCTATCTTCCTCAATTTCTTTCATGGGTGTTCTATAGTTTTCTGAGCACAGATCCCCTGCCTCTTTGATTATGTTTATTCCTATGTATCTTATGGTTTTTGATGCAATTGTAAATTGGATCGACTCTTCAATTTTTCTTTCTTCTAATTGTTAAGGTATAGAAATGTAACTGAGGGGTGCTTGGTAGCTCAGTACTTAAGCATCTGGCCTCAGCTCAGGTCATGATCCCAGGGTGCTGGGATTGAGCCCCACATCTATCTCCCTGCTTAGAGGGAAAGGTGGGGAGCCTTCTTTTCCCTCTCCTTCTGCCACTTCCCCTGCTTGTGTGCTCTTTCTCTCTCAAATAAATTAAAAAAATATTTTTTAAAAATGCAACTGATTTCTCTGCATTCATTTTATATCATGCCACTTTGCTGAATTTCTGAGTTACTTCTGGCAATTTTGGGGTGGACTTTTTTGGGTTTTCCACATACAGTATCATGTCACCTGCAAAGAGTGAGAGTTTGACTTCTTCTTTTCCAATGCAGATGCCTTTTAGTTCTTTTTGCTGTCTGATTGCTGAAGCTAGGACTTCTACTACTATGTTAAACAAAAGTGGTGAGAGTGGACATTCTTGTTGTATTACTGACCTTAGCAAAAAAACTCTGTTTTTCCCCATTGAGAATGATATTCGTTGTGGGCTTTTCAAAGATGGTTTTTATGACATAGAGGTATATTCCCTCTATCCCTACACTTTTAAGAGTTTTAATCAAGAAAAGATGTTGTATTTGTCAAGTACTTTTTATGCATCTATTGAGAGGATCATATGGTTCTTGTCCTTTGTTTCATTTATGTAGTGTATCGCATTGATTGATTTGCAGTGGAATCACCCATGCAGCCCAGGAATAAATCCCACTTGATTGTGGTGAATAATCATTTTAATGTACTGTTGGACCTTACTGGCTAGTATTTTGATAAGAATTTTTGCATCCAGCTTCATCAGGGATATTGGTCTCTAATTCTCCTTTGTGATAGGGCCTTTGATTTTGAGATCATTGTAATTCTGTCCTCATAGAAAGAATTTGGAAATTTTCCTTCCATTTCTATTCTTTGATACAGATTCAGAAGAATAGGTATAAATTCTTTTTAAATGTTTGGTAGAATTCCCCTGGCAAGCCATCTGGCCCTGGGCTCTTGTTTGTTAGGAGATTTTTGATCACTGCTTCAATTCCCTTGCTGGTTATGGGTCTCTTCAGGTTTTCTATTTCTTCCTGTTTCAGTTTTGGTAGTTTATATATCTCTAAGAATGTATCCATTTCTTCCAGATTGCCTAATTTATTGGCACATAGTTGCCAATAATACGTTCTTATAATTGTTTATATTTCTTGAGGATGGCTGTGATTTCTCCTCATTCATTCATGATTTTATTTATTTGGGTCCTTTCTCTTTTCTTTTTGGTAAGTCTGGCCAGCAGTTTATCAATCTTATTAATTCTTTCAAAGAACAAGCTCTTAGTTTCATTGATCTAGTCTGCTGTTCTTCTGGTTTCTATTTCATTGATTTCTGCTCTAATCTTCATTATTTCTCTTCTCCTGCAGGGTTTAGACTTTATTTGTTGTTCTTTCTCCAGCTCCTTTAGGTGTAAGGTGAGGTTGTGTATTTGAGACATTTTTTTTTTTCTTGAGAAAGGCTTATATTATAATTTTCTTCCCGCTCAGGACCATCTTTGCTGCATTCCAAAGATTTTGAACAGTTGTGTTTTCATTTTCATTTTTTTCCATGAATTTTTAAAATTCATCTTTAATTTCTTGGTTGACCCATCATTCTTTAGTAGGATGCTCTTTAGAACCCATGTATCTGAGTTCTTTCCAAATTCCCTCTTGTGATTGACTTCCAGTTTCAAAGTATTGTGGTCCAAAAATGTGCAGGGAATGATCCCAATCTTTTGGTACTGGTTGAGGCCTGATTTGGATATGATCTATTCTGGAGAATGATCCATGTGCTCTTAAGAAGAATGTGCATTCTCTTGGGCGCTTGGGTGGCTCAGTGGGTTAAAGCCTCTGCCTTCGGCTCAGGTCATGATCCCAGGGTCCTGGGATCGAGCCCCAAGTCGGGCTCTCTGCTCAACAGGGACCCTGCTTCCTCCTCTCTCTCTCTGCCTGCCTCTCTGCCTACTTGTGATCTCTGTCTGTGAAATAAATAAATAAAATCTTAAAAAAAAAAAAAAGAAGAAGAAGAAGAAGAATGTGTATTCTCTTGACTTAGGATGGAATGTTCTGAATATAACTCTGAAGTCCATCTGGTCCAGTGTGTCATGCAAAGCCCTTGTTTCCTTGTTGATCTTCTGCTTAGATGATCTGTCCATTGCAGTGAATGGGATGTTACAGTCCATTACTATTATTGTATTATTACCAATATGTTTCTTTAATTTTGTTATTATTTGGCTTATGTAATTGGCTGCTCCCATGTTAAGTGCATAAATATTTATAATTGTTAGATTTTTCTTGTTAAACTGACCCTTTAATTCCAATATAGTGTCCTTCCTTATCTCTTATTACAGTCTTTGGTTTAAAATCTAATTTGGCTGAATGAGAATTAATACCCAAGCTTTTGTTGATGTCTATTAGCATGATAAATATTTTTCTACCCTCTCACTTTATCTCTGGCTGTGTCTTTGGGTCCAAAATGAGTCTCTTGCAGATAGCATATCTCATTTATGTAATTCTTTATTCTGTTTCTTATCTTCTTTTACTGTCTGTCCTGTTTACTACTATATTGGCAGTGCCTAAATGGTGCCTGACATGTAGTAGATGGTCAGTGCATAGTTTGAATTCATCAGTGAATGAATGATGAAACTGATGGATCCATGGGAGTGTCCCAGATCAATTCTTGTTGCTCATGGAAAGCCCTCTGGAATGGAAGCTTGAACACTCAGCTCTACCTCCCCATGTGAACTACTCTTTCTTCTCTATTTCTGTCTCTTCATTAGTAAAATGGGATGATATACTTATGTGATGTTAGGACTAAAACTTGTTTGACAAATGTTCTCATTTTACAGGTTCAAGATTGAGATAGAGAGGAAAAAGCAATTCCTACATGACTATAGATAAGTAATAAGGATGAGAGTGATAAAATGACTAGCCTCTGCCTTCCAGATTTTTATTTCTGCTTTCCATTACTGATGGGAAACCTCCACTGGGATAACATGATAGGTTTCTGTGTGATTCAAAACTGTATGCATTTCCTCACTTCAGGATAGTGCAATTATGCTAAATATTGAGTCATTATGATATAATTTTAGTGTACTTCTCTACTTATTAGCACTTCAATTATAATAAATATTGACTCAATGTGGTAGTTGCATGATACTAAGATGATATACCCAGACTTAATATAATCCTCACCTTATATATATTTGGAGCCTGGATATATGTTTTCAACCTCCCTTCAAGAGGTTCAAAAGTAATAGCCTAAAACTGATTCCAGGAACCCTGTTGGGAAAAATGTTTTTAAAAATTTACAAGACCAAAATAATAATAATATTTAATAATAATAATGATAATAATAATAATCCACTGGAAATATGCTAATATTAGATTTGGGAGCCAAGGTCCATAATCAGGACATGGTCTATTGGAGTCTGGTATATTCTATTCCACTAGAAAAGGAGTTAATCAAGATCTCAGAGCTTTCTTGCCCCCACTCTCCCTAGGGAATCCCAATGCACAAAAAGTTCCCCTCTAGAGCTTGGCCACAGTATAAAAAATACTTCCACCAAAGCAAAAGGAGTTCAGAAGGTTGCTAGGGGAGATTTGCTTACTTCTCCAGGAGTCCTTGCTTTGGAGGTATGGATCCTTATCTGTAGCCAGCTGAGCACAAGAAAAAGAGTGGTAGATGATAGGATGGGGGGAGTAGAAAAACTTGCTGATTGAAGGCAGGGGATAAGGGAACTGATTGTAGAAATGTGTTGGCATAATTTCTATGTGCATGTGAGCAACCGCTGCTTTTATTTCTAATACACCCTTATACTGTCTCTGCATGCAGCTCTGACATCTTTTGACACCTCTGCCATTCTTTTTGTGCGGAGAGCTCTTCACTGACCTGGAGCCTATCTAATTACTGATCTATCAAGGTTCTTTTTTTCCTGTGTTCTGATTCTTGCTCACTGTTATCTCTCCTTCAGTCCCTTCTAATCTAATTTAAAGGTTGGATAAATGTGCGTTTTCGACATAGAGGGAGAATAATAATTGAATTTACCTTAACCTATTCAAAAATTGTCTCTCACCAATTACAACCTAGTGAAACACACTGAACCACTTGCTACTTTTTTCCAACTAAAGGTAGTACTAATCATTTTGGAATGGTTTGGTCTTCTAGTGTGTAATGCTAATGTCTGAAAATGTTTAAGGATAGATTTAATCAGATAAACTCTGTTGTAAATGTTAGTACCCCTACCAAAATATTTATAGGGAGGTAAAGTGAGGATCAGTATTTAGTCTGCTGATTCCTGATGTACAGATTATCTGAAGGCCTGAGATAAGGCAAACCACTTCCACTATAGCTTTCTACTTTATTGTGTTCTTATCAATAGGTTTTTACCAGTAATTGTAACTATACTTTTTTGATGTCCCATCTTGACTCATGCAAACCTTGCAAGAATTCAGCTTACATAGGCATTCTAGCCTCATTTCATGCATAGGTGAGGAATCATAGACTCAAAGAGAGGAAATAATTTAACCAAATTCACATGGCAGGAAGACTCTGGGTTCAATTCTTAGTGTCTGCTTCTAAACATTATGCCATTTCTTATCTACTAAACTCTAACTTAGCTGAACCACAATCACAGAAAAAGAAATCTGATTATAGGATTCTACTTCATCCTCTTCCCAAATCCCCTGGGTTTAAATGCCTTTCCCTGCATATAGTCATCTCTGTTCAAATTGGGGATAGTTTTCTATATAGTTCATATTCCTTTCTTGAAATCCCTCTTCTCTTTTCTTGATGTAATAATTTGCTTAACTAATTATCTTAACTGTTTCCTCCCTGTACCTGTGATCAAACCCTTCTTTCTAGGATTTCTTAAGCAATTTGCCCAAGACCCAAGTTGCAATGCACCCTTCCAACTCACACACACACACACACACACACGCTTCCATCCCCAGACACAATGTCTAATACAGTTACTCTGGCTAATGTAGTTTGTAGCTTGTTTCTCACTTGCACGGGGCTTAGCAGTCTCACAGAATACTGAGCAGAGGAACAAGGGAAAGGCCTAATTCTATCTATAGGGAGTGGAGCACATCAAAGGTGATCTATAACAATAATACATTTACTTCAGCCCTCCAGGTTCTTCCAAACTTGTCATGTCAGTAAGGAGATAGCCTTCTAGTGGTATGGATTAGATCTACTTTCCTGCTAGTGGTAACTTCTTAAAATTGTAATTCTTATTATCTACTGAGTTCCAGACCTTCTCTCTCTGTGTGCAGACATCTCTCTATCTATCTGCCTGTCTATCTGTCTATCTATCTATCATCTATTATTTATTTATCTATCATCTATCCATATGGGTGTATAAGAAAGAGAAGGCAAGAGGTTTTAATCAGAATGTGCTTAGAGTTATTAAAGCATATATATTGTAATAAATTATATAGTCATATAAATGAAGGGTTTAGTTTCCAGGAGTGGTGTGTATAAATTAATTTACTATATTTGTGAATTTTGTGATATTTTATAAAACTGTACATTAATGTTTCTGTGCCCATGTGTAGATCTGTGTTTCTTTCTGGACAGACATCGGCAGGAAGGCACTTAAAGGGCAAAGCTCTATTTACCTACCATCAGAACAGAAATGAAGAGGAATATGTGAATATTTTTCTAAGCAGACCCAGATTAAAAGGATTATCTTGAAATGAAGTTTGGTATGGCTTTTTGATAAAACCTCAAGGCAGATTTATTCTCTGATATTGGTACCAGGAAGAAAGTAGAGATCAGAAGATGACTAGAGCATGAAAAACTTTCTTGGGGACTTAAACAGTGAGAAGCCTACATAGATCCAAAATTGTCTTAGAAATTTCTGTTTTGGTGCACTTGACGTTTCCTTGAAGACACATTATATATGTTCAGCTCAGAAATGTGATACATACAGAATCATAATGGTTGTTATTGCATTTATGTTTATGTTCCTACCTTGTACATAATGTTTATAGTTATAAATCAAATAATATTTCTATAAAATACTAAATAATTTTCAGGAAATATTTTGTGCACCTAAGAAGCAAGGGAAAAACTTTATCTTGGCACTTATTTTCTTAATTTAAATGGTTCATTTGCATAACTGTTTCAACCACTAAAACCTTAAGTTCCATCAAAAAAGGAACCTTCTCTAACTCATCTTTTGCTATCAGTCTTAGCACAGAACTTGGCACATCTATATTAGGTACTCAGAAAATTTTGGTTGAATAACAATATTCAATTTAAGTGAATGGATATGATGATGTATACTGAAATCATGTGGCTTCAATTTACCATTCAATTTTGTACACTTTCAGGTCTCAATGATGGGTAGGTACAATAAATGTTTCACTGATTCCTTCATTTTCTCTGTGTGCTAAGCAAGGAGGAAGCTTATTCAGTGAATGGGAGGTATTTGATCTATAATATCTTTCACTATAAAAATATCCCAGGAAGATGGTCTCACTTAATACCACCCTATTTCATCCTTACTCTTTCTTCCTTCTGGGGATACCTGGTCTGGAACATATACATATGTGGATTGGTTTCCCTTTCTTTGCTGTGTATCTGACAGCTGTTCTTGGGAATATCAGCATCCTTTCTGTGATTGAGACTGAGAGCAGCCTCCACCAGCCCATGTTCTACTTCCTGGCCATTCTGTCATCTATCGACCTGGGCCTGTCCACATCCACCATCCCCAAGATGCTTGGCATCTTCTGGTTCAACCTGAGAGAAATCTCCTTTGAGGGATGTCTCATCCAGATGTTCTTTATCCACCTCTGCACTGGCATGGAGTCGGCGGTGCTCGTGGCCATGGCCTATGATCGCTATGTGGCCATCTGTAACCCTCTTCAGTATTCACTGGTGTTGACAAACGAGGTGGTAGTCATCATTGCAATGATAATCCTACTGAGAACTTTGTCTTTTGCCATACCCTTCGTTCTACTCATCCTACGGTTACCATTTTGTGGACACCAAATTATTCCTCATACTTACTGTGAGCACATGGGCATTGTCCGCCTGTCCTGTGCCAGCATCAGGGTCAACATCATCTATGGTTTATGTGCCATCTCTATCCTGATGTTGGACATCATAGCTATTGTCATTTCCTATGTCCAGATCCTTCGTGCTGTCTTTTGACTGCCTTCCCACGATGCCCAGCTCAAAGCACTGAGCACCTGCGGCTCTCACGTGTGTGTCATGTTGGCTTTCTACACTCCTGCATTTTTTTCATTTATGACCCACAGGTTTGGCCAGAATATTCCACACTATATCCACATCCTTTTGGCTAATTTCTACGTAGTCATTCCACCTGCTCTGAACCCTGTAATCTATGGGGTCAGAACTAAACAGATTAGAGAACAGGTGCTGAAACTCTTTTCCAAGAAAACAACATAACCCTTGTAAAGAATCAAATTAAGGAAAGGAGCAGAACTGATTGTCTTTGTTCAGAATGGAAAAAGAACTTTTGGAAGTTATGCAGACCCCTCTCAGGAAGACCTGTGAGCCTCCTTCCCAAACCCAGAAAATGGAAGGTGAGACCCATGTTAAATGCATGAATAAAAGGGTCTTATAATTTTCCATTGCATGGAAATAATTCAGTTTCCCCACGTGGAAGAGAACAAACCCTTTGTTCTGCTTTCATTAGGACTAAACACATCACATTCTTCAATTAACATCATTTTGAAGCAAAACCAACCCTCCAAAAAGAAGACACCACACAAATAATTATAATAAAACCTGTAAATTCCCTCATATCCTAATTTAAACAAAGATAGTTCGTTGCCCTTATTATGCTGGTTCCCAAAATAATAGATGATGAAACACTTCCCACATGCCTGGCCTCCCTCTCATAAAGAATGTTATTTTTGACTCTACCATGTTAATGTTGTTAGACATGAAATTGATCCTGTGACTATGATAATCATGTGAGAAAGGTAGAGATTTTCTACCATGAACAGAATTGTAAAAACTTGTTAATCGTGGAAAATTCATAGTTTTTTTTGTTTGTTTTAAAGCTGCGTTGTGTTCCTTTTAGATGGATGAGTGTTTATAGAGCCTAATTTATTGATCTTTTTTTTCAAACAAACAATTATTTTTCAAACAGTTATGTTTCTGTGTCTTGTGACACTTCACAGAGGAGTTTCTCTCTCATGGAAAGCAGGAAATTTTAGCAATGTTCCAAGTCCAGTATTAGCCAAGTGTGTACCTGTGCACTAAGACATTACTCAGTGTTCTCTAGTTCTAGGTGGTATTATTGACATTATTTGTAGAAAGAAGTCAGGAGAAATATATTTGTAAATTTTGACCAATAAAACTAAAATTTTAGCTATACTTTCACTGCAGAATTTCTCAGATCTTTCAACTAACAAATATTCATTTGAAACTTTAAGATAATACTGGCTTCAGATTGCTCCTTTGACCAAAATACGACACTAATATTCCATAGCATGAAATTCAGAAAAAAAAAATCCTACTTATATTTATTATAATAGAAGAGTTGCTGTCATAAATTCTTCAAGGGAGTTTATATTAATTGACATCACATCCTGAATTTGAAGCTGTCAGTTATGCTGTGTAATTTATAAGCACAAGTGGCTGTTCCTGGAACCCTCTTGCGACCCTGAACTCAACCCCTATCTATCTATTTATTCTACTTATGAAGTGGATTTTAATAATGTGGCCTCAATTATATCTTCAATGATTTGGTTAGAGTTCAATCTGTTTATATGTGTTTTGGCTAGCTTTTGGAAAATTGGTACTTAGCCTTTAAATAGCTAAATCCACCAATGTAGTCACCTGGGCCTGAAGTCTGCGTTAGAAGGTTGCTAAGTACAGATTCAAGTTATTTCATAGGTAAAGGACTATTCAGGTCATCGAATTCTTCATGTTTTTGCTTTGAATGTCTTCAGTGAATGTATCACATTCCTCTAACTTTACCTTGTGTTCAGGTTGTGGCTGATGAGTTAGGTTTTCTTGATGTCTACCCCACTGTCAATGTTAGATCTTCTCTTTGTTCCTGTGCTGCAGTAAGGCCACCCTCCATGTTCTGCACAATCCCTCAGGTATAGAGCACTATTACTTGTTCCTCAAACCCTGCTAATCTGGTGGTAAGAGCCAGAGGACATTAAATACCATCTGGTCTGGTTTAGCCTGTCTTGATCAGGTAGTATGTTCCTGAGTCTTGAAAATGAAATATCCTCAGTGATTCTGCCCCTTGCCTAGCACCGTAGGACATGTCTAAGGAACTTGTCTCACCCTGGGTTATAGAGTTTGTTTTTGCTCCTTTGTCTCAGCAGCAGTGGGCCTCCACTTGTGCTCTTCCTCCAAGTGAAGGCTTTTATTCCTTAGGGGAGAGAACTTGAGTGAGGAGTCTTTCCCATCTTATAGTGACAGCTATTCCCCTCCACCAGGCCTGGTCCATGATGAAGGTCTAGTCCTACACTCAGATTCTTATGAGTACCTGGTCTACTCTAGGGAGAAAAACATGAGTAAGTGTGAATTCCCCTTTGTGTCATATATATATATATATTACTCCCAGATATTCTGTATTTTCATATAGGTTTATACTCAGCTGTGAATAATTTGGTTTAAATTTTAACAAATTCTTTATTGTGGCTTGTACAGTATCTGACACATGCCCCTAGTAAGCACAGAATCATGTTCCATCTCTTTTCGGAGTTACCTATCTTTCCTTAAATTTTTGGATTAGTTATTCACACTGTGATTTGAACTTTCTGACAGGTCCAAGAAAATTGTGAGGTCTTTTTTATTATTCACCACATAGTTTTTGTCATAATGTTTTAAGTGACATTCTTTCCAACCTTTTGTATTTGAAGTAAGAACTATAAAACTCTGTAGGAATTTTAACTCATGCCACATTCTCTGAGTAGGATATCTGTGTGTTTATTCTCAGCATCCTACAACTGTGGCATGGACATTGGATCACTGAATTATAAATATACAGAATGATTGATGAGAAGTAAATGAGATTTTTTTTATGGGATACACCACAGACATTTTGAGTCTAATAGTTTTAGAAAGGGCCTAAGCAATATGTATCTTTAAGATGGTCCAAGCCTAAATTTTGAAAACTATCATTCTAGAAAGTTGAAACTTGGTTAATAACCAAATTGGGTGATTGTTAGATGGAGAAAATGGGATAAACCTTAGAAAGTGAAATGAATGCAGAACTGGCTAAGGCAAAACTGGATATCACTCTAACGTCCAACACACACACACACACACACACACACTCCACACATACCACACACTCCACATAGTACCTACTTAAGCTAACCTAATCCACAGAAATTTGCTTAGTTGCCTACCTGATGTTCCTGATGTCCTATCTTCTGAAACTATTCTTGAAATTCTATAACCCCTAGCCTAGATTGATTCTATGTCTCCTTTCTAATTCTATTTTAGCACTTGTCACATTGATATGTCAGGGTGAAAATGTTAATATGTAACTAGGTATAGAGTAGTGGTTGAAAATATAAACCTGGTGTCAAACTTCCTAGGTTCAAATTCTATCTCCATTTTGAATCATCTCTATGACTATGAGAAAGTCAACTGATTTCTCTATTTTTCAGTTTCCTTACTTGTAAAATGTAGATATTAATCCTAAAAATCACTTTTAGTTTGCATGAGAATTTAATGGGTTGATATAAAGAACTCAGGCTATGAGAATGCACACATTTTAAAAGTGTTACACATTATTATACTGAAAATAAATGTTTATTACATCTGAATCAACTATATCAGACTATAGGAACAAAATATTTCTAGGCAATTCTTTATGTTTATGTATTATAAAGCCCATCCTTTTTCCACCCTTATTCACTATGTGCTAGGGAGAAGCTGTACATTTAAAAATTCAGTAGGAATACATTGAGTGAGTGTAATTAAGACCCTTCGCCCTGTGCCTCCCCCACCCGAACATGCACCGGGACTTTCTAAGGCAGTCCTGTGTTCTCTGGTGCTCCTCCGTGTAGTAAGTCTTCCCGTTCTAATTAGGACTATATGCCTAACTCTGGGGTTTAGATAAAATGTTCACTACTCTTGTACCACACTTGATCCTCTAGAATAGACTTCGTTACTAGGAAAGATGATATTTTCAACTCACATCTTCCATGTCTTTCTTCAATCTCAATCTTTTTAGGAATTATATGGAAAGAAAGGGTACATTGATTCTGTGTACCTCTGAGACTCTGAAACTGTTTACATACTTTGTCTCAGTCATTCCTATATCCCCAGTGAATTCTGTTCCACAAGTAAACACTAGCTAAAAGGATCTAAACTGAGTGTGGTTATGAAGAATGCAATGACCAGTAGCAACAATTATGACAGCTCACCTGTGAGAAGCTGTGTTCCTAGGAGTCCCATTGAGTGATTTGGGTGTATATGGAACTATTGTGAGATTATAAGAAAATTATGGCATCAGTGCTAGACAGACTTCTATTCCTAGCACCTCTAAACTAGCCATTGAATATGAGTTTGTTGAATTACTTTTCATGGGAGTATTTATGATAATTTATTCTACAATATATTATGAAGGTTATATATTAAAAACAATAAAGAGATTAGAATCTAGTAAACGCTTAGCAAATGTTGATTCTTTTCACAATTTAGCTTGAAAAATGAAGTACTTGACTGAAATACTCCCCCTGTGGTCAACTAATGTCTCTGTTCCCCAACTTACACAGCCACAGTTCAGTTTTAGCTACATTTAAGAATCACCTACAGGACCTTAAAACATGGATGCCTGAACTACCTCCATACTACTTTTCCTTCCTTAGAGTTTCATTTAAACAGAATCACAGCATATGTAATTTTTCTCACTTGCATAATACCTGTGGAATTTACCCATGTGAAACTACAGAACACCCAAGAACTCAATAGGATCTAACGACAGTCAGACAGAAAAGATAATTACCTACAAATTAATGACAATTTGGCCAACAACAGTTTTCTTCAAAGTAATGATAGATTCTAGAAGACTGTAGGATAATGTCTTCAAAAGACTAAGGAAATGTTATAACTGGAGAATGGAACTGTGTAGCTAAAAGGTATCATCATGAAGACAAAGAAATCATTAAACACATAACACAGAAGTTAGCATCAAAAAACTCTCATTAAGAAAGTGGTGAGGTATGTTCTTGAGAAAGAAGAACATTTAGTCAAGAAGATATGACTGGGGCAAAAATAAAAAAAGAGAGAGAAAATTTGTAAATCTGGCAGTAAGTCTTAACTGGTAAACCAGGTTTACCAGTTACCAGTAACTGTTTACCACTTAACAGTAAACGAAAAATATGTGATCATATATCATGTTAATTTTAAATATCTCTTGTTTTTAGCCAAAGATGATTCTAAATTTTGTTTGCTTGTTTTTTGTATTTTAGGAAATAACATTCTAATATTGTAGTAGAGTCATACTCAATAACACATAATTATTGTTACAACATAAAATATATGTTTATGGATGAGTTACTTCCCACAGAAAAACCCATGCCCTCTGACCACTAAAAGAGGAGCCTCATGAAGAAATCATTCAAAGATAGATAATATTTGTTCATATATTACTCATCAACACACAAAAAAATAACTCAAGGCTTTGAAAAACACTTTGAAAAACTGAAAAAGATGAGGAATCTGTCCCTTATCTTCTTGGTCCTTACCCCATAGATAATAGGGTTCATCATGGGTGGGACCAGAAGATAGATGTTGGCCACAAATATATGGACATGGGGAGCCACATGGTGCCCAAACCTGTGGGTGAGAAAAGAGAAGAAGGCTGGAGTATAAGACAGAAAGATGACACAGATATGGGGGCCACAGGTGCTCAAGGTCTTGAGTTGGGCCTCCTTGGATGGGAGGTGGAAGACAGTGTGAAGTATGAGAACATAAGAACAAATGATTAATATGAAGTCTACCCCACCAGTAAGGAAGGCAACAATGAGGCTGTAGGCTTTACGGATTCTTGTCTCAGCACAGGCAATCTTGATGAGGGCCATGAACTCACAGTAGGTGTGGGAACAGTAGGTGTGTGGGTTCTGCAGTAGGGAAGCCAACGTAGCAGAAAGGGGTGAGGACTAAGTGCTATGCCCCGGAGTACTATACCTAGGCCCATCTCCCCAATCACAGCATGTGTCAGAATAGCCGAATGTCTTAATGGGTTACAAATTGCTACATAACAGTCAAAAGCCATGGCCAGGAAGAAGCCAGATTCCATGGTGGAACAAGAGTGAATCAGGAAAACTTGAGTGAGGCAGGCTTCAAAGCGAATCTCTCCATCATGGAACCAGAAAAGACTAAGCAGTTTCAGTACAGCTGTGGTGCACACAATAAGATCAGCCAGAGCCAGGATGCAGAGGAAGAGGTATATTGGCTCATGGAGGCTGGTATCTGTCTTGATGATATACAGAAGAGAACAGTTTCCCAGGAAGGCCAAAACGTAGACCACAAAAGGGGATGGAGATCCAGATGTGGGAAGCCTCCAACCCAGGAATGTCAATGAAAATGAAGGCTGATGGACGGATATTGGTCTTACTGTATGCTGACATAACAGGTATCAGAATTTTAGCTTTCTCTTCATGAATTTTTCTCTACACCAAGTAAAAATAATAGCTTACAAATTTTGAAAACTTTGATGAGTTAAGTCAGCCAAAATGCACGGAATTGTAGGTCAGGGAGTCATTACAATATCTATCAATATTTATAAATTATTTCACCATCATATTTGACTGTCAGATCTTATTTCACTGTTGTAATTTGTAATATAGCTGATCTATAGATGCCAAATGAGGGAAAATATGCAGGTACCAAATATCAGAGCTAAATATATGAAAATGCAAAGTCTTCTATCCACTGAGAAGAAAGTAACGCCAACTGTAATCTAAAAAATGTGTAAGACTCTCAGGTGTATAATTTAGTGGTTCAGTATTTATATACAATACCTATAGTACATTGTATGTTAACTAACTGGAATTTAAATAAAACCTAAAAAATAGGATAAACACAAGTGTAGATGCACAGTGGAATAGCTGTATGCTTAATCATTGAAACTTCACTGTATGTAATGAATATCTCCTTCAACTAACTTCTTTCATTAAGATACATGTATTTGTAAACATATATGTAGAATCATATGGGAAAATGTGTAAGAGTCATGGGTTTGGCGGACATAGAAACAGTTATAAGACATAGATTACACAGAAAGAAGGAATGACAGGAAGCTTTGAATAGAAAATGTACCTGTAGAAAAATATTTTAGTCATCCTAGTCTGGGACATGCAAAGATGCCAGGTTATAGGGTGTAGCATTGAGAATGGAATGCCAAATTTCGGAGGATGTGTTGCTTGCTTTCGAATGACCAGAAGGAGGTTATTCACACCAACCTGGAACTCAATCAGTGTGATAACAAGAGTGGGGCTGATAACAGTGTCAGGAAGTGAACAGCTCATTGCATTGTTTGTGACTCTCCATTGGTGACACCTTTGTGTTTACTTTTGACTTCACAGGCAAGAATTACAACAAATGTGATTATATCCACTAACATGAATTTCCTTCACTTCCTTACATGCATCTAGTTAGTCAAATTACTCTCTGACTGGCTCTCCACTGGCTCCCTCTCCAGGCAAATTCATCTAAACTTCCCCTCATGACCTTTCCTTTGCTCTGCACACTTCTCTTGCATTGGCTGACCCCTTCCCCACCCCATGTTGTGATTTGCTGATGATACTTCTTCCATTTCTTAAGACTAGGATAACATTTTGAAAGCCACACTTGTCCCATAATAAACAGATCTTTTTCTCCTCTTCTTCTTAGAAGCACAGTTGACACCGTTTCACAGACAATCCTTTTACCACTATTATAGACTGTTGAAGATTAAAGAGTGTTGTGATCAGGAAAAATAATCCTTAAGCCAGTGTCCACTGAAGCTGGGATTGGAATATGTATAGCACACTGGGCATCGATCTGGAGTGAGAGTGATGACATGTGTTTTGCTCTTACTCTGTTGAAGTTTCATACCCAGAGTTTCTGCTTGCTGGGGTTATTTGGCCTTCCAGATCCCTAGAGGTGGATATTCTCTTTTGAATGCAAATACAGCAGGATAGGTGGGTCAAGGAACCATGACATTTCTCTCTGAGGCATGTTATGAGTTGGGACAGAAGATAAATCCAGGGCAACCAATCCATTAGGGAGTTATATAATAATGTAACATTAAACATTTTTAAATCCTTGATGTGAGTCAGTTCTTTTCCTGAAAACATTCCATGTATTATTTATAATACATATTTATAATAATAAATATTATTGTGTTTATTAGAGTGGAGGGGGAGTGGGAAGGATGGGGTGCCTGGGTGATGGACATTGGGGAGGGTACATGTTGTAGTGAGTGCTATGTATTGCATAAGACTGATGAATCACAGACTTGTATCCCTGAAACAAATAATATATAATACAACAATAATTTAAAAAAATTAAATTTTATCTCCATTTTAAAATGAGAATAATTTAAGTAACTTCTATAATTTTAAATAGTTGGTAAATGATAGACCTGTTTCTAGCCATACACACTGATTCTAAAGACCTTATTCTTTTTGTTTGTTTGTTTACGATTTTATTTGTTTATCTGAGAGAGAGAGAGAGATCACAAGCAGAGGAGGGGCAGAGGGAGAAGCAGTCTTCCTGCTAGGTAGGGACCCTGATGTGGGACTCGATCCCAGGATCCTGGAGAGCCAAAGGCAGACTCTTAACCAACTGAGCCTTCTGGTTACCCCTAAAGCCCTTATTCTTAACTGTAGTGATAAAAACTGCCCTAAGAATGTGGCAGTCTATTTGCAATTTTGCATATAAGAAGAAGAGGAGGACTTGTTCTGTACCTAACAATAAAGAAAACCATCTCCATTAATTTGATTACGAATACTGTTCAAAAGTCCCCAACTATTATATTCCATAAAGGAACTGGTCCAAATCCAAGCCTTTCTCTTCTTAATTAACCCTCCTGCACTTTCAACAGATGACCTCTCAGAGGGAAAATTAACCTCTCAACCTCAGAGGCAAAATTAACATTTGCCACCAGACAGGTTTGTCAACCTTACCCTCTTACCTTTATGTTTATGTACATGTAACACATTGAACTAGTACATTTTCACATACTCTCCTTCCTTTATCCTGAAATTAAACTTCATGTCCTTTTACCTACATTTGTAATCCATCAACATTCTCATCTTTCCCATGCATTTTGCCTTCATTTCTTCTACTTGCTCTATGCCATTACACAATTTAAACATATTTTACTGACAGAAAACATGTGGACAGGTGTGCCTGGGTGGCTCAGTTAGTTGAATAGTTAACTTTTGATTTCGGCTCAGGTCATGACCTCAGGGTCCTGAGATGGAGCCCCAGGTCAGGCTCTATGCTCAGTGGAGAGTCTGCTGGAGATTCTCTCCCTCTCCCTTTGTTCCTTCACCTCCTGTCTCACTTTCTTTCTCAAAATAAACAAATAAATATTTAAAAATTTAAAAAGAAAATATATGGACAGATTATGTAGAGCAAACATTCACACTGAAGTAAATGCAAACGTTCAATCACATAGGCTTATTCTTACTGGAAATCAGGAAATTAAAAATTAAATGAATATGATACAATTCATACAGTATTATATTTTTAACCAACAGAATTTCAAGATTGATGATGATAAGCATTAATGAGGTTTGGGTTAAAGTGTGATTCTTATGTCCAAATGATTAGAGAGAATTACTCTTAGAGGAAAATTGCATAGTATTATTCTTATGAAAAACAAAGTTCTGGGCAGAGCAATTTCACTACTTACCATTTAGGGAATAATGTTCACAAATACATATGGAAGTATATACAGTAATTCTCATTGTAAAAGTGCCTGTGATAGAATTAATAGTGAATCATTCAAAATGTCCATCAGTAAAGTAATACTGAGCTTACAAATCTGTGTTATCTTTATATTATAGAAGTGCTTAGAATAAGTAAAGTATATTTATGTAAACTGACATTCAAATAAAAAAGAAGCTAAAGTTTGATTTTTCCATTAACATTGACAAATTATGCAAAAATTAAGAGCATACTGTATGTTCATGTATGTACATTTATAATGCAAATTTTATAAACATAAGAACTACCTAAAAAGGATACATAGCCAATGGAGGAGAGATCTAAAATGTGGAGTGGATGGAAAGAGGCATAGACAGTATAATTAAGCTGTATAGCTTGGCATTTTTAAACAGTGCCAATATATTTTATATATTCATGTATTATATGTATAGTTTAAGTCAAGTAAATAAATAATGCAGTTACAAATGTTATTTACCAGAAAATAATACAAACCAAGAAATTACAAAGAAGATGTGGCCTTCCATGTCTTATAAAATATTAGCAAATTTTCTAACCTCTTGAAATATGTTGTCTATATCTCTCTGCATATAGAGAACAGGTCACCTACTCAATTTGTGATGGTAGTGACCTGTGTCTTTTTTTGTCATGGCATTTCTTCATACATGCAAAACCTAGGTAACCTAGTTAGTGTTGAAGATCCTGCTCACATATCAGCCTCTGTGAGAAAATTTTTCTAGGAACTTTAGACCATCATGGATATCCATCCTCAAGTGTTCCACTGACATGTGTACTTACCTATCTTCTATATCTTCTCATATTGTATTTTATATATCTGTATGTTTTTCTCCTTTATTATATTGCATGTTCTTACTTGGCAGAAGCCATGTATTGTCATATATTCATTTGTTCCAATGAATGAATAAAAAGAGGAAAGGAGAAGACAAGGGAGTGTTCTTATTTTTCTGGTAAATAATTTCAGCATAAATTTAAGACAACCAGTGGAATCACTATAAATTTGTTATAGTCCACATGATCTCCAAACACTACAGTGCACTAATAGTTTCCCTGATTCTAATATAAAATCTTTAACATACCCAGGGATTAGCTTCCAGCAAAATCAAATTCTCTCAGCATTTGATTCCTTGTCTGACTACACAGCATGGAAAACAGGAGGGATTGGAAGGAAAAAAAACCTCACATCTGCTTTTGGGGAGGAATAAAATGGAAAAAGAAAACCCTGATACAATAATCAACATGAATTAGCATATATTAGGTACATGTAGTATTTATACTGCAGACATTACCAGGTGTTCTGTGAGGAGGAGGATGAGGATGGTTTGAGGAAGATTTTCCTTCTCTCAAGACCTTTAAGGTTTCTAGATGAGCTCAGTTATAGACTTGTCTACTGATTTCTAAGGCTCTCATGGGCATAGAGACCACCCCCAGTGGTTTCTCGACAGGTGGGGAGAGGATGGTCTCCCCACCTGTCAAGAAACCACTGGGGGTTAAATTTGAGTTCAGAACTCAGGTTCTAAGTCTTTAGAGCTAACCTTTTCATAACAGGAGAATCCCAGAAGGGTGAGGGGAAGGCAGGAGAGTTTTTTCTGAACTGTCTCTGGAGCCTTCAACTTGGCGGAGTTGCTTGAATCTCAGAATTGATTGTTCTTAAATACATGAAGTGTATGTATGAAGTTAGGATAGATAAGTGTCTAATTCCTTCACTTTAAACAATGCCTTTTTATCTTTATTTTTATTTTTTTAAAGATTTTATTTATTTATTTGACAGAGAGAGGGAGAGAGAGAGAGCACAAGCAGGGGAGCGGCAGGCAGAGGGAGAGGGAGAATCAGGTTCCCCACTCAACAGAGAGCCTGATGCGGTGCTTGATCCCAGGATTCTGGGATCATGACCGGAGCTGAAGGACAATACTAACTGACTGAACCACCCAAGCACCCCTCTCCTTTATTTGTAATACAAGAAAATATAAATAAAAAACCAAACAATCATGTCACTTTGATATTTGGTTGATTTTATTACATGATTTTCATATTCATATAATTTAGAATATTCAAATCATATTCGACTTTAATATTTTTTTAAAGACTTATTTATTTATTTGACAGACAGAGATCCCAAGTAGGCAGAGAGGTAGGCAGAGAGAGAGGAGGAAGCAGGCTCCCCCCCCACCCCAGCAGAAAGCCTGATGTGGTGCTCAATCCCAAGACCCTGAGATCATGACCTGAGCCAAAGGCAGAGGCTTTAACCCACTGAACCACCCAGGCGCCCCAGACTTTAACATTTTATCTCATAGTCTAAATTTCATGTGACATGTACCGCATTTTTTTCATAATTCAACAGAATAAATTTCACAGAAAATTTAATTATATGAAATTAATCAAAATGGGATTTTGATGAAAGTTGAGTTGCATCTAAACATTACTGTGGAAAATGTGTCAGCTTTAAACATGCAGTCCTTTCAGCCATCTAGATTTATTGTGTTCTTACATGGATTCCAGCCCCCTTTGAGAACTTTGAATAGTTTTTAAATCATTTTGTGTCAATCTCACCAATATTTAAATTGCAGAAGTTGGAATTCTATTGTATTATTTTTACATTTATTTATATGCTTTATGTATGATTTGAGTATGAATCCTATAAATTACATATACACAATGGGGCTCTATCATATGTGAATTCCATATTTATTAGTTTGCCTACTCCATAAGATTTATTTGTAACTCCAAATAAATTCTCATGGCACTTTAGCAGTCATTTGCCAACGTGCAAAGAGATGTGAAAAATTTGAGTTGCCAGATGATCACATTCTCAGCTGAGGCTGAACAAGTGAGATTCTGACTTCCCATTTCAGCTATAAACAAGCGTTTTTACATTCAATTTAAGGCCAGGTTTTTCTTATTTTTTTCTGCTTTTTGTTGATTCCACTGTTTAACATGGCCCTCCAGGATAGTGCTGAAGTGCAACACAGTAAATAACTATCTTGTTATTTATTCATGGAGTGTATTGCAGTTAAATAATACTTTTCTAGTGTTCCTAAGTGCAAGATGGTTGTGCTTTACTTTATGGAAAAAATAACCATGTTGGATAAACTTCATTCAGGTGTGAGTTATAACAGTGTTACTTGTGATTCAAAGTTAACGAATCAAAAATAAGATACACCCAGACATAGGAAGACGAAATTCATCTCTATATGAAGCCACTCTGGAGATTACTAAAGTAACATTTGTAGCATGTGATATAAATATGGAAAAGATGAAAAAGAGGATAAATTTGTGGAGTCATGAAATGACAACTAGTAAAAAAAAAAGTGTAATGGACAACATGTGGTGAGGTCAAAGATGGTTACAGTTACATCACCTGGGGTCAGAGAAAAAAAAAAATCAAGCTCTTGTTGGATAGCACTGGGTTTGCTAGTACATTTCAAAAAGCAATGAGGTATATACAATATTAAACTGAGAGTCAAGGCAGATTTTGCTAATTAGAAGGCTGAAGAAGAGATTTTAAAGTGCCTATTATGTGTACAGGAAAAGGGTTATGTAGAAATCAGGTTTTCAACACCAGTGAGACTCTCTGTTGTACACAGATGTTAGTGAATGAAATACAAGTGGCCTCCAATGTTCCTGGCTTTCGATCATTTAAAAGCGGCACGATTAATCATAAGAGCCATGACCAACCTATAAGAACTATGTATTACAGGAAGTGTCTCTCACAGAAAACAAACATTAAAAAAGTTATATATTGATTGATTGACAAAAATGTTGTGCATTTCCCCTAAGAGAAAAGGCACCAAATTTCCTAATTCAGTGTTCAAAGTGACCTTATAGAACACAGCTACTGAGGATAGTGAGAACTGACAATGTTTGTGTGAATACATACATGTGTATACACACACACACACACACACACACACACACATCTGGGGGCAGGCTTGCCCTTTCTTTTCCCCATGAGAGAACTCAGGGGCTGAGGAAAGCTCTCCTGGGGCAGAAAAGTACCAGGCTAGGGGAGAGGGGATGTGGGTAAAATCAAACTTTCTTCGTATCCTTTTCAATTTGTTTTTTGTTGTATGTACCACTAGAGTCCTGTAATCTCTCATCCAAATTCTGGAACTCTCATAAAGGCCTTTCCATCCATCAGTGCTTGTTAAATCTGTGTTTTTGTACTGGGAGGAGTACTGGGTCCTCCTGTCATCTTGCTGACCTAAATCTCACTCCTGTGCCTTCATTTCTTTCCAAGCCAGGGACCCCTAATGGTTCTCTCTTTTTGAATCAGAATTAGACACTAGAATCCTCAGAGACTTTGTGTTTTTTACCAAACTGGCTCCAGGGAATTTCCTGTTGCAAGCTCCTCCCAGGCAAAGAGCAGCACCTTCATAAAGACTGAGCAGGTATGATAAAACAGAGACAGGATTCCATGCTGGTGCTCAGTCTGGTGAGTCTTCCCCATCTCCCAGCTCATGGAGCATCCTTATTTCACAGTGAGGGGTGAAAGGAAAGAAGGCAGATAGGGGAAGAAGAGAGGAGACACAGCAAAAGTGTGGGGCAAAGAAGACTAAGACTGGTGCTTAGAGAAGGAGTAGGATGTAGGATCATATTAGGAAAAACCATCCAATCCTAGTGAAAGCATTTGGATTTTAGCCTGAATCCAGTCAATGTGCATTTTAAAAATCAGTCTGCTTGAAGATATCTAAGGAATGATGGACAACCAGTCTCTTTGGAACATGCTTCAAAGTGCTTTAAAAAATTATCAGTTAGGGGCACCTGGGTGGCTCAGTGGGTTGAGCCTCTCCCCTCAGCTCAGGTCATGATCTCAGGGTCCTGGGATCAAGCCATGCATCGGGCTCTCTGCTCACCAGGGAGCCATCTTCCCCCCACCCTCTGCCTGCCTCTCTGCCTACTTGTGATCTCTCTCTTTCTCTCTCTGTCAAATAAATAAATAAATTCTTTTAAAAAATTATCACTTTAAAACTAATAACATACTTAAGGTTTTTATCTTTATTATCTCTATTTTATGATAAAAATACATTATGATGAAAGGTGCTTGTTATTTACTTTCCTTGGATTACAGAGTGAATTAAGTCATGAATCTGGGTTTTAACACAGTTGGTCAGACTATAGAGCTCTTGCTCTTAAGCACTGTAAAGTACTGTGTTATAGTAAACCTCCCAAATGATCCCATTAGGATGGAGATAAATGTACAGATTTTAAAGATATTGGAAAAGTAGAATCAGCTTTTTGTTTGGTTTGGTTTGGTTTTTTAATGTGTGAAAGAGAAGGAGGGTGGTTTTCAGACTTTTTTCTTCTCTCAATTTTTTTTTTAAATTTTAGAAATAATTGACATAGAACATTATATTAGTTTCAGTTATACAACATCATGTATAATTGGTAAATGATCACCACCATAAGTCTGGTTAATATCCATCACCATACAGCCTTATTCAGATTTTGATCTAGTGAGTTCACTGAGTGGTAATGATATAAGCCAGACAACTACAGAATTTCATTGTTGTCTATGTCTTCTGACTATTTCTACTAGGCTATTCATATCACTGCCTCTCTACTTAGCTACTGAGGCCTTGTTGTAGGTTATAATTATCTGAGTTGAGAAACACACTAATTTCCCTCAATAATGAATACTCAATAATCAATAATGAACTCTATACTATGAGCTACAGTAATTTTCTTTTTTACTGAGAATCTACTGGGTATAAGTACAATGAAATAAGGAAAGCATTGTTTTTACAGCTTTCTAACACTATTGCATACATTCCTGATCTACAGAAATGTTACTGAGGAATACAAAAAATGTGGTTTTTTTTAAAAGATTTTATTTCTTTACTGACAGAGAGAGAGAAATCACGAGTAGGCAGAGAAACAGACAGAGGTGGCGGGGGGGGGGGAAGCAGGCTCCTTGCCGAGCAGAGAGCACGATGCGGGACTCGATCCCAGGACTCTGGGATCATGACCTGAGCCGAAGGCAGAGGCTTAACCCACTGAGCCACCCAGGTGCCCCACAAAAAATGTTTTGATAAAAGAATCTGCCATTAGCATTTCACTGACATTGATAAATCCTAGGAAGTTAAGCCCTCATAATTGAATTTTACCTTTTATCCTTGTGTGGTTCACATCACACATTTTTAGACTATTCACTATTCCATAAAATTGATTACAAAGAGGAAAGCAGAGAAAGAAGCAACCTGCAGATGAATATTATGTACAGTCTTGCAGGACTTAACCAGCTGGGGAATCTCTGTTTTTTAAATGTCATTAATAAAATATTTACCCAAATTTGTACTTTTCTTTCACTTTTCTCAGGAGGCAATTAGAGTTGAGATATGTTCCTTCCTATCTTCCTTCATTCCTCTATGTTTCCTTCTGTTTTTCCTTTCTTCTTTTTTTTTCACTTTTCTTCTCTCTCTTCCTATACTCCTTATTGTTTATTTTTTTTCTATAGTACTAACTATATCTGCTAGTTTTTTTTCTATAGGAAGAAAGAAAGAAAGAAGAGAAAGAAAAAGAGAGAGAGGAAGGAAGGAGTGAGGGAAGAAGGGAGGAGGGAAGAAGGAAGGAAGGAAGAAGGAGGGAGGGAGGGTACATCAAAACCAAGAAACAGACATTGGGACACATGTGTGCCATTTTAGGTCACCTTATCACATGTGTAGATTCAAGTAACAACCACCACAATCAAGATTAGATTTCATCAACACAAAACCTTCCCTCTCAGTACCCCTTTCCAGTCACAACCACCCCCCCCCAACCTCATCAGCCCTAACCCTTGGTGACTGCTAACCTAACTCTGTGATAACAAAAGCGTGAGTGGCTGCCTTCAATGTGTGACCTGCACAGATTGGCTTTTTTTCACTCAGCACCATGCCCTTGAAATCCACACCAGCTGTTGTATGCATGTAGAGTTTGTTCCTTCTTAATTGCTGAGGAGTATTCCATCTGGTATGGATGTACCACTCATCTACTGAAGGACATCTGGGTCATTTCCAGTTTTAGGGTGTTACAAGTAAAGCTGGCATTTTTAAGAGCTGCAAAATATTTGTAACTATTGCACAGTTTTGTATCAATTCCCTGACCTCTAAGTAAGCTGTTTTGTTTGTTTTTAACTTGCAGCAAGAATTACTATCAAACTCCACTTTTTGGGCCATAGACCTTGAGGTCTTAGCAAAAGACCTGCCCCTCATGAAGCACACTACCAACATTTAATGAGTTCATTGGCTATTTTTTGTTATAATAATGATGCAACAAATGTATTTACACAGAAAATATATAAGCAGAGAACACGAAGAGAGGGAGGAAAGAAGGAAGGAAGGAAAGAGGGTGGAAGGAGGGTGGAAGGAGAGAGGTTGGGAGAATGAGGGAGGGAAGGAAGGAAGGAGGCAGGGTGGAAAGACAAAATAAGGAACAAAGGAAAAGACAGATCTTAACTACAGTGTGGTAAGTAAGGAGCATGGATTTCTTAACCCTGATGTTGACCACCATCACTGTCATTGGAAACACATCTTTACCCCTCAAAGTTTCTCCTTTCAAAACATCTTTTCACTATTCTTTCCCCAAACCCTTCCCCCAAACACACACAAGGATCTGTAGAATTGTTGGCTATCCAGGGACATTCTTGAGAATTTGGCAACCAACAGAAATCTTGGAGTTCCTTATTAAGTTAATTCCCATCACAATGCTATAAAAAAGAGATGCGTTTCTCTCCTGGAGGTAATTTCCAGCTGCAGTATTTTACTATCTTTGTGTGTCTCTTTTCAAATCTGAGGCACAGTACAGTGTGCAGTGTGTCTACCCATCTCTGTGCAACTCTTACTATATTATATCTTAATATATCTTATTATATCTGAGATTCAGCACAGCACGTCTGTGGGGGACATATGAGTAAATATGGAGGGATGCAGTAATGAAGCACAGTTCTTCATTTTGGATCTGGTTTTCTAAATATGTATCAATGTATACTGAATACTGAACAAAGTGGTTAATGAAATCTTGTATTTGCTATCATTCTATAGCTCTAGGTACACTTATATTCCTTTTATACTGTCATATTTTGTGTGCAGTTGTCTGTACTGTTGCTTAGTGATTTTGTGTTGATCTGTTTAGGTAAAGTGAACTTTGTCTTCAAAGAAGATTGATATTTCAGTATAAATAAAGTCCTTTTATGTTTTTAAAATTCGATCCAGTTTTTATTTGGGGTTTCAGCAAATGAATATAAGATATTATTGTCCAAAACATGAGAGGGAGGGAGACCTTTCATAAGGTTATGTTCCTTCCATTGGAAGAGTGCTAAGTCAGTTCCTGCATACTACTTTGAACTCAAGCTTTAGCATTAGTTTTCTGTTTTGTTTTGTTTTAGAGAGAGAGAGAGAGAGAGGGAAGAGGAAGGGCAGAGGGAGAAGGAGAGAGAGACTCTTAAGCAGGCTCCATACCCAGCCTTGAGCACTATGTGGGCTCGATGTCATGACCACGAGATCATGACCTGAGCCAAAATCAAGAGTTAGACATTTAACTGATTGAACCACCCAGGCCCCCCAGCATTAGCTTTTATAATAAGAAAACTACAGATAAAAATTAAGCCTACTGGAAAGTTTTGAGATATGCTTTTGTTTTTCCTTCTAGAGTAGTCAACTACTTCTCATCTCATCCGTGGCAAGATGTTCCACACAAACACTTCCACTTTCCACCCAGACACCTTCTTTCTTAAAGGCATCCCAGGACTTGAGAGTTCCCATGGCTGGATCTCCCTGCCTTTTTGCTCCATTTACTTAATGGCTCTGTTGGGCAATGCTACAATTTTGCTGATCATCTGGTCTGACCGTACTCTGCGGGATCCTATGTTCTATTTCCTAGCCATCTTATCAGCCATAGATCTGGCCCTCTCCACAACCTCAGTGCCCAGAATGCTGGGTATCTTCTGGTTTGATGCACATGAAATTGGTTTTGGAGCCTGTGTGGTTCAGATGTTTCTGATACACACCCTTACAGGAATGGAGTCCACTGTTCTGCTGGCTATGGCTTTTGACCGCTATGTGGCTATCTGTGTGCCACTCCATTACACAACCACCCTGACACCCCGAGTGCTAGGAGGCATTGGTGTGGGTATTATCATGCACCCTGTCCTGCTTACGTTGCCCATTCTTTACCTAACACATCGTCTGCCCTTCTGTGAGACTCGAATTATTGCTCACTCCTACTGTGAACACATGGGCATCGCCAAGTTGGCCTGGGCCAGCATTCGAGTTAATGCCATTTATGGGCTTTTTGTGGCTTCCTTTCTTATTTTGCATGTGGCATTGGTTGGAGTCTCTTATGCCTACATCCTTCGTGCAGTTTTCCGCCTCCCATCTCAAGAAGCTCGTCACAAAGCTCTGAGTACGTGTGGGTCACATGTTGGGGTCATGTGTGTTTTCTATACTCCTTCTCTCTTCTCCTTCCTTACCCACCGATTTGGCAAAAAAATTCCCCGTTATGTCCACATCCTGGTTGCCAATCTCTATGTGGTTGTTCCACCTGCCCTCAATCCTATTATCTATGGTGTGAGGACAAAGCAGATTCGTGAGTGTGTGATCCGTGTTTTCACCTCAAAATAGAATCCCTTGTTTCCTTAGTTCTTGAGGACATGCACAGAACTGAAAGAAGTTAATTTTGACCCAACTCTATGTTGATTATCTTTTTAAATGCTCCTCCTGTCAAGAGATCCTCCAGCTCCTAAAGGAACAAACTTTGGAGAATGCTTTCTGTTCTTAAATCTCAATGTTTCCTCTCCCAGTTGGTGTTGAGTGCTTATTCCTTTGAATATAGGGTTCGACTACAGTATGGATAACAACCAACTGAGAGCCTTTTACCTTTAAAGTATGGAGATCTAGTGAACCTCCATCTCTCTGTGTTTGAAAATAGGATAGTATTCCAGCTGGCACACTTAGTTTAAGGTCAATCGCCATACTTTCCTGAAAAAAAGAAATAAATCTGAGTATAAAATAAGTAAGATCCTCATAGATTTCTGTTAAAAACTTAAATGTATCTGATTTCACTGGGGACAATCCTGGGATATTTAGTGTAGTTTTAAAAAATGACTCCAGCTTTTACCTTTCATTTTAGCATCTTTCCCCTTATTTTTCATAATACCTTGTAGGTACTATGTGCCCTCACTGTGCCACTACCACCCTTTCTGAAGAAGCATGAAATGAATGTACCTGAAAACAATACTTGTGTTAAGGAATGAAAATCCTTATTTCTAAGAAAGCTTGAATGTATAGAATTCTAACAGTGGTTTTCAGTTATGTTTCATTAGAATGTTTCCTTGAAAGTGTATATGTTGTGTGTGTGTGTGTGTGTGTGCATGTTAAGTGTATTTAGACAAACTTCTGTCTAAAGCACATTTCTGGCTCTCCAAAGCCCTCCTTCTTTGTGTACTGCAACATACATGCATCCTTTGTGACTTCAGGCTTTGCAAAAGTAGATGAATCTCAGACAAGTTCAGGTAGAAAATAAATTTTCAAAATCTCCTACTTTTACAAGAATTTGTTGCATATCCTTACAAGTATTTTCTGTAATCCTATAGGGATGTATCTCCTCCATGATTCCTGGGCATCAAAGATCTATTATTCTTCCTGAATTTGTTGTGAGCAGAAACTGATGTGTACATAAAAAATCATGAGACAGAACATAAAAGCAACTGCTCAGGAGGCTAGGAATGAGTTTCCCGATGTCATGTTTGCCATCTGATGGTACAAAAATGACTGTACAACTCTGCAACATGACTGAGCCAGAATATGTACCTTCAGGGTTTGGAAGTATGGAAGGTTATCTTTCAGCAAGAAGCATGGACTAGAGATATTGATGAACACTTTCTGAAAGGAATTAATGGAAGGTGAAACAGGGATATCTAAATATAATTGTCTGAAGAACTTACTTCCTGGGAGCATCTTGAGCCCATTAAAAGCTCTTTTCTCTTAGAGACAGAAAGATGTACGTTCTAAGTTATCGATGGCCTCTTTTTTCAAAAGAACAGCAACAGTGTTCTTCCCAGTGTTTTCCTTAATTTCGATGTCATGTTTCATTTTAAGCACAACTCAAATTTAGTAATATTTAAGAATAAAATTCATAAAATAAAGATTGATACCTTTCCATTTATAAATTATTTTTATAAGTTGATTTTAAATCTCCATCCATTATGAGGTCCCCTATCTTGAAAGCCACACAGGATTACCAACAGGATTCCTCAAAGAAACTAAATTCAGTGTCCTACCTTTTGAGGGAAAGTTCGTACATATTTCCAGTTATCTGAAAGATAAGATTCAGATATGCCAATCTGTAAGTAATGATGTTCGCTATTAAAATTTTAACAGCTACTATATATTCATGTTCTAACCATGTCTTCTATAGACCTAATGTTCATTGTCTCCAACCATCTCCCAAGGTTCCTTTCCATAAATTCCATACAATTAAAAAGCCAAGCAGGGTTTTGCAACAACAGCATTGAAAATATCTTTAAGTCCTACTTATAGGGTCAGCACCCCCAAACCCTATGTTGGTGTATCTTGATCCCAAGCAACACAGAAAATGGACCACTGTTCCCCCACCCCCATGCAATCAAAAATCCACTTATAACTTTTGACACCCCCAAAACTTAACACTAATAGACTGTTGTTGACTTGAGCTTTAATATAAACAGTCGATTAACACCTATTTTTGTAAGTTATATGTTTTATATATGTATTCTTATAATAAAGTAAGGTAGAGAAAATAGAATGTTGTTAAGAAAATCTTAAGGAAGAGAAAACACATGTATAGTGTTGTACCATATTTAAGTGGATCCACATAGTTCAAACTCATATTACTCAATGGCCAGCTGGATATATACAAATGATATAAGGCCAACAGAAGACAATTTGCAGTTCTAAATACCTAAATATCTCCATATTTATTAAATAAGTTGCATAACTAATTAATAACTTCCAAAACAATCAGGTTCTGAGGGTTTCACTGATGAATTATATCAAACACTAAAGAAAGAAATTACATCAATTCTTTAAAAACATTTGAGACTACAGAAGCTAAAAAATACTTATATTATGAAGTAGGACATACCTTAATACCAAAGTCATTTAAAGATGTCCAAAAAATATACATAGAGACTATATCTAGCTATCTAGCTATATATAGAGACTATGTATCAAAATTATCTCATGAATAATTGCAAAAATCCTCAATGAAATATTATTAAATTAAGCTAACAATTTACCAGAATAAGTAAGTATACATGGAGCAATCATGTTTATTCTTAATATACAAGATTGATTCAATGTTCAAAAACAAACAATGTAACCTAGAGCATCAGCCTAAAGAAGAAAAGTCATATTGATCATATCAATGTTTAAAAAAATATATTTTCTTAAAAAAAGTGACAACACACAAAAAAATGACAACACATATTTATAAAAACACACAGCAAACAAGGATTCAAGAAGAACTCCCTCAATTCATGTAGTAACAGATTAGAGACTTCACTATGTTTAGATAGATGATAAATGATAGAAAGATGATAGATAAATAGATGATAGATATTTATAGATATGTATACATACAGAGGTTGGCATTTCCTTGCTTTTCCAGCTGAGAGGGTCTTAAATGAATCACACCCCAGTAGCAAAGTACATCCAGCACCCTAAAATTTGTTTATAATACCACTATCCAATTAAAGGTATCAGTAATTTTCAGAGAAATATCACATCTAAGATTGAGGCACCTGATATATGGGATACACCTGTAGCAACTTGGGGTCCCAAAAAGTAAGGATGTGACCCTTCCCACCAAAAAAAAAGGACACACAATTATGGGGGTAAGTAAAGGGACACAAGAGATAACTGAAAGAACTCCCAATAGCCAGAACTGGTCAATGTGACAAAACAAAGGAGTATTGGATTACAACCTAAAGTATGAAATAAATATTTGAGTCCATCTGGGTAAAAATTGAATCATAAACAAATGGGGGAATAGATTATCTCTCATGCAAAAACAAATACCAAAGAAAAAGAAAAACCAAAAAACAAACCAACCAAACAATATATGAGGATGTTCCATGTCCAAGGAGGAGGAGCATAACTACTCACTGTTTAATTTGTGGGCTATATACTGCAAATCAGTTGCAAAGAGAAAACTTGGAAATGGAGGAGACAGAGACCCTGACATGACCTCAGCAGGTGATAAAGCTCAATATCAATAGTGATAAATCATGTCGATAGTATGTACTTTTGATATATTTTGAAATAAATAGAATTTTACCTCATTGATCTTCCCCAATCACATAACTCTGGTCTAGTCATGGGGGCAATAATCAGACTAATTTCAATTGAGGGATATTTTACAGAAACCTGACTAGTACTACTTTAACAACAACAACAACAACAAAAAAGATTTATTTGAGAGAAAGGGTGTGTGCACAGGGACAGGGAGGAGAAAGGGAAAAGGCATACGGTCTTCAAGCAGGTTTCCCCACCAAGATGAGAGCACACTGTGGGGCTCAATTCCAGCACCCATGAGATCATAAACCTGAGCTGGAAACAAGAGTCAGATGCTCAATCAGCTAAGCCACCCGGGTACCCCTAAAATCTGACTAGTATTTCTAAACACTGTGAAGTCATCAAAACTAAGAAAAGCCTCAGTAACTGTCACAGTCAAGAGAACCTAGGAGACCTAACTAGATAAAACTAGTCAATGTAATTTGGTATCCTGGATGGGATTCCCACTAAAGAAGAACATTAGATACAACTAAAGGATTCTGACTAACATGAACTTTAATAAAATATGAACTTTAGTTAATATTGTTTTATTAATTATAATAAATGACCATACTAGTGAAAAGTGTTACTGATGGGGAAATTATGTATACATTTATATGAAAGCTCTCTGTACTATATTTACATTTTCTATAATCTACAGTGTTAAAAACTTTTTAAAAAAGCATCTGGAAAATCAATTGGCTAGAAATTACTATAGACCTAGCAGAGAGAAACAGGATATGCTCTATGAAATATCAGCAATTTTAGTATATTGTTATATTTAATATTTATACATTAATTGTAATTTTATATATTAATTATAATAATGAATATACTAATATTATTACATTATAATATTATATTAATATTTAATATATTGTTGGAATTATGATAAGAGAATTCTGATAAAAGAATTAACAAAAAAGGTGAGTACACTGAACAGAGATCCTAGACACACATATTTAATTGTCACATGACAGTGTTGACATTGTATACCCAGTTTCTGCTTAGATGATCTATCGCTGAGAGTAGAGTGTTGAGGTCTCCTATTATTAACATATTATTATCAAGATGTCTCTTTATTTTGGTTAACAGTTGGCTTATGTAGTTGGCTGCTTCCGTGTTGGGGGCATAGATACTTAAAATTGTTAGATCCTCCAAAATTACTTTTATCTCCAAAATTCAGGAGTTCCATAAGTTTCCTCACAAGGCTCTGCCCCTCCAACAAAAATCCTTAGCTTTTGAGGTAAGTTAAATCTGGGGGACTTGAGAGGGCAACGATTGTTAGAAAGCCCAATTTTCTAATTTGGATGCACAACTAAACCAAGAAATACTACACAGCTTTTACTTAGTAATAATGCTGATGTTCTAAAAGCCATTTTTTGTACTCATATGTTTTATTCTTTATTGGCAATAAATATAGGAAGGAAAATGACGTCACACTTATCAACTCCCCTGTAACTCCGAAAATGAATCTAGGAGACATCTCCGTGGCAATTCCTATCAGTATGAACTTCCACAAAATATCCCTGCCTGGGAATACTGTTAGTTAAGTGGGTTAGATTATTATCAACAAATCATAATAAATTTTTTACTATACATCAGGAAATGTTTTAAGTGTTATACAAGTATTAGCTTTTTAAATCTTCACAACAATGTTTTCCACTAGATATTACCCTGCTTGTTATAGAGGAGGAAATGGAGACACAATTTCTTTCCCAAATTCATATGTCCATTAAGTAGGGAAGACAGGATTTGAACCCACATGTCTGTCTCATAGTTCATCCACTTAACCAATTTTCAGTATCTCACATTTATTTCCTTAGATCCCTTTATACCATAAATTAACCCCTCTCTTATTTTACTGTTAATAAGAACCAGGAAGCAGAAAGGATTTGTGTTCAAAACAACTGGTCTTTGTTTTATTATATTATCTCTCCCATCAAAGTTCTAACAAGTACTCTACTCCATGAAATTATAGATATTAGCTGGGCTTCATTTTTTTCCTGATAGTATTTAATGTTGAATTGTGTTTAGTATGGAGGTGAGAGGGAGAGGTAAGTTTTAGAGAAATTGACCTGATAACAGCAAGGTAAACAACATGGTAATGAAAAAAAGAGCCAGAATGACTTGCCAATCCCATACATAAAATCATCCTGATCTTCTATGACCTGGCCTTGTACATAGGGCCCATGAGAAGGAATCTAGAACTAGAGGGATCTTGAAGAGAAAGAATGTGAGGTAAGCCCTCCTCATAGCTATTCCTGCCTAGAGATGAGCCAAATTATCACAAGTCATCCCAAGCTTGGGAAACAGTATTCAGAATCAGGATATTTTCTTCTTTCTTTCTTTCTTTTTTTCTTTCTTCCTTTCTTCTTTCTTCCCTTCCTTCCTTCCTCTCTCTTTCCTCCTTTCTTTCTTTCTTTCACCAATGATTCTTTGCTTCATATTTGTTTAATAACACATAATGTATTATTTGTTTCAGAGGTACAGGTCTGTGATTCAGTAATCTTATATAATACCAAGTGCTCAATACATCACATGACCTCCTTAATATCCATCAGCCAGTTATCCTATCCCCCCACCACCCCTCCCCTCCAGCAACTCTCAGTTTGTCCCCTATGATTAAGAGTCTCCTCAGGTTTCATCTTGTTTTATTTTCCTTCTCTTCCCTTATGATCCTCTGTTTTGTTTTTTAAATTCCGTACCAGTGAGATCATATGATCTCAACCCATGGAATGGGAGAAGATATTTGCAAATGACAGTACAGATAAAGGCATGATATCCAAGATCTATAAAGAACTTCTCAAACATGACACCCAAAAAACAAATAATAAAATAAAAAATGGGCAGAAGACATGAACAGACACTTCTGCCCATTTCTTGATTGGATTATTTGTTCCTTGGGTGTTTGGTTTGATAAGTTCTCTATAGATTTTGGACACTAACCCTTTATCTGATTATGCCATTTGCAAATATCGTCTTTCATTCTGTAGGTTGTCTTTTGATTTTGTTGACTGTTTCCTTTGCTGTGGAAAAGCTTTTTATCTTAATGAAGTCCCAATAGTTCATTTTTGCCTTTCTTTCCCTTGCATTTGGAGATATGTCTAGCAAGAAGTCTGCTCCAATTTTTATTGCTTCTCTTCTTCTGCTAGGTTTAGGCTTTATTTGGTGTTCATTCTCCAGATCTTTTAGGTGTAAGGTTAGATTGTGTGTTTGAAAATTTTTTTGTTTCTTGAGAAGGGCTTGTATTGCTATATACTTCTCTCTTAGGACTGCCTTTGCTTCATCACAAAGATTTTGAACAGTTATGTTTTCATTTTCATTTGTTTCCATTAATTTTATTTAATTCTTCTTTATTTCCTGGTTGAGCCATTCATTCATTAGTAGGATGCTCTTTAGCCTCTATGTATTTGAGTTCTTACCAAATTCCCACTTGTGACTTCCAGTTTCAAAGCATTGTGGTCTGAAAATATGCAGGGTGTGACCCCAATCTTTTGGTACCAGTTGAGACTTGATTTGTGACCCATTATGTGGTCTATTCTGGAGAATGTTCCATGTGAACTTGAGAAGAATGTGTGTTCTGTTGCTTTAGGGTGTAATATTCTGAATATATCTGTGAAGTCTATCTGGTCCAGTGTTTCATGCAAAGCCCTTGTTTCTTTGTTGATCTTCTGCTTAGATGATGTGTCCATTGCAGTGAGTAGGGTGTTAAATTCCCCCATTATTATTACATATTAGTATCAATATGTCTCTTTAATTTTGTTATTAATTAGCTTATACAATTGACTGGTCCCATTTTAATGGCATACATATTTACAATTTTAGATCTTCTTGTTGGATAGACACCTTAATTATAATATAGTGGGTGTCCTGCCTCATGTCTTATTACAGTTTTTGGCTTAAAATCAAATTTGTCTGATATAATAATTGCCACTCCAGCTTTCTTTTGATGGCCTTTAGCATGATAAATGGCTTTCCACCCCCCCCCCCACTTTCAATCTGGAGGTGTCTTTGGATTTAAATGAGTCTCTTGCAGACAGCATATTGATGGGTCTTGCTTTTTTATTCAATCTGATACCCTGTGTCTTTTGATTGGTGCATTTATCCCAATTAATTTAGTGTCATTGTATTACCTGTAAAGTGACTATTCCTGTATATTGTCTCTGTTACTTTCTGGTCTATGTTAGTTTTGGGCTCTCTCTCTTTGCTTAGAGGATCCCTTTTAATATGTCTTGTAGGGCTGATTTGGTGATCACAAGTTCTTTTAGTTTTTATTTGTCCTGGAAACTTTTTGTCTCTCCTTCTATTTTGAATGACACCCCAGCTGGACAGAGTATTCATGGCTGCATATTTTTCTCATTTAGCATCCTGAATAAATCAGGCCAGTCCCTTCTGGCCTGCCAGGTCTCTGTGGATAGGTCTGCTGCCAATCTAGTGTTTCTACCCACAGACCTCTTGTCCTGAGCTGCTTTCAGGATTTTCTATGTGTCTTTGAGATTTGCAAGCTTCACTATTATAGGTCAGGGTATTGGCTTATTTTTATTGATTTTGAGGGGGGTTCTCTGTACTACCTGGACATGGATCCCTGTTTTTTTCCCCAGATTTGGGAAGTTCTCTGCTATAATTTGCTTCAGGATACTTTCTGTCCCTCTCTTTCTTTCTTCTTTGGGATCCCAATTATTTTAATAGTGTTTTTTCTTTATGGTATCACTTATCTCTCAAATTCTCCCCTAGTGATCCTATAGTTGTTTATCTCTCTTTTTCCCAGCTTCTTTATTCTTCATCATTTGGTCTTCTCTATCACTAATTCTCTCTTCTTTCTCATTTATCCTAGCAGTTAGAGCCTCCATTCTTTTATTAACATATAATGTATTATTTGCCTCAGGGGTACACGTCTGTGAATCATCAGACTTACACATTTCACAGCACTCGCCATAGCACATACCCTCCTCAGTGTCCATAACCCAGCTACCCTATCCCTCCCTCCCCAGTCCCCAGCAACCCTCAGTTTGTTTTGTGAGATTAAGAGTCTTATGGTTTGTCCCCCTCCTGATCCCATCCTTTTTCATTTTTCCTTCCCTACCTCCAACAACCCCCTGTCCTGCCTCTCAAAATCCTCATATCAGAGAGATCATATGATAACTGTCTTTCTCTGATTGACTTATTTCACTCAGCATAATACCCTCTAGTTCCATCCACGTCATTGCAAATGGCAAGATTTCATTCCTTTTGATGGCTGCATAGTATTCCATTGTATATATACCACATCTTCTTTATCCATTCATCTGTTGAGGGACATCTAGGTTCTTTCCATAGTTTGGCTATTGTGGACATAGCTGCTATAAACATTCCAGTGCACATTCCCCTTCAGATCACTACATTTGTATCTTTAGGTAAATACCCAGTAATGCGATTGCTGGGTCATAGGGGAGTTCTACTGTCAACTTTTTGAGGAACCTCCATGCTGTTTTCCAGAGTTAGAGCCTCCATTTTTAATTGCATCTCATGAATAGCCTTTTGGTTTCGAGTTGCTTAGATTTTTGTTCTTCTATTTCTCCAGAAAGGGATTCTTTATTGTCTTCTATGCTTTTTCAAGCTCAGCTAATGTCTTTATAATCATTCTAAATTCCAGTTCTGACATCTTACTTATATCTGTACTGATTTGGTCCCTGGCAGTCAGTACTGCCCCTTGTTCTCTTTTTTGAGGTGAGTTTTTCCATCTTGTCATTCTTCCAGAAAGTAATAATCACTTTTCTATTTGTAGATTTGCAGGAATTCTTTTCTTAAGTCTCTGGTTGAGTTCACAGGTGTTCAGAATGTTTTGATAGCTATCTAGCTAAATTCCTGGGACCAGACAAAACTAAAGTCTCCTACTCCTCTGCCATTTTGGAAAGTCTCCCTGTAAATGTATCTTAAAACACTGAATTTTATACTTTTTTTTAAATAAGATTTTATGTATTTATTTATTTATTTGAGACAGGAAGAGAAAGCACACACATGCCCATGAGTTGGGAGGAGGAGCAGAGGAAGAAATAATCTCAAGCAGACTTCTCACTGAGCCCAGAGCCCAAAGTCAGTCTCAATCTTCACAACCCTGAGACCATGACCTGAGCAGAAACCAAGAGTCAGACACCTAACACTGCAACACCCAGGCACCCCGAATTACATACTTTAATTGAATGAATTATATGTAGGTGAATTATATCTCAGAAAGCTGTTAACATTTTTTAAAAAATACAGTACTTAACAACCTAGTCGCCTAAAATATATATTGAAGTAAAGGGATGGAGATAGATACAACATGCTAACATTAATAACAAACAAACAAACAAACAAACAAAAAATTCTAGAGAAGCTATATTAATTTCAGAAAAGACAATCTTTAAAGTGAGAAAAGCTATCAAGGATAAAGGGCATTATATTTTGATAAAGTGATTTCCAAGAAACAACAAATCTTAATATCTATGCACCCAACAAGAGAGAATCAAAATACCTGAGGTAAAAACTGATAGAATGATGAAGAGAAATAGAAAAATCCACTCATATTTGGAAGCTCTAACAGCTCTCTTTCAGTAACTGATAGATCAAAAGCCATCTTAAAATTTATTCTTCAGAAATTGAGGAACTTCCCAAAGTGTAATGAACAACTTCATTAGACTGTTGACTTCATGACTTTTAGTTTCACAAACATATACTGCTAATTATTAAAAGAAAAATCATAATTCTGGTAAGAAGGACCTAACTTAGGTTTAGTGACTTCCCTAGTTGTCAACATAAAGACAAAACAAAACCATGTCTTTATTCTCTATACTGAAAATACAGATTTTACTGCTATTGAGGTTTATATCTACCACCTTGAAATTAAAATATTATTAGCAAAATTTAATTCAAAATTCAACATTAATATGAAATACTCTCATAAATATAAAGGAGAGGGGGAAGAAATATGTCTTCTAGGTTCTCTCTCACTTAAACTTTCTGTTGCTTAAATTTCCGGAGGATTCGATCACGAATCTGCTTGGTCTTGACACTGTAGACAATGGGGTTCATTAGGGGTGGGACCAGCAAGTAGACATTGGCCATGAGCACATGGACAATTGGGGAAGCATTCTGCCCATAGCGACGGATCATAGAGAGCCCAATCATTGGTATATAGAAAGTGAGTACCGCACAGATGTGGGAGATGCAGGTGTTGAGGGCTTTCACCCTCTCTGTCTTGGAGGCTATACTCAATACTGTGCCAAGGATGAGGATATAGGAGAGGAGAAGAAGCACTGAATCAAGTCCCATGGAGCAAATGACCACCATGAGGCCATAGATGCTGCTCACTCGACGGCTGGATACAGTTGTTTTTATGAGGTCCTGGTGTAGGCAGAATGGGTAGGAGAGAATATTGACAGGATGATATTGAAGCCTCTTTAGGAGGAAGGAAGCTGGAAAGACTAGAGCCAAGGCCCTTCCAGCAATTGCCAACCCAGTTCCAATGATTACATCATTGGTTAGAATGGCCACATAGCGCAGGGGCTCTCGGATTGCTACCAAGCGATCAAAGGCCATGGCCAACAGCACAGCTGACTCAATAATTGAGAAAACATGAATGAAGTACATCTGGACCAGGCAAGCATTAAAGGAGATCTCCCGGGCATGGAACCAGAAGATGCTGAACATTGTAGGCAAGGTAGTAGTGGATAGGCCCAGGTCAGTAAGTGCCAGCATTGATAGAAAGTAGTACATTGGTTGGTGGAGGGAAGGCTCAGTTCTGATGATAAACAGAATGGTAATGTTTCCTGAAATTGAGGTGGCATAAACCAAAAAGATGGGGATGGAAATCAAGCTATATCTGCTTTCAAGGCCTGAGAAGCCTGTCAGGAGGAAGCGAGGGTACAAGGCAGAGCTATTGAAGACAGACATCGTGGTGATGGAGGCACCCTCAGTCTAATTGGGAAGACGAGAACCTGCAACAATTCATGTACAGTCAATATTGCAAGAAGAACCAATGCTCTGATGCATGCTGCTCTGCATAGTCTTTCTAGTCATTCCTTTGTTCATTATATACAATTACCACCCACATTTATTATCTTCCCAATTAATCTATTTCATCACTGTACATTTATTGAGAATATATTTTATAAAAGGAAAACTGGTAATACTAAAATGTAGAGAAATATATAAAAACAGAATTCAAATACTTATAGCCTAGTAAATGGAGAGATCTAAAATCAATGTAGTAGTTTAATACAGGCCCCTACAAAACACAGAAAGAGGGAGTTAACCTGACCCAGAGAAGTCAGGGAAGATTTACTGAAGGAAGATTTATTTATTTATGACCTGATTCAAGACCTGAACCCAGTCTTGAATTAGGTCTTCAATGACAAGTATGAGATAGAGGGAACAAAAGGCTGTGTTGGCTATTCTATGCTGATTGAAAACCAGGTAAATGCAGAAAAATGTTAGCATTATACATGTAAATGAATGCAACTGAGCAAAACAGTGGGATAGGGTGATTTTCAGATAGTTATCAGAGTGAAGTTTGAATAGAAATGGACCAGAATTTTGAAGGAATCTGTGTATAAATATAAAGAGCTTGGACTTAATCTTAGAAGACACAATATAGTCATTTTAATAAAAAGTAAGCAGTATGACCAGATTTATATTATATTGCCATCAAACTAGAATCATTGATAAGAATAGACTAAAGGTTGGCAATAGAAGGCAGAGAAATCCTTTAGAAGTTTATCATAGTAATATTTAAGACAGATTAGTAAACTTCTTTGAGCATAAAATCTGGGAACCATATTATCTTACTTAAGAGATTATGTAAGAAAATGTAGCTAAAATTCTTGCACAGAGTCTGAGACATTTGGGCTTAAGTGAAGCAAAATGTTAATGGAGTTACCAAAGTACCCACAATCTTAAGTGTACCAATTTTAAGTGTAACAGGAATCCAAAGGCAGGTGTGACCTGGAGTGTCTAAGTTATCACTTATAAAGATATTACACTTCAGGGCTTCTCTTGAGAGCTATTTTGTCAAATTTCTTTTTTGGCTCATAATACTGCCAAGAGTGTATGATACATGGGAGAATGAGATAGAGGAGGTACTCAAATCACCATGAACATTATCATCATCATTTTTAATGGTATAATTTTTAGTTAATATCAGATACCAATGTTTCAAAGAACAGAGATTTCAGTACATTGATTCCTATCGTGTACTACTTATATCTGGCGATGAGTTTACAATGGTATCGCATCCTAGGGCTCTTTTGATCAGCCTTTGAAGATGATACTCTGGCTCACTTTGGGGGAAATGACACTCTATACCTCTGACTTATCCTAAAGCTGTGAATTTGCATGAGCAATGCTTCTTGACTTATCCTTCTACTTCTTGGATTCTTCAAATATATTAAGTACTTATAATTTCTTGCCCATTTTGCTCACTTTTGAACCCTTCCTTTAGGCATACCTGAGTCCTCAAGTGCGGACAGCCATCCACCCTGCTACAGATTTGCTGGGCTCCATTCTGCCAGGCCAAGGGTATTGTTGCAGGTAGAAAAAGCCACTGAATATGGACATAAAAGAAGACTAAAAAGCACAATGGCAGGTAGCTCTCCAAGGAAGAAGTATAGATGTCCTGAATGAGGCATCTGTTTCTCCTTCAACAACTCCAGAGCCAAGATAACATGTTTGCTTTCAGTGTCTCTGACTCTACCCAGCTAGGTGCTTTAACCATACTACACTTCTTGGCTTTAACTACTTTAAACTGCATTGCCCCTCTTGACTAGCTATCCCCTCAGGAACATTCTTTTTTTTTTTCTTAATGTAAACTTCAGAGAGGATAAATGCCACTGGAGATTTTACTCCTGCTCAGACAAAGGAGATGATTATGCCAATTCCCAAACTGGGAATCCAGATGTGCCAGCAACTGAGCAGTGTCCTTGGGATCCTCTGATAGAGTAAAACAGTGAATTTAGTCAGAATAGAGTACTAGAAAAAGTCTGTGCGCTGAATAAAAGACAAAGACAGCAGTTATTTACTAGCAGTTGAATGTTGGGAAAATTACAGTAGTTCCTCCTTACTTTAAAGTGGTTTCACTTTATGTGGTTTCAGTTACCCAAGATCAATTGTGGTCTGGAAACAGATGATCCTCCTTCTGAAGTATCATCAGAAGGTCAGTTGTGGCACAGGCTTCAGTGCATTAGAAATATAAATCATAGCTTCTTTCCTCATTGCACTTTATTTGGTGCCTTGATCAAGCCTTCGCTGAAATAACCTTCTTCTAATGTCTAACGTGTGGCACCAAAGGGAAAAAAAAAGATGAAAATGAAAACAGACAAATAGACCAAAGAATAATTAACATGTGAGACATTCAAAGGCTCTAAAGATACATGAGAGAAGAGAACAACACAGAGCCAATATCTGAGGGACAATGGCCCAGAAATTTCCATCTGAATCTAGTGTTCTGCAGATTATCAGGAATTGATGTCTTTCTTGAAACCTTATTTGAAAGTTTTATAGAGAGAAAATCCCAGGCCCAGATAGCATTTTTTTTAAAGATTTTATTTATTTATTTGACAGACGGAGATCACAAGTAGGCAGAGAGGCAGGCACAGAGAGAGGAGGAAGCAGGCTCCCTGCCGAGCAGAGCCTGATGTGGGGCTCGATCCCAGGACCCCGAGATCATGACCTGAGCCAAAGGCAGAGGCTTAACCCACTGAGCCACCTGGGTGCCCCCCAGATAGCATTTTTTTTTTAAGATTTTATTTATTTATTTGACAGAGAGAGATCACAAGCAGGCAGAGAGGCAGGCAGAGGGAGAGAGAGGAGGAAGCAGGCTCCCCGCTGAGCAGAGAGCCCGATGCGGGGCTCAATCCCAGGACTCTGAGATCACGACCTGAGCCGAAGGCAGCAGCTTAACCCACTGAGCCACCCAGGCGCCCCCCAGATAGCATTTTTAATGAATAACTTAAAACATAGAAAGAAGAAGAAGAATAGAAACCCTACATATGTATTTCTGGAGAATATAAAAAGAGGGATCATTTCATGATTTTTATGAGGCAAGTATAACTGTATGCCATTACCAGAAAATGACATCACAGAAAACAAATATCGAAGAGCAAAATACTCTGTAAAATTGATTATAAAAATCAAAACCAAATATTAAAAACTGTAATCCACTGACTACATGTGCATGCACGCGCGAGTGCACACACACACACATACACACATACACACTATGATCCTGTTGGATTTTTATGATAATACATAATCAGTATTAAATTTAGTCAAATATTTTTTCTTCATCAGTCTGGAGTAACAAATGATTTTCTCCTTTTTGTTTGTTTAAGTCAAGCATCAAAGTTGTTTTACATGCAAAAATCACACAGTGTAATTAACTATATGTAATATAGTGAATAGGGCATATATAGAAAATATAGTGAGTATAGTATATATAAAACATAGTGAATAAAAGGGATAAATCATTTGGTAATGTAGATTGATGAAGAAAAAATATTTGACTAATACTGATAATCCTTATTAAAACATATTAAACTAAAAAGAAGAACTTTCTTGATCTGATTTTAAAAACAAAAATAAACTTGATGTCCAGTTTCTTCTGGTTCCTCATGTCCTAACAATGAGGAAAAAACTGAACAGACTGAAAATCAACCATCTCTTCTTGGATCCATGAGAGAAAGGAAACAGGGCAAAACAGCCCCATCAAGAATGGAGAGTCAGAGAATATAGGGAGTCACAACTTACAGAGTAGAAGCTCACAAGAAAGATGGCTTCAGGAGACACCACTAGTGTAGGAAAATCTGAACCAAATTAACAGGTTACTGGAACCTCAGCGTGGACAAGTCTGACAGTTAAAATCCTCAGGGGGACCCAACAATGGCAGAGGGTGGAGAGTAAAATACTGTGATATTTGCCTCCAGAAACGCTGTAGAAAAATTTTCTCATGCTCCAACCATGGAGAAGGGGAAAGGAACCATTTTGAAATATGCCATGGCTCTCTGTTCATTTTCATAAGGCCTTAGGAGAAATTAGTTAATCAGGGCCTAACCTGCTAGAGTATTAGCATTTAACTGACCTTAGGAAAGCAAAATACCCAACTCCAGCCCTCTCTAGCTTGTCCATGTGGGAGATGGAAATACCCAACAGTCCATGCTAACTATCCTATTTCATCTAAGGCAGAAGAATTAAAACAAAACAAAATAAAACAAACTGAGAAACAGCTGTGAAGGTCAAATTTCAGGGGTATAGATAGGCTCACTGAAAGACTGAAACTTAATCATAAGACTATAGGATACTTCTGCCCACCCCCACATATCTTCCTATATATTAATAAACCCTATTTAAAGTAGTTCTTTTTACTTGGTACATCATGTCCAGCTATTGGGGGAGGGAAGGAGCTTCCTAAAAGGCTGAAAATATAATTTGAAGAAACAGAGCAAACATCAGAACTAAATATGACAAGGATAGTTGAATTATCAGACCAGGAATTTTAAAATCTTATGATTGATTAATATGCTAACAACCCTAATGGATAAGGTAGAAAGCATGCAAGAACAGATGAAATTTCCTTTTCTCAACCTAGCCAAATGAGAGCCTCCACAACTCTTTTTTGTCTATACGTACATACAATGCTTAGGAGTAGAGGAATAAGAATTATGTACCTTCTCCCAGGCTCATACACTGAATTTGGACTTTTCTTAAGGCTTAGAATCAAAAATCATGGCTATCTGTTCTTACTTTGTTCCATCTTCCTGCACAAGGATGTCTCTGTGAGAATTAAATTTCATCTTTCATCTTTATCACAGTTTTTCTGGGAACCTCTCATCCCAGGGTTTCTAAGAAAGCAAACTTTGAGATAAAATTTAGTCTGCAATATGTGTCAGATAGAGACTCGTTGGGATAAACACCCTAAGATGAAGAGGGATAGAAGTAGGATTGTCAGAAGGAGAAATTGAGCTGTGAGTCATATCTGATGCTATCTATGGTCCATACCACAGAAAGTTCTAGGGGTAAAATTGTCCAAGTGAATTTTTTTGCATTGGCCAAAAAGGTCAGGGCTTTATACCTTATATCTCAGTGGTTGGATAGGTCCTGACCTTGGGTGAGGCTCATATCTGCAACTGAGGAAATTCTTGAAGAGGCTGAAAGTCAAAGGCTTTTTACTGACAGCCCTTCCAGCAGCTGAAGCTACAAATCCTTTACTGAAGTGGGATCTGGGCAGGGGCATGTCCATGGCCATTACAACTCATTTCAGAGTCATTTCTTTTCTTAGGTAATGTGAGATAGTTTGAGAAAGTCTCAAGTTTCTCCTGGAGATGGGGGTATATTACTAACACATGCTCTTTCTACAGTCTTTCTTTTTCTTCATGCTACCTCTCCTTCCTGGAATACCTTGCCTGGTGGGGTGCAGGTAAATGCTTAACAACCAACTCTCTAGGAAAATGTTTAAAAGTTTTGGTATATAGTGTTTACCTATTTCTGTTGTGTATTATATAATGTATACATGATGTATTTCCATCATGACCAGTTTCAAACTACCAGTGTTTTATAGAACATGGATTTGGAACAAGATATTGCACAATTGGCTTTCATAAGCCAAAGAAGCTAGCTTCAGCACACCACTTTCTTTCACACTTAGTCTAGATGGCAAGAATGAATTTAACCCACCAGACACAGCCAAAGTGTCAATCGCTTCAATCTCAATCTTTTTATTTTTTAAGATTTTATTTATTTATTTGACAGAGATCACAAGTAGGCAGAGAGGCAGGCAGAGAGAGAGGAAGGGAAGCAGGCTCCCTGCTGAGCAGAGAGCCCAATGCAGGGCTCGATCCCAGGACCCCGGGATCATGACCTCAGCTGAAGGCAGAGGCTTTAACCCACTGAGCCACCCAGGTGCCCCTTCAATCTCATCTTTAATAAAAATATTGTACTATTTATTTATTTCAATGATAGCATCTGTTAACTTTAATAATCCTTTTATAAATGTGTCTCCGCTATTAAACATTAATGCTTTAACATTAAGACCATGCATTCTATATTTTATATATCCACAGTATTGCAAGCAGTGAGTGCCGCAAAAGGTATTTCATTTTTCTCAGTATGTTTTACTTGGATGAACAAATAGGCAATATCATTTACACTTATTGGTACACATGATGGTTGGGGGAGGCCAGCCCCAGAGTGATGTGTTAGTGTAGCAGTCATGATAAATAGTAAAATATCACTAATGAAAGCATATGTGTAAAGCATATTAGTGAAAAAGAGAAGTCACAGGTTATTGACAATAAAGAAACTGAGAAAGACAATAATATTAAAGATCTACATAGAAATGCAGAACAAGAGGAGAAAAAAACATAAAAAAAAATTTTATGTTATAAAAAATAACATTTTTATTAAAAGATAATGATGGCTATTCTACACAACTCCCAACCTACTCACTGAGGAAGACATGAAATTCTGTGCTGTTGAACAAGGAATCTGCACATTTGCCTGGAGGTTTAGACTGTCAGGCCTTCTGGAGCAACTCCTATGTGTCTTCCTCAGTATTTGCTGATAAACTGAAGAAGCTGATAGACCTACAGCGGCCAGGGGAGAAAAGACACATCACTGTGTGATGATGAGGTGAAAACTTAGTTTATAGCCAACAGCCACAGTAGCAGTTCAAAGTCTTGTCAAAAAACTCAATTTCCAAACTTGCCCCAAAAAGTCAGAAATCTTTTCATTAAAAAATATGACATTTTGGCATGAGAGACACAATATGGGCAAGTGAGAGAGATTTATTTCTGGATCATAAACATGAGAAATTACATAAACAGTTGTATTTTATGAAGAAAATTCTTGCTATTATTGTCATTCATAGTAATAATTTAATGATATCAACAAATTTGTAGTTTTCAAAAGTAATCTTTTTTACACACATTGTCCCTTGTAAGTCTCAATTATTTGGGGCATAGAAAAGAACATACTTAGCACAATTTGGTTATGAAAAATCTAAATCTCATAAGGGTTGATGATTAACTGAGATCACATATCAAGGGAGTAAAAGAATTATATATTTAACCAGATGACCAAGACCCAAGTATTTTACTTCTCATCTACTCAGACAGCTGCCCCAAGATTTTTCAGTGGGAAACCTTGAGGATAGATTTATTAATAGAGGTTATTTAAAACCTCCTCCCTAGTCCAAACTTGTGAAGAATTCTTAAACGAATCTGCTTTGTCCTGACACTATAGACAATAGGGTTAAGTACTGGGGGGAAAAGCAGGTAAATATCGGCCATGATAAGGTGAACTATGGAAGACAGATGTTTCCCAAAGCGATGAACCATTGACACTCCAATAACTGGCACAAAGAAAATGAGCACCACGCAGATATGGGACACACATGTGTTGAGTGCCTTAAGCCGCTCTTCTTGAGATGCGATGCCCAGCACAGCATTCAGAATCAGAACATAAGAAAGAAGTATGAAGACTGAATCCACGCCCAGTGTGGTGATAACTACACATAGTCCATAGACACTGCTGATTCTGGCATCTGAACAAGATAATTTCAGAACATCTTGGTGCAAACAAAAGGCATGTGAAAGGACATTGACATGGCAGTAGTGATAACGTCTCAGGAGCAAGGGTGTAGGAAGTACAACTCCCATGCTTCTTAGCAAGCAGGCCAAACCAATCTTGCCTATTACACTGTTGTTAAGGATTGTGGTGTAGTGCAGTGGACGACAGATAGCAACAAAACGATCGAAGGCCATGGCCAATAGCACCGAGGACTCCAGGAATGTGAATGTGTGGATGAAGAAGAGCTGAGCATAGCAAGCACTTGCCTGGATCTCCCGAGCATCCAGCCATAACACAGCAAACATGGTGGGAAGCGTGGACATGGACATACCTAGGTCAGTCAGTGCCAAGATGGAAAGGAAGTAATACATGGGTTGGTGGAGTGAGGACTCTATCCAAATGACAGAGAGGATGGTGACATTACCAATAAATGCTACCAAGTACACAAAACAAAACGGGATTGAGAGCCAAGAATGGACATACTCCAATCCAGGAAATCCCCTCAGAATAAATATGGGCTCTACAGCGTTATTATTACTCCAGACCACCATGGTGACCTTTGGCAAACAGTGAAGAATGTTTTCCTTTTTTTCCCTCAAAATTATCCCTTGTGAACATGAGCAGTGCAATCAGGATACAGTGTATCTTTCCTCCAACCTCACAGAGATAGGAAGGATGTACTTATTGTTCTTACATGAGAATCAATTCCCAGTAGAGCACCAAATTCCAGAGCAAAAAGTGTGTACCACAAAATCTGGTCATCTCTGACAAGAAAGTTGATGAATTTGCATGGAGGACACTAAAAATTAAAGCAGTAAAAGAGTAGATAAAGAAATTTTTATCAAACATTATAAAAATAAAACTAGAGAAAAGTCAGATTAAATGTCTATGAATTTGCATTAAGTTTCCTGTCAGTGATGTTCTTGAGTTAATCTTTTGTTGCTTCCACGCAGTCTCTTAATTCATAACAACTGAACTGTTCCCAAGGACTAAACATAATTTCCTTTCATATTTAGTTTTATTTAATACTTTATAATATTTTAAAGATTGAGAATATTTAATATTTTAATAATAAAAAATAAATGTCACATTATATAAAATGGAGACATGAAAAAGAGTAAAGTCCATAATCCTAGCACACTTGCATATTTTCTGCTGTTTAATAAAGCAATTCTTCCTTCATCTAAACTCCTCACAGTAGCAGGAAAAGTATTTATTATGATCAATATATCATAAGATCACAATGTAACTATTAAAACTCTTCCTATATCCCTTCCCACAAAATAAAATTAAAACAATATATTCAAATTAGACATCTGTTAGTAATAGTGGATAATATCTGCTTCATTTCTATCGATCTTTTCTTGCATTTTTCTCTCAAAATGATGCCTATAATCATATTTTTTAAATGTGCAACTTAAATATTAAATGTTTTTCCAATTTTATGACCCAGTTCATGTACCTCCATGAACCCAGAGCAATCCCAGAGATGTCACCTTTAGCATCCACCATCAATACCTCTCAGAAACAATTTTTTTTTCCTTTTTCAAAATAGAATTCTAATGTCTGGCCTTACTTCCTCAGATCAGTCTTCACTGTGATTGCCTCTGCTGATGCTGGTCTTGCTATTCCCCAGGCTGATAACACTGGTCACAGCAGCTAAGCCCTGTGGAATTCTCTGTCCCTTCAGTTCTCTGCTTCCTTACTTTAGCCCTGTCTAATGCCATTGACTGTCCTTGAGAAAATTCTTCACTTACCCCATCTTTTTTTTTTTTTTCCCCTCTCTCTCATTATAGAAAGAAAGAGAGCAAGCTTCACCAACTGAGCCACCCAGGTGCCCTTACTTCCTCCAACCCTTAAGGTCAGACATCTCTTCTGCAACATCTCAGCATCTCCCTTATCCTACCTTGTAGACACTTAGTGTCTGAACTCTTAAAAGTCTAACACAGATTTCAGCTCTGGCCAGAAGTGAAGATCTTTCCAAATGTAGCCCCAGGTTGGTCATTGGTTCCATTTGTCCAGTACTGACATTTTATTGTCTCTATTTTATTTCACAAAACCTTTTTTTTTAATTCCCCCCTTTGGTGGATTCTCATCTGCATTTTTTTATAGTGTTAACACTGAAAGTTCTCCAGGCTGAACAATCTGTAATTCCAAAGAACTCTTCAGCTTAGAATCTACAATCTGAAGAACAGAAGGAAATACCAAGCCATCCTCTCCATGTAGTAAAACAGACTTGCCGCTTTCTCCTTTTTCCCCCAAGCCCAGGCATCCCATCGTCTAGGAGTGAGACACCTCCCTGGTCCTCTTCTCCAGTCCCAAGGAGCCCAAACTGAACTTTCACTGGGGCCCGTGTCTTGAGAAAGCAGTCAGCTAAGCAGTTCTGCATCTACCAGGCAAAATATCAGTTCTTTACCTCCAAGCAACATTTTTCTCTCTGGTCTTCAAAATCTACTAAAGTCCCTACTGCCTTTCTTTTTTCTTCCTCCTCACTCAGAAATATTTCTTCTAATTTCTGTTCTAAAGCTCAGCTCGTGAAAATACTCTAGACATTAACATTGAAGTATACAGCACACATGGGCATGTGTGTGCACACACACACACCCACACACCCACACAAAGAGATTGTATTGTGGCCACAAACGGTAAGTAGTTTATTCCATGCCAGGAAATCATTCTATGCGTTCTCTTTCAACTTTGATATAAGTCACATTTTCTTTAATTCTCAGAGAAGTTGCAGAAAATAAAGTGGATCACTGGTATTTAGAAATGGTTTTCTCCCTGATCTGAGCCCTCTAAATTCAGATTGCAAGGTTTAGAAACCTTCAGTTGCAGACCTGTGCATAGATTTAAAGCTCAGACATTTGTGCTCTTTCTTGTCTTTCTCTCTCACCAAGTAGCTGTCATGTCTTTCACTCTTTCTCAGTCCCTCTATGATTGTCCTTTCTCGGTTCATTTTTTTATGACTCTATGTCTATGTCATTCACAATGATTCATTGTGGTTCTTGACTTATTTTAACACAACTTAGTCATGGTAAACTGAGAAAGAAATAGTCGAAAGAGGCTGAGACTGATTTCAAGGCATTTCAAGGGCAGAGCATGAAAAGACTCACATCGCACACTTACCTATTCCAATTAAGGGAGAGCCGCTGAGGGTGAGGACACCATTTTACACAGCCTCTCTGGGGTCTTGCTGTGGTTCTCAAAAAATCCCTTCTCCCCACTGACTAGCCTATATTAAAATTGTTGGAAAAAGACATTATGATAGGTCATACATTTCATATTGTTTCTCAACTTGTTCTAAAGAAAATGACACTCACTTTCCCCTCCTGCATAAATTGTGCATTGTCTGAATGATTTTACTCTCTTTGGCCTTTGTATAATAACACAGATTGTGCCAAAATCTATCTGCTGTTTATTTGTAATTTAAAAATTACACTTACCTGAATTTATAAGATACTCACATCACTGTGAATGCTTAATCACATAACCAGGAGCCATTTTCCCAAAGGATCCAGTTTCCTTGTGTCTTTCTCTGCCTAAACCTTCTTCCGTTGGAGGTAAAATCATATTCTCTTTCTGTTTCTGTCTCTGGGGCTTTCTCTCTCTCTGCCACTTAGTTTACTTTCTAAACATCTTTATCCTTCTTAATCTGCCCCCTGCTGCCATTTTCTTGTATTTTATTCCACCTAAATCTGTGTCCTTTCACAAATTTAGGAAAAAAACAAGTGTAACTATCTTTTTCCAGTCCTTTTATTGCCCCTGTCTTCTCATTTCTCTGCTTTTAGTTCTGTTTCAGTTTAGCCCTCACCTGAGAAGAACTCCCTTCTCTATCTGAAAGTCACTTATATACTGGTTACAGATGCTACTATTGTGATTATCCATGAACCTCAGGTCCTGAAAACCTTTGATTCCATGAATAGTGAGGCTTGAATACTTTTACTTCTCTATAAATACTCCTGGTTTCTCCCAGGATAGAAAAGTAGGGTTGGTGTCAGAGTCCGATGGGTCCTCAGAGATGAAATTAATATAAACAACCTTTCAGCACAGCTGTTGCAAGAGCATATAATTATGATACTGGAAATTGTAAAAATGGCTCCCTCCTTCTCTCTCCACCACTCCCCGTCCTTACTTTCAAATGTAACAGTTTTCTTTCCTTGAATGAACATTTGATAATCAAAGAATAACTACTCCATCCCAGAGGGATATTGAAACTTCAGCTTCATTAGGGACATCTATATAGAACTGTGGTAATTAAGTGCAGAGAGCCCTTCTGTTACAAGGTACTTACAACTTCTCACTGAACAGGATGTTCATAGGGTTATGTATTTAATAATCATTTATTAAGCAACAACAGGATTCAAGTCTCCGTACTAACTTCTGTAAAGGCAAAATAATTATCTAGTTCATCACTAACTTCCACTGTGCTTAGTACGGAACATGACTTCTTAATACATTATTTTTTTAGCTTATACCTGACAATCCACCTCTTTGCACTTCCTTATGAATTTTATAGACAGCTTATCAATTTCCATCCACTAAGATCTATATTGGGACTTTCATTGTGAATATATCAAATCCATAGCTCTGTTTTAGGAGAATTGAAAGTTTTAGGTTACCAGGTCTTCCAATCTGAGAACACAGACCTCAATTAATTAAGGTCTTTATTTTTTCTCAGTATTGTTTTATGCTTCTAAAATAAGAACTATTATATATCTTACATTATATTTATTCCTAGCTATTTGATAATAATTTATGCTAATATGAATGGCACTTATAAATTATCTTTTTCTAAATCTTTGGTTCTGACATATATATGTGTGTGTGTGTCTGTATATATGTATATATGTATATATAGTATATGTATATGTATATGTATATATGTCTATACATATATGTATAGACATATATATAATGACTGCAAGATGTCTTTGGCAAGAACTATTAGCTATCTTTGAGGGAAAAAATAAAAGGTTTATTACTTACAGGACCAGGAAATTACATGGCACACCTGGGGCAACATAGCAAGGTGTGGGGTGGAGGTTGGGGGAAGGGAAAGAGCCCACTTCTGCACAGGGGCCCAGGGTTCTTCTCCTATTGGACTAGAGTTTCTTGGGCTCACTCTTTATTGGTGACTTCTTAAAATTTAAATTCAATTAATTAACATATTGTGTAGTATTATTTTCAGGGGTAGAATTTAGTGATTCATCAGTTGTATATAACACCTGGTGCTCATTATATCGAGTGCCTTCCTTAATGCCCATCACCCAGTTACCCCATCTCCCACCCACCTCCCCTCCAGCAACCCCCAGTTTATTTCATAGAGTTAAGCATCTCTTATAGTTTGTCTCACTCTCTGATTTCATCTTATTTTTTCCCTCCCTTCCCCTATGTTCATCTGTTTTGTTTCTTCAATTCCACATATGAGTGAAATCATATGATAATTTATTGGTGAATTTAAAATTTAAGAGCTGGAATTTAAAGAGAGAAAAGACAAAAAGCACGTGGCCCAAATGGTCAGTCAACTAACGAGCCTCAGAGGGAGTGGGGAGGGAGGGCATTGGTTTAGGTGACCTTGTTCTCTATCTAGTTGTGTGGCTGGCAAAGTGTTTACCTGAAATAGTCATCTTTGAAATGAATGCCTCTTTAAAGTGGAGGCTTAATCAAAGCTTAAGTCAGGTACTTGTATCACAAAAAAGAGAAACCAACTGTCAGGGTTTACACTACAATTGATTCTGTGCACTGGTTAAGACCCCTGGTGCAGTGTTGAGCAGAAGTGATGAAAGTGTTATTTTCCCTTTGTTGCTCTCACAGGTAATGTGCTCACCATTTCCTTATTAATGTATGTTTGCTAGGATTTTTTTTGTAACACTTTTATCAGAGAACATGTTACTTTCTCTTGTTTATTTGATCAAATATTTTACCCAGAATAGATGTTGAATTTCATAAAGTTATTTTGTGTCCATTGAGATTTGTGATTTTTATGATTCATATGATTTTCCTTCATTATCCTGTTAAAGTGATTAATTATATTGATTGATTTTCAAATATCACCTTTACATTTCTGGAACAAACCCAACTTGGACATGTTACCTGACCTTCCCTTATTTATTAGCAGGTTTAATTTGTTAATATTTTGTTCAGGATCTTCACATCTATGTTCATCAGTGAGAGTACCCTGAAATTTTCCTTATTTATAATGTTTTTGTCATGTTCTACTGAAAATAACCTTTCATGTTTTCATGAAAATAACCTAAGAAAATTTTTTTTCCTACTGGAATATTTTGCATATGGTTGGCATGATGTCTTTATTAAATGGCTATCCAGGGGTTGTTTTTATGTATAGTTTTGATAGATAATAGTTAAAAGACAGTTCAGATTTTCTTCTTTTCAGTTTTGAAAATACTTGTGAAGAAATATAATTATAGATTATATTTTTAAGCATTTGTAGGGCTACTTGGATTTTCTAATTCTCCCTTTGCCTGTTTTTATAAGCTATGTTTAAGAATGTATATTTTAGGTATGTATTTTGATATTTATTAACTAGAGATTACTCATTACACATCTTTATGATTTTTCAATGTCTTCAGGAGTGTCAAAATATTGCCTTTTTTCATTACTGATGTTGGTTTTATATGCATTGTCTCTTTTACACTTGCCAGTCATACCACAGATAATTTCAGTGATCTTTCAAAAAGTTAATTGTCTGAAGTTCGGTTCTCAAAAGTAAATATTAAGAGAATTTGGGATGTAAAGTGTAGGTACTTTGTCTAGAAAGCATGAAAGCTACCTACTTTGGTCATTTCTTTGGGTCTCAACTTTATCATTGCATCTCCACGTGCATGTAATTAATCTGTTTTCTTTCTCCTTTAGTCTCTCTCATATCAGTTTCATTCTTAGGACAAGAAATTTAAAGTTTATTTAAATAAATTTAGAGAAATTAAAGAAATTTGAAGAAATTTTAAAAACTGAGTTATAAGGAGGTTAAATATATTTACTGAAACTTTCAGAGCTAATAAGTGGATAGGCCACCATCCTAACACTTGGTCTCTATAGCTGTAATCTTCAATACAGTATAAACAACATTCCTCAAATGCTACCCATGTAATTACATATGAAAGACTTATTCCTATTCTTATTTTTTTCTTACATTTCAGCTAATTTGAGACTTCTAAGGCCATATCTGTTAGAGTTTTCCATTCTAAAATACTCTTCTCTCTTGCCTTGATTACAGTGACGGAATATATGAAATGCTGAGATATACCAAATTGTAAGAACAAATTTTTACTCTTGAAAACCATCTTTATTGGGACCCAGAATTATTTTGAGCTTTGACTCAGCTGCCTTAAATAGAATCCATTCTTTAGGGGTTACTTCAAGCAGTCCCCAATGCTGTGTTAAGGTCTTGAATTCTTTGATCTTCCAGTGAAGCCACTAAAACCCAGGTTGAATGATTCTTCTGTGTTAACTTTGGGGTATTTCAGATGACCATCTTTCTCCTTATGAAGACAGAAGAAAACAGTAAACTCCAAGTGGAATTTCCTGTCTAGATATCCTCCCTTCCAGCAGGCACAGACCATAGGGTTGCTGGATTATTTTGATATCATCACCATCAAGATGGAAGGTTGTAGGGTCCCAATTCACATATCTGGGGTACATTATGGAGTTCAGACTCTTGGAGAGCAGCAGGCCCTGAGAATGGCCAAGCTCATGAATAGCAACAAGGAACAAACTAAATCCTGAAAAGGTACAGACAAATGTATACATATTAACTATGCATAAAGAAGGCAGAAAAAGAAGGGAGGAAAAAAGAACAAAAAAGGAAGAAATAACAAATATTAGAGAGCAAGATAAAGGCAAGCAGAGAGGGAAGGAATCTAGTGGGAAACAGAATGGCAGAATAGATGGACAGATAAACTGGAAGTGAACGAGAAGCACGGAGAAAATTGAGACAACAATAAATGGAAACAAAGTCATAACAGAGAAAAGAAAATGTGACAATGTGTTCATGATAGGAGCATCTTTGTTCAGAAATGATCCCAACTGCTTCCACTCAAATAGGAGACCCAGTTCCTCAACCAAACCTTCCCACCTCACCCTGACACTAAGTCCTTCACTTTACTCTCCTCACTGCATTCTAAGCCCAGGTGAAGACCATCATTACCAACACCTGTGCTCCCAGAGTTCTAGCATTCCTACCAGGTAGGTCTTTACTTCTGTCTGAAGTTGACCAATGTTCTCCTCTGTCAAAGTGGATAACTCCTGGAGCTCCAGAATTTGGTAAAAAAGCATGACCTAAGACACCATCTGGTCCATCAAAGGGCCAACAATCTCCATGGGCCGTGGACAATGACAGAAGTTATTGTCACAATGGGGGATCAGGGAAAGGACAGAAATGATCCTAGTAAGCCTCAGTGACTTGGAGTACCATGCAACTGGATAACACTAGAGGTGTGAGAGGGTTAAGGCACCATCTATGCAGAGGAATGGGGTGGCACCAAAAATCTAGCCATGTCTTATCTTCTGTGGTAAAAGAAGAAAAGATGGCAGAGATTGAGTGAAGGTTATACGTTAGACAAAAAAACTTCCCAAAACGGAAGGAAAATGGAGAAGGAAACTTAGACACTGCAGTGTTTTTGTTTTGTTTTGTTTTGTTTTTAAAGATTTTATTTATTTATTTGACAGACAGAGATCACAAGCAGACAGAGAGGCAGGGAGAGAGAGAGGAGGAAGCAGGCTCCCTACTAAGCAGAGACGTGGGGCTCGATCTCAGGACCCCGGGATCATGATCTGAGCCGAAGGCAGAGGCTTAACCCACTGAGCCACCCAGGCGCCCCAACACCGCAGTGTTTTATAAATATGTTGGATTAACTTTGAATAGCATTTCAACAGATTTAAGGGCTACACAACTGCCTTTTGACAGGCAAATGTGTAGTCCCCATCCTTCACTCTATTCACTGCACAGTGCATCTCCTCCCCTATCTCCTGCTACATTAGACTGAAGATGTCTTCTCTGTGTTATAGATTTATCAATTTCCATTAGCTTTGTCTGATTTTTTTTCAAAAGCTGGACTGATGGACTGGGTTTTTGTTTATGGATTGAAACCATTTGTCCTTTACATGGGACAACATGCCCTCCCTCCCATGTCAGTTTCTTACCTAAGTTCCAGAAAGAAACCTTGATGTCTGCATCTTGATTTTTCACTTGTTGGAAAATCAAGGGGGTCTCATTGCTCCAGATGGAAAATGCATCTTGCTTAATATCTTTCACCGTGGATTGGCTTATATCTCTTGGGTAATTGATAATCCTGAAAGAAGAAATCTTTAGGTGGAATAGCTCAGAGGTATGGGAATTATCCTACATGTAAAAAAGACCAAGTCTACTTTGGGGCAAATCACTTAATATTTGGGGTCCTCATTTTGCTCATCTGTAAATTAAATTCCCAAAGAATTAAACCTGCAAAATATAGATTCCTAAGAATTTAGACATTTGTTAGATTTCTGAGAATTTTATCAAATTCCCCACCTTCTTATGTAAACTAAAATCTGGAAACCATGGCCCTAACAAAATAATTATAAAAAAATAAACAATGTGGACTCAGTTGAAAAATGTGCAGCTTTCTATATAGATTAGTATTGCTTGGCTTCAGATGTCTCTAATATGCTTTGGATCCCCCCATAGAGAGAGTAGCCTAGCCAGGGTGTCTCCTATAGACACCCCACCACCACCAACACCACTACAACACATTAAAAAAAAAAAAAAAAAAAGATTTAACTAAGTAGAAGTCAGTAGAAGTGCCTCCCGGAGGCACCTATCACTACCGGCCTTAACAACAAACATCTGTAGGTCAGAGTGTGCCTCTTCCCTTTAGAACTTCCTAAGAAAGCAGTTACTCATTTACTCCACAGTGGGGCTTGTGTGGCACAGTCAGCATATGCCCATTCTGTAGGTCTGTCTCATTCAGATGAAATGGTGGCAGGCACTGTATCTTTTCTGTCTGGGTGAAGAGTAGTGACTCTTTCTTGGTCTGGAAAATCTGATGGAAATAGTCCTGAGTGAAAGACAAGGAAGGGATAAATAATAAGAGAGGATAAGGACAGACTTGCACCACCAGCAACCTAGGGCAGAGCCTCATTTGAGGTTCTGGGAAGGATGGGGCTTTGTGTATCTGACCTTCCTAAAATTCCTGTTCTCAGCTGAAGGATGAAAATTATCCCTCATTTTCCTGTCGCGGGGAGACAATAAAATAAAACTGACCTGGATAGCCTGTTAAATATTCTCCCAAAATAAAGCATCCAGTGTCAGGATAGAGAGGCCCAAGAATAAAGGTCATAAGGTATTAGGTCACACTTGCCCAGAGAAGTTGGTGTCTTGTCTTTCTTACTGATTGAAGATTGAGGTGTTCTCAGTCAGGACAGAATCTACGACTCCCATGACATAAAATTTGGTCATTTCTGCATACCCAGTTCATTTGCATTTATTCATTCTATTCCATTAAAATAATTTTTAATTTTTTATTTATTTATTTATTAGCTACTCCCTGTCTCCATTAAATTTCTTACCATCTGATACTGAATTTCAGCTCCTGGGGGGGAAAGTGCACCTTATATTATAGTTGGGCTGTATCTGTATCTATGTTTGAACTCTAGTACTTTAAGGGCAGTATTTATCCTATCATAACTAGGCCTACACCACAGTTCTTATGATAGTACTTGATAGAAACTCATGATTCATTTTTACAGTTTGTATAAAATTACATGCTTATGCCTTTATTTTATTGTGGACTTGTCTGGGCACTCAGAGGCATATGATATAGCATATTTTTCTGGGCTAAGTATGAGCAGGAAATTTTACCCAGTCCCTGAGTATTTACAAAGTACACAATTAACACCAGTTTCAGTTATTTTGGATGCCTAAAAAGTCTGGAACAAATTCACAATTTCTTGAGGAATTTGAAAGTGTGGAGTAGGCAGTTTGAGAGGTTTCTCCATCCACAGGAAGGACATATTTATTAGTCCATTTAAATTATTTCCCCTGATTGCTTATCACCTGCCAGACTAGAGATGCCAACCCTGAGTGTTCATCCTATGCCCTTCCAGAAGGCTAAGAGTGGGGGAGGGAAGCACTGCAGTGAATTATTCACTAGGCACCATTAGCACAGTACTTTTAGGGGCCCAGAAATGGTTTCATTACTTCTAAAATCAGAAGAAAAAAACCTTTGAGCCTGAAGAAAATGAAAAATGATTTAATATGTAATACTAATATATTCATTTCTGTGCCATGAGGTAACTCTATATCTATGGATGTATCACATAGCAGAAGAATAGCCCACAGTAGTCATAGTGTGACAACATGGTCTAATTGGCACACTAACCTTAGTAAAGTCCAGTCCTTTAAGGTCTGCAGCAGGGGGCTCTGGGAAGGCCAGGCACCATGGCAGGAAAACAGTAACCTTTTTATGGCAGGCTACATGGCAAATGCTCGTTTCTCCCCCTGCCTGAACTCATGTACCTAACATTGATCATGGAGACTTTATAGCCATGTCGGCTACATCCACTGACTCATGCTTCGAGTTGCCATTTCTTTGCACTGGTTAGTGTTGTCATTGTCTTTCCTGAGCCGAAGGCCGAGTGGTCAGCCTGGCAGGGTGATGACAACAGCCATGGGATTTATCTTCCCATTCACTTCACACCTGATGGCCCTCAGGATACCTGGCTCAGCACCATCAGAGGAAATAGTGGTATATCTCGGGTTATAGGGGACATTATTATTTAAAAATGGAGGGGGGAAAACCTCAAGAAATAGGAGACATAGGGACAATTTATTACAGCTTTACATATAGAATAATTTCTTTACTAGTCACAGGCATATATTATCTTCCTCCAGAAGCGAAAGAGAGAGAGGGTTATGAAAGTGAGGAAGAGGGTAGCATCCACGATCGTGAAAATTTAGATCAGAATATGAAAAATCTCTGAGACCCATATAGAAGAGTTATAGGGACACACAGAATGAGAAAGTTGCTAAAAATATGTTTGAGAAAATAAGTCAACTGACAATAAATTGAGAGAGACACAGATTTATATATACAGCAAAAGATTTCAGCTCATAGCCTTTGAAATCATACAAATATGAGTATGAATATTAACTCTGCTACCTAAAAGCTGATCTACCTTAAGCAAGTTATTCAATACTGTAAAGTCTCTGTCTCTTTATCTGCAAATTAAGGAAACTAATAATATTCACATAGTTTGATGTGTAAGGGAGTTAGAAACTGATCACTGTGCTTGGTAACAGTATTCACAATTGGTAAGAGCTGTTTTACAATTATTATTACCTTGACACTGACACAAAAATTGAAGGAAAAACAAAGACCTGGAGACACTGAGAGAGAATACTTCAAACACTTGAGCGCTTTCTGAATACCCAGACCTGAAATTGCCTCCAATGAAGAAGACACAGAGTGAATGGATGTGGTTCCATTTCTTGCTATCAGGAGCTAATCCTTTGGCAACCACAGGGACACCTGCTACATACCTCTCTCCCTCCTATTCCTGCCAGTTCCTTCCGATAAATGAAAGAGGATAAGATGACTCTGAAGAGAGTGGAAATAGGATAGTGAATGGATGGAGCAAGTAGGGGTATTCATTACTTCTGACTCACCTCTAAAACTCTAGAATCCCCACAGATTCCCCCATCTGTGCTGTGCTCATTTAATCAAATTTCTCTCTTCTTCTTCCAGGGGTACCTACCCCCTAAACATGATACCATCCAGTCACTGTCTCTGCAAACACAGGCTCAATAAGTCAAAATGGTTTGCCTTCTCCTATACTCTGAAAACATGCCCTTCTAGGATAGTGAAACTTCCACTGGTGCTCCTTTGGAGATGTGTAGCCCTCTGCTCTGTCTCCCCATCCCTCTCTTCTTCATGGCTGGGAAAGACACCATATATGATTGAGATTTCACTGCCTTGGCAATATTTGGCATTGAGAAATGGTGAAAGACAGAGGGTGTGAGGACTGTGCCAACCAAGATCTTGACATAAGACCAGGCTCACAATTTCATTAAATGTTAGCCTGTTAACAAGACGTGATAGAAGCCAGAGTTCTAGGACTGGACCTATAGTAAAAACAAAAATCAAATAACAGGTGTTAAAGATGGGAACTGAGGATCACAAAAGAACATGTAAAACAGGGGCGCCTGGGTGGCTCAGTGGGTTAAGCCTTGGCCTTCGGCTCAGGTCATGATCTCAGGGTCCTGGAATCAAGCCCCACAACAGGCTCTCTGCTCAGCAGGGTACCTGCTTCCCTTCCTCTCTCTCTGCCTGCCTCTCTCCTACTTGTGATTTCTGTCAAATAAGTAAATAAAATCTTAGAGAAAAAAAAAAGAACATGTAAAACATATGCATTTATTGAGGCCTGGTTAAACAAGTCTGTATTTTATGCCTTTTGGGAATATTATAATAATTTTACAGATTAAAAGATAGGACTTGAAAATAAGAGATGTCATGTAGCCAAGTAGTTAAGGAATAAAGTTACTTTCAAATTCAACACTGAAATGCTCCACCAATAATCATGAACAAAATTATATATAGACGACAGATAACTGATCAATCGATAGATGATAGCTAGGTAGAGGATAGCAGACCGCTACGCAGCAACAACAGGGAACCAATTACTGACACATGCAACAAAACAGGCAACATCAAAAACATAACTTTGAGCTAAAGATGTGTGATTATATAGTAACATTTATGGGAAGTTCTAGAAAAGGCAAACTAATTTATGGAGAGAAAACTGAACAGGGATTTCCTTTGTGGAGGGGAGAGAGGATTGATGGTAAAACACACACACAAAGGAATTTTCTCAAATGATAACACCTTCTATTTCTTGACTAGAACCTGGATAATGCAGGAGGATTCACTTCAAAACTCACTAAACTATACTCAGGTATCTTTGCCTTTACCATATGCTAATTATACTTCCATAAAAATAAGTATTACTTATTTAAATAAGTAAGAGAAATTGTAGATCAATAAGGTACCAGATGGTACACACATTTCATCCTGAATGATATGGTACTATTACCATTATCCATATAAATGGTAATATCTGTTGTTGGGAGCCATGAGGACTGGTCAAGGGCATTGCCCCACTAGGTTAAGGTTTGAACTGATGCAGGCTGGACAGACCCACAGATAAGCATGGTCTGCCTCTTGCCTTTTTCTCTGATTCCCGTATCTCTCTCAGATTAAGAGCCCCTTGCTCATCTGCCGCAAACATCTCTCAGTCTTAAGGACCGGAGCAACTCCAAGGAGGTAAATTATTCTGTACCTAGGACAATGGAGAACTTTAGATGTGTACCGCAGTAGACGGTTTCCTCCCTAGGCTGATGTTTGTCCAAGGCTTTCACAGCTGAGCCATTGATATACACCCTGCCTCCTGCAAAGGTAATTCCTTCTCGTTCCTACTTCTCTCCTATATACTTAGTTTCTCCAGATACCTTCCCGTTTTCTATTAACCTGTATCCTGTTTTCCTGCAGTTCCATACTATCTAGTTTATCCCTAAAGCTTCTCACTTTCCATTAACCTATATCCTTTTTTCCTGTGGACCCCAGAATAAGTTACCAAAAAGCACGTTTCTGTGCTACCTCCCATGGCTTTCTGAGGGACTTGATTACTCAAGAAGCAAGACCCTGTCCCCCATCCCTGGTGCCAGTCTGTACCATTATAGCTTAACTAGAATAACATGTGCTGAACAAAGAGAAATTGTCTGATGAGTGCTTGAGTCTTTTGATGTCCTTTGCACGAATGTAGCCCTCTATCACAAATAAACTGCTTATATAAGAAGCTCATTGAATGGTGATAAACTGGAGATGCCTGACTGCTGACCAAAACTCACTGTGTGGCTCTCTCATTTCTCTCACCGATGCCACCCTTCCTTCAGGGACACCTGGACATGCCGAGGCTGGACCCCGGAGATCTGTGGTCAAATAAGCATATATATAATTATGTTGTATTTTTTTTAATGTGAAAATGCTATAAACTAGTTAATATTCTAAGAGAAGGAAGTTATATCCTAAAGATACAGGTAAATAAATAATGAATAATCCAACAGAAGAATTAATAAGATTGGAAGTATTTGTGGTAAACTTGGAGAAGAGAATATTCTAGATCTGGAAAAGGCAAGGTGGAGTTAAGATTATCTATAGACCAGAGGTGTTTATTGTTAGGCAGGTATAATATAAAGACAGTTTATTTCTTTTTTTTTTTCTTTTCTTTTTTTAGATTTTATTTATTTATTTGACGGACGGAGATCACAAGCAGGCAGAGAATCAGGCAGAGAGAGAGGAGGAAGCAGGCTCCCAGCTGAGCAGAGAGCCCAATGCGGGGCTCAATCCCAGGACACTGGGATCATGACCTGAGCTGAAGGGAGAGGCTTTAACCCACTGAGCCACCCAGGCACCCTAAGACAGTTTATTTCTTTTTTTTTTTAATTTTTTATTTTTTTATAAACATATAATGTATTTTTATCCCCAGGGGTACAGGTCTGTGAATCGCCAGGTTTACACACTTCACAGCACTCACCATAGCACATACCCTCCCCAATGTCCATAACCCCACCCCCCTCTCCCAACCAGCCTCCCCCCAGCAACCATCAGTTTGTTTTGTGAGATTAAGAGTCACTTATGGTTTGTCTCCATCCTGATCCCATCTTGTTTCATTTATTCTTCTCCTACCCCCCAAGCCTCCCATGTTGCATCTCCACTTCCTCATATCAGGGAGATCATATGATAGTTGTCTTTCTCCGATTGACTTATTTCACTAAGCATGATACCCTCTAGTTCCATCCACGTCATCGCAAATGGCAAGATTTCATTTCTTTTGATGGCTGCATAGTATTCCATTGTGTATATATACCACCTCTTCTTTATCCATTCGTCTGTTGATGGACATCTAGGTTCTTTCCATAGTTTGGCTATTGTAGACATTGCTGCTATAAACATTCAGGTGCACGTGCCCCTTCGGATCACTACGTTTGTATCTTTAGGGTAAATACCCAGCAGTGCAATTGCTGGGTCATAGGGTAGTTCTATTTTCAACATTTTGAGGAACCTCCATGCTGTTTTCCAGAGTGGTTGCACCAGCTTGCATTCCCACCAACAGTGTAGGAGGGTTCCCCTTTCTCCACATCCTCGCCAGCATCTGTCATTTCCTGACCTGTTAATTTTAGCCATTCTGACTGGTGTGAGGTGACATGTCATTGTGGTTTTGATTTGTATTTCCCTATGCCGAGTGATATGGAGCACTTTTTCATGTGTCTGTTGGCCATCTGGATGTCTTCTTTGCAGAAATGTCTGTTCATGTCCTCTGCCCATTTCTTGATTGGATTATTTGTTCTTTGGGTGTTGAGTTTGCTAAGTTCTTTATAGATTTTGGACACTAGCCCTTTATCTGATATGTCATTTGCAAATATCTTCTCCCATTCTGTCAGTTGTCTTTTGGTTTTGTTAACTGTTTCCTTTGCTGTGCAAAAGCTTTTGATCTTGATGAAATCCCAATAGTTCATTTTTGCCCTTGCTTCCCTTGCCTTTGGCGATGTTCCTAGGAAGATGTTGCTGCGGCTGAGGTCGAAGAGGTTGCTGCCTGTGTTCTCCTCAAGGATTTTGATGGATTCCTTTCTCACATTGAGGTCCTTCATCCATTTTGAGTCTATTTTCGTGTGTGGTGAAAGGAAATGGTCCAATTTCATTTTTCTGCATGTGGCTGTCCAATTTTCACAACACCATTTGTTGAAGAGGCTGTCTTTTTTCCATTGGACATTCTTTCCTGCTCTGTGGAAGATTAGTTGACCATAGAGTTGAGGGTCTATTTCTGGGCCCTCTATTCTGTTCCATTGATCTATGTGTCTGTTTTTGTGCCAGTACCATACTGTCTTGATGATGACAGCTTTGTAATAGAGCTTGAAGTCCGGAATTGTGATGCCACCAACTTTGGCTTTCTTTTTCAATATTCCTTTGGCTATTCGAGGTCTTTTCTGGTTCCATATAAATTTTAGGATTATTTATCCCATTTCTTGGAAAAAAATGGGTGGGATTTTGATAGGGATTGCATTAAATGTGTAGATTGCTCAAGGTAGCATAGACATTTTCACAATATTCGTTCTTCTAATGTAGGAGAATGGAACAGTTTTCCATTTCTTTGTGTCTTCCTCAATTTCTTTCATGAGTACTTTATAGTTTTCTGAGTATAGATTCTTAGCCTCTTTGGTTAGGTTTATTCCTAGGTATCTTATAGTTTTGGGTGCAATTGTAAATGGGATTGACTCCTTAATTTCTCTTTCTTCTGTCTTGTTGTTGGTGTAGAGAAATGCAACTGATTTCTGTGCATGGATTTTATATCCTGACACTTTACTAAATTCCTGTACAAGTTTTAGCAGTTTTGGAGTGGAGCTTTTTGGGTTTTCCATATATAGTATCATATCATCTGCAAAGAGTGATAGTTTGACTTCTTCTTTGCCTATTTGGATGCCTTTTTTTTTTTTTATAATTTTTTTTTTTTTTTCAGCATAACAGTATTCCTTGTTTTTGCACCACATCCAGTGCTCCATGCAATCCGTGCCCTCTCCAATACCCACCACCTGGTTCCCCTAACCTCCCACCCCCCGCTACTTCAAACCCCTCAAATTGTTCTTCAGAGTCCATAGTCCCTCATGGTTGACCTCCCCTTCCAATTTCCCCCAACTCCCTTTAATTTCTTTCTGTTGTCTGATTGCTGAGGCTAGGACTTCTAGTACTATGTTGAATAGCAGTTGTGATAATGGACATCCCTGCCGTGTTCCTGACCTTAGCAGAAAAGCTTTCAGTTTTTCTCCATTGAAAATGATATGTGCGGTGGGTTTTTCATAGATGGCTTTGATAATATTGAGGTATGTGCCCTCTATCCCTACACCTTGAAGAGTTTTGATCAGGAAGGGGTGCTGTACTTTGTCAAATGCTTTTTCAGCATCTATTGAGAGTATCATATGGTTCTTGTTCTTTCTTTTATTAATGTGTTGTATCACATTGATTGATTTGCGGATGTTGAACCAACCTTGCAGCCCTGGAATAAATCCCACTTGGTCATGGTGAATAATCCTTTTAATGTACTGTTGAATCCTATTGGCTAGTATTTTGGTGAGAATTTTTGCATCTGTGTTCATCAAGGATATTGGTCTGTAGTTCTCTTTTTTGATGGGATCCTTGTCTGGTTTGGGGATCAAGGTGATGCTGGCCTCATCAAATGAGTTTGGAAGTTTTCCTTCCATTTCTATTTTTTGGAACAGTTTCAGGAGAATAGGAATTAAGTCTTCTTTAAATGTTTGGTAGAATTCCCCTGGGAAGCCGTCTGGCCCTGGGCTTTTGTTTGTTTGGAGGTTTTAGATGACTATTTCAATCTCCTTACTGGTTATGGGTCTGTTCAGGTTTTCTATTTCTTCCTGGTTCAGTTGTGGTAGTTTATATGTCTCTAGGAATGCATCCATTTCTTCCAGGTTGTCAAATTTGTTGGCGTAGAGTTGCTCATAGTATGTTATTATAATTGTTTGTATTTCTTTGGTGTTGGTTGTGATCTCTCCTCTTTCATTCATGACTTAATTTATTTGGGTCCTTTCTCTTTTCTTTTTGTAAGTCTGGCCAGGGGTTTATCAATCTTATTAATTCTTTCAAAGAACCAGCTCCTAGTTTCATTGATTTGTTCTATTGTTTTTTGGTTTCTATTTCATTGATTTCTGCTCTGATCTTTATGATTTCTCTTCTCCTGCTGGCTTTAGGCTTTCTTTGTTGTTCTTTCTCCAGCTCCTTTAGGTGTAGGGTTAGGTCGTGTATTTGAGACCTTTCTTGTTTCTTGAGAAAAGCTTGTATCACTATATATTTTCCTCTCAGGACTGCCTTTGCTGTGTCCCACAGATTTTTGCTCTGTAGATAGCAGTCACCAAATAGGGCTACTGGGTGATCAGGGCAAACAGGGCTCCTAAAATCCCAGGCCGTTTAGTATTGAGAGGATAATCTAGGTCATGTACCACTGACATATACTATATTGATTTTTTAGCTAACCTCATAAATAAAAGTAAAAATTTTAATTTTGAAGAGAAATAACAGAAGCTCTAGGTTCTTGGAATCCATTGAGGGACGTTACCCTACACCACACCTTCCTTAGCATCTACCTCATACTTCAATTAAGTGTTTCATTGTTTCCTATTTATCTGTGCCTCAAGTGCCAGTAACTCGAGAGTCATAAGTCCTATGGTTCTAGGACTTCTCCAGTAGCATCCAATGAAAACACACCCAGTGTCATCAATTATAAATGGCCAGTTGTTTCCTTGCTTCTGAGGTGGCTGACAGATTAAGGCTTCCTGAATATTTACTGCTTTCAAGTCTGCCCCAGTTAGTTCACTGGGTTAAAGAAGATATTCTTTTTATTATTATTACCATGCCCAGGAAATGGGTTCAGTTCTGTTTGACTCACTCCAGGTACTGCTCCTGTCAGACCATGTCACCCGAGCACTCACACTTCCTTTCATCAACTAGAGCGCTTAGCTAGAAAATGGAACTTGATTTAAAATAGGACAAATCTGGGGTTACCTGGTTGGCTCTGGCAGTTGAGAAGCAGAGCTCAAGTCAGGATCTCAGGGTCGAGAGATTGAGTCCCACACTGGGCTCTGTGCTCAGTGGGAAGTCTTCTTTAGATGCTCTCCCTCTCCTTCTCCCTGTGCCCCTTCAGCCTTTCTCTCTCTTGTTTGACCTTCACTGGGAACATGTGCATCACGCATCTCAGATTTTTTGCTGTTCTATTCAAGTCCATGTATTATCATGAAAGTGCTGTGGATATTGGTTTCTTGAACTGGGCGTAGGCTGGGTGAGCTCAGAGTGCAGCCAAAGGCCAAGGAGATGGGAGTGATTGGGCGCTTTTCTCTGAGGGCGCACTGAGGAGTGGGGCCCCGAGCTCTCGGCTCCTCCAGGTCAGAGATTGGGTGATTGCCATTTTCATTCCCCAAGACAGTTTATTTCTTTTAGCCTCTTTCAAATTTGTAAAATATGACTTTGTTCACTGAAAGCTCACAGTGATATAGGCCTTAATCTTCATTTCCAAGATGAATAAACAAAGGTTTAGGAAGTAATACAAACCTCTCCATAGAAATGGTAAAATCCACAAGAGTTACATCTCTATCTGGTTAACTCTAAAGCAAATTCTGTTAAATGGGCATGATGTCTATCTTTACTGGCAGATATCCATCATTATGCCATCAACACATCCTTGTACTTTCAACCAGAATAAATTCACAAACCTTGGGGCCTAAGCTCAGGGGAGTCACAATGTTAGAAATAATGCCTAACTGTGAAAAGTCACTAGAAGTTTTCCAAAGTGCATGGCAACACTGAAAAAAGAAGCACAAAATTTTTGAACCTCTTATGTCTCCCTGGTTACTCTAAAATACCTCTTTTTTTAACCCATCCCACTCATCAATCCCTGACATGCTCCTGCACACATTCCTTGTCAGTTCTTCATCCCTAGTTTCTTCCTTACTCTCCTGCCCCTCAGAAGTGGTCAGTTGGAGGTTGGCTTCTCCATCTAGGTTAGATGTCTCCAGGAAGTGAGAAGTCAGGTCCTCCCTGAACCCTGACACAACATGATCAGAGTCCCCCATAAAGGGCAGTTCTTCAGTTACTCTGAATTGTTCTTCAAATTCTGGCAAAGGATTGTTAATAAATGAAATCCCCCTATGTTTCCAGGTCTGTAAACTACTCTGTAGATTCATTAAGGATAGACTGAGACTTTTCCAATTTGCACTGATACATGTACAGTGGTCTTTGGAACTGAGAAGGAACTCATTACTTATTAGATGAATAAATGTGCTCAGTGATAGAATATCATAGCTACTAATGAGACTAAGTTGTTTGTATCTATTTTGCTAGTGGCAAATGGGAGCACATAACTCAAGTTTCTCAACCTAGGGCAGATAAAAATTATAATAATTTATTATTATTTATATATGCCAAGCATGTACTATCTTGTTTCATTAACACAATCATTTGTGAAGTAGGAGTTTTATTACTTTCCTCTTAGAGTTAATGAAATGAGGCCTTCACATCATTTGGCCATCATTTGACAGCCATAATACTCAAAAATGATACATGGAGGTTATTAAAAAAAAAGAGTTTCTTACTCTGATGGCAGAATAGTTCATCACTGAAGTGGACTGCCAATTTCATAGCTTCCTCACTTGTGGTGCTACACGTCACTGTGAGACTTTCTGGTGATCTGTGGTACAGCGCACAGTGTGATAGGGTGGACTCGGATCAGTAGCCACCTGTAAGACCGACCCTGTACTCAAGTAAATGAGTGCTGGGTGCTGAGGCCTTGCTTACCTAAGAAAGTAAATGAGTGTCCTATTAACAATTCTGCCACAGTTTGAATTACAGCTGTGTTTCTCAAAATGTGATGTAAATATGAATCATTTGAGGATGCTATTAAAGAGATAGATTCTGATTCACTAATCTTAGATGATCCTAATATGTTTAAAGTTCATATTTAAATCCAGTTAGGTAACATACAGTGTTATATTAGTTTCAGGTGTACAATATAGTAATTAAACAATTCAATGCAACACCCAGTGCTCATCACAACAAGTGCCTTCCTTAACCCCCATCACCTGTTTCATTCACCACCGCTCCACCTGTCCTCTGGTAGCCATCAGTTTGTTCTCTATAGTTAAGTGTCTGTTTCTTGATTTGTCTCTCTCTTTCTCCCTTTGCTCATTTGTTGCATTTCTTAAATTCCACATATGAGTGATATCATATGGAGTTTGCCCTTCTCTGACTGACTGATTTCACTTAGGATTATACTCTCTAGCTCCATCCATATTGTTGCAAGAGGCAAGATTTCTTCTTTTTTATGGCTGAATAATAGTCATATGTATCTATATCTATATCTATATCTACATCTATTTATATCTATCTATCAATATAATGGTCATATATATAGTATACCTTTATATATTCATATATAAAATACATCTCCTTCATCCATTCTTCAATTGATGAAGTCCCAATATTTTTAATTTCTAACAAGCTCCTAGGTAAAGCCAATGCTGCTTATCTAAGGATCATACTTTCTGAGCAGTTAGAAGGCAAGAAGTTTTGAAAATATAGGGAGTATAGAGGCTGTGAATTCAATCAGAAATCTTTGAGAATGAATATTAGATTTTACATTTTGTTTTAAAAATTAGAAGCTTAGAGAAACAGGAACCCATTTCTCATCCCCTCTGTACCCATATTTTTGCCCTCTTCATCATTACAATTTTTTAGCCTGGGGCTAAAGAATCTGGCTTATTCCCAAAACCTTTAGCAGAGTATGGATTGTTTCCCAACTGCTTCTGGGTAAACTATCTGTGTGGCAAGAGAAAAACCATTTTCAAGGTATAGGAATGCATGACCTCCATTTCTGTGATTAAGGTAATGAGGTGGTGGGGGGAGAGCATTTTCCAGAGCTGGGAAATTGTTGCCTTTGTTATGACACTGGCAACTCTCCTGGGAAAGAATGACTCAGTATCTTATTCATCTGGAGGTAGAAGGAATGTTTCCAGAGCAAAACTAGACTTTGGGGTTAGACTGAGAAAAGAATTACTGGTAGAGAACATAGGGGACAATCAGAGGTGGGAACAAGGGAATTGTACAGGCTGTGAAGAGTCATCAGTATCCCTATGGCAGTACAGAGCAACAAAAATGTTTATCATCATGTTTAATTATTTAATTATTATCACTGTATATTTTCTCTCCCAAAACTATTCTTCATCACTATTTATCATTTCTGTCCAGAGAATACCATGTCATTTGTGATGCAAATGTTATTAAGATACAGAGGCTTCCTTAAATTAGTTTCCCATCTCATAGAATGTTTTGTTAATTAAAAATATAATTGTGAAGCAGTGCTCAGCCTTGTAATAAATATACATAAGTTAAACTAAGGACTAACTGGAATGAGATGTTGACCTGGGTTATAACCTGGTTTGGCCAGAGGAAATAAACAGAGGTATAACCTAGCTGTTGTATTTTAAAAAGTATTGTAGGAATAAAATAAAATATAAAATAGAATAAAATAAAATAAACAAGATAAAATAATTAAATTACATTAAATAATAAAATAAAATGAATAAAATAAAATAAAATGAATAAAATAAAATAAAATGCATAAAATAAAATATCAAAAGTATTATAGGAACTCAGGGGGAAAATCCTGGAACTTTATGTCAGTCCTTTTGGTTGGAGTATAGGTTTATACTGAGCAAATATCTTCATGGATATAAATATGTAGAGCAAGTGGGAAACAGATTATTCAGGGCTTTAAAAATGATATAAAATAATTTATATTATTTACATTTTATAAATGTACATTTATATTATGTGTTTATTCAAATAAGTATTGTTGGGTCCCCAATGTTGGGTCCCCCAATAATGGGTCCGTGATTAAAGGAGTGAGACTGATACAAAGCGAAAGTCAAGCAAAGCTTTATTTCGTGCCAAGCATCAAGAATCAAACCGACCATTCTGGGCCGCGCCTCTTACAGAGAGGGCGACCTCTCTCTGCTTCACAGACTAGCTTTTAAGGGCAAAGGCCATGTGGTTGGGCCTGGCCACGCACAGGTGGCCAATAAAATTGTAACACACAGATAAAGCTGCACAGTCATATTAGGTCACACATAAGTGACCAATTGAATTACAATTTACCCTAGTAGATATTTGAACCAGCCTATCATCTTGGTCAGAATTGGCGCCTAAAAGGTGGTAAGGTATGCGCCCCCCTACTGATTGGATGTCTCCACCTGGCCTGACCCACCCTTGTATTTGGGCTTTGTTACCTGGGACTGGTTTCCGGGACTTGTTTTTAAGTAAGTACCCTGGGGAAGGGGGGCAGGGACAGTTTAAGGGTTAAACAACAAAATGGCAGTTCAACTGGGGTGGGGCCGCTCTGGCTGAATAGGCCCTTACAGTATAATTATCAAAAAATAACCACAATAATAAGAGCAGCCAACTTCTACTAATTGTTAAATGTCACAAGCTATTTATATGAATTAGATCATTTAACCCTATTTTATGGATTAGGGAATTAAAGCTCAGAGAGTTAAACAATTTTCCCAGATTTGGAGAACTTTAACTGCCAAAACCTGCAATTTTTACCTATAAATATATACACACATACGTCCGTGCATGCACATATACATCCATATACACAAACACACACATCTTTGTGTTATAAAAATTGCACATGCTTCACCAAACAGACTGACCACAGACTCTGAGACAGCTCAGTGCTGTGGCTCCAATCCTGTTCATGCATGGTCTCAGGCACTCCTGTCTGGCTAAGGATCTAGGAGGAATTATGCCTGTCCACAACCCTAGTAAAAGGGCCATGAACCATAAACATGACTGGACTCAGAAGCAGTCTTATAACCTGGCTCTAGCCCCACTCAACCAAAGTCCCAGAGGCGGTCCTAACTGTCCAGGGACCTGGCAGAAAACCTTTACCTACCAAAACCAGTCTATAAAGACCAGAGGAGGTGACAGCTTCTTAAAATACACAGACACCAATGTAAGGCTACATGAATCATGAAGAATCAAGCAAACATGACACCAGCATAGGAAACCAGTAAAGCACCAGTAGCTAACCATAAAGAAATGAAGATCCATGAACTGCTTGAAAGAGAATTAAAAATAATCATCTTAAAGAAACTCAGATTCGGGTGCCTGGGTGGCTCAGTGGGTTAAAGCCTCTGCCTTCGGCTCAGGTCGTGATCCCAGGGTTCTGGGATCAAGACGCGCATCGGGCTCTCTGCTCAGCAGGGAGCCTGCTTCCTCCTCTCTCTCTCTCTCTCTCTCTCTGCTTGCCTCTCTGCCTACTTGTGATCTGTCTGTCAAATAAATAAATAAAATCTTTAAAAAAAATTAAAAAAAAAGAAAGTTAGCTATAAAAGAACACAGACAATTAAACAAAATCAGTAAAATAATACAAGAACAAAAAGAAATTCACTAAAGAAATAGAAACCATAAAAAAAGAATCAAAGAGAAATCCTGTGGCTGAAGAATACAATCACTGAGCTGAAAATTCAATAAAGAGCTTCAACAGCAAACTGTTTCTGACTCTGTGAGGGAATTCAAAGAGAAGTTATTTGAAATTATGCAATTAGAGGAACAAAAAGAAAAAGAAAAGTATGAAAATAGTGGAAAAGTCCTGAAAGAGTTATACAACACTACAAAGAAGCAATATAGATACTATAAAAGTCCTAGGAGAGAAAGGGGCAGAAAACTTTTTTAGATATAATGGCTGAACTTCTCAAATCTAAAAAAGTTACTGACATTCAGATTCATGAATCCCAAAGAACCATAAGTACATTAAACCCAAAGAAGTTTACATTGAGATACATTATAATTATCAAAAGTCAAACACAAAGAGAAAATTTTAAAACAGCAAGAAAAAATGAATTATTATTATTTTTTTGAATTATTATTATACAAGACAGCCCCTATAAGATTATCAGATTTCTCACCTTACAGGCTAGGAGAGAGTAGGAGCTTATATTCTAAGTACTGAGAGAGAGAGAGACAAGACAAAACTTCAAGCTAGAATGCTTTGTCCAGAAAATCTGTCCTTTAAGAATGAAAGAGAGGTAAAGACTTTCCCAAACAAGAACTAAGAGTTTGTCACCACTAAATCTGCCTTATAAGAATTGTTTCAAGTTGTTCAAATTGAAAAACTTCAAGTTAAAGAACAAATTTTCCAAGTTGAAGTTTAAGTAGAAGTGATGAAGTTCTAGAATATACGTGAGGTTCTCTGAGGTGAGGTCCGGAGCCCATGACCAAGAAAGAATTCTTGTGACATCTTTGGTGCAAAATGGTTGTTTATTAAAGCACAGGGACAGGACCCCTGGGCAGGAAGAGCTGCTGCCCCTGGTTGTGAGAGATGGCAGGTTATGTACCTTGGGGGTAGGGGAAGTAAGGAAAAGGGAGGTTTCAATAGAACTTTCATATGCTAAAGAGGACCTACAAAGATACTGGATACCAGAGACCCTGCTACCAGAGGCCTTGCTGGGGTAAAGGTTGTTTTTCCCTTTTAGCAAGCCATTAACATTAAGATAGTTGGGACATTCTTAAAGAATGTCACATTTGTCCCACCCAGGAGTGGTGGGGGTAAGGGGGAGATTACTAGGTGTCAGTCTTTTGCTTTGTCCTCAGCCAGCCTTCTGCTCCATCAGAAGAACTTCAAAGAGTTCTTCAATTTGAAAAAGAGGACATTAAACAAGTAAAAAAGTTAAGTAAAATATTTCACTAATCTTACATATAAAAAAACTCACTGCTGAAGATAAATACAAAGAGAAACAGAATACGGTAATGGTAGTGTATAAATCACTTTTAACACCAGAATACAAATTTAAGGACAAAAATAGTAAGAATAACTAATTCCACATTAGTTCTATTTCATTCTTTCCCCACAGGCTTTTAACCTCCTAGCACTCTCCAAATAAACTCTGCACCCAAATATTTACCTCAGTGTTTGATTCAAAGAGAACCCAGCCTATGACACTGTCACTAACAAAGACAAGTACCTGTGACCTAAGGGGAAAAACTATTTGCATACACATCACAATAGATGACTATATTCTTTAATATAAAAGGCACTCCCACAAACTAATAGAATTTTTTTTAAAGAGCATACTTGGCTGGCTTCTAAAAACAAACAAGAACACCAATATCATTTCTTTTACAAGGTACAAATTGCATTTATCAGCAGTAGCAAAACTGAATATGAAAACCTAATTATAGACACGAATATAAGGACATTGAAAAACAAAATGTGACACTCCTCCCAAAGAGGGGTCTGTATGTCTCCCACATACAGACTCTGTAATTGCAGGTGACAGAGGAATCAATTTTGCTTGATGCAATGAGAGAGGTCTCCTAGGGCAAGTCTCCTAGGGCATTAAACATAAATGGCTAATTCATATGCATAATGGGAATTCAGCTGAACACTGCTTGAATTAATTCATTTAAGGACTTTTATTCCTTCTGGATAGTTTCCTGAGTTCTCATCCCCAGAGGCCTTTGTTATGCTAAAAGGGAAGCCAGGTAGAAGGACTAGAATCAGACTGTCCTGAATAACCTTGTGCCTAACAACCAGGATTGGGGTGGCTTCATCCTGCATTCATTTCCTTTTTAACCTTGAAGTATAAATGCAGTGGCCTACACCTTGGTAAGTACCTAAAAACCCTCATGATCTTATCAATCAATAACATTAAGATACGTACCATTTTCCCCTGGCAAGCTATCATGATTTTTCTGTTTAATGCCTGCTTCAGTTTTAGAATATGCTTAGCATCTGAAGCTGTCCCAAGGACACCATCCTGACTACATTAAACATCGCTCTACCTTTAACTTAAATAACATGACAAACAACCTTATTTAACAACTTCCATACAAATAGTAAACTTTATTTAAACTTCATCCTTTAAGGACATCTGTATCTGCTCCTTAAACTGTATTTTTTACATTTTTGCAAAGCACAGAATTGGGTTGGGTAGGCCCTTCTGAGATGGAAACAACATACTGGAAATATTCCTGCATAGTGTTTTATTTTCCTGCAGACTCTCTAAAAATGCTACACTTTAAGTCAAATAAAATAGCCCTTCCAGAGAGGTATGTATTGTTTTTAAATATATCATCTCATTGAATTTTTTTTTAAGATTTTATTTATTTATTTGACAGAAAGAGAGAGCACGCACACAAGCAGGGCAGTGGGAGAGGGAGAAGCAGGCTCCCCACTAAGCAGGGAGCCCAGTGTGCAGCTGGGTCCCAGGACCCCTGGGATCATGACCTGAGCTGAAGGCAGACGCTTAACCCACTGAAACACCCAAGAGCCCCAGTATAGCAATTTCTAAAGATATATCTATATAGATATATGTATCTATATAGATATAGATATATATACACACACACACACATATATATAAGTAAGTTTTGGAGAAGTAGAGGTTGATAGTGAAGAATAAATAATGTGCTCATTGAAAAAGTTATTACTTCCTTTTTCTTGATTTATCAATAAATAATTTTTTATTACATTAAGAGAACTATATGTCAAAAAACAATTCCAAGTTTTCAACAACCTATGAAATTTGGGAGAAATATAATATCATTTATTATATAATCCCAAACTTCCTATGCATTTCTCTAATTGTCTATCTTCTAAACATCTCATTTTTGAGGGGAATAAATGTCACTAAAATGTTTACAGTCAACCCAAAGATGGAAGTAGTTTGGGCAGAGGAAAGTACATATAAGAAATTGGAGGTGGGGTTCAGTCCAGAAAATCCATCCAGAAGGCAATGAAAGTTTAAGAAGCAAAACAACCCAGAAAGAACTGAGGGTGGATTACAGTGATTGATGTTTGAGATCGTAGAATAGACAAATTGCAGAAAAGAAATAGTTAAGAAAAAAAAAAGAAAACATGAGTTTTTATGAGTTTTACATCATGACACAATAATGACAAAATGGTTGAAGATGTACGTAAAGATAAGAATGGAAGTACTGGGGTGCCTGGGTGGCTCAGTGGGTTAAAGCCTCTGCCTTCGGCTCAGGTCATGATCTCAGGGTCCTGGGATTGAGCCCCACATCGGGCTCTCTGCTCAGTGGGGAGCCTGCTTCCTCTTCTCTCTCTCTCTGCCTGCCTCTCTGCTTATTTGTGATCTCCCTCTGTCAAATAAATAAATAAAATCTTAAAAAAAAAAAATGGAAGTACTAAGAAATGGCCTAAATAGTTCAGATCTGAGAGACATTTTGAAATTCCTCAGGACAAAGATTGATGAAGAAGCCTGCAATTAGCTCTAGTGTGTTATTAAATAAATTAGATTAGCTCATTATTTCCAAAAAGCACATGATCAAACTATTCTCAAAAAAAAATCAACTTTTCTGAACATAAGATCTAACAGGTTATATTTTTTAAGCTGTATTGAAGTTTTGATGGAGAATTTTATTCAACATGTGGTAAGCTGAATCAGGTATGTCAATTTGTACTTTATGCCAAACATGCAGTAATAATAAATAAAATATAAATATAATAAAAAGACGGTTGTCATGCTCCTTAGATAGACAAATAGATAGAAAATACATGATAGATAGATAACAGATACTTAGACGATGAGGATAGATAGATAGATGATAGATAGATAATGAGATGCCATGTAAAAACATATAATTGTGTTGAAGTTGAATCCACAGACCTATGTGGCTGCTGGTCTAGAAGCATATGGGTGATTGGCAGCTCAGCACCTGCATGGGACTCAGCATGATAGTGCTCTGTATTTGACAAGGGACCAATATAAGTTACCCTGCTTGGTACATGAAGCTGTTAATCCATGTGGGGAGTGGAAATAGGTGTTGTCACAGCCCAAGTCTACTCCCCATAACAAGCCAAGTCTTGAGATAGTTGGTGAGTGTTGGTAGGTGGGAATGGGAAGGGCAAAACTGTACTCAGCTCTCATTTGGAGCAATATCCTTTTACCGTTATAAAAAGAACAGTTGACAAACAAGGAAGGAAGGGTCAACCACTACATCTAATCATGGGGCATAAACAAAATAAATCATCAAATGAACAAGGAAATTTTCACTCAAGTTGAGATTACAAGTAAAATTCTAAAACATATATGAAGACTAACACTGATAAAGAAACTACAATTTCAATACTCACTGATGAAAAAAGAAAAACTAACACAATTTAAAAGGAGTTTTGAAGCAGGCATGCTTAAGATCCTCAAAACTTGAAGGCAGAATAATAACAATAAAATTAATGAAAAATTATGAGGGCATAGGTAGATATAAATTGAAAATAAAAATATAAATTGGAAAAGAAAAATAGAGTAATGAAATAAAACTCAATAGTAGAATACATTTCAGAGCAGCCACAAATGAAAACAGAATTAGTAAATAAGAGAGTACTACTGAAGAATGCATCAAAATGCAACAACAACAACAAAAAAGCAACAAAAATAAATGAAGAGTTTGAAGTTATGAAGTAATCTAACTAGGAAGTTAGATTGAGAAGGTTCAACATGTTCCAGCTAGATAAATTGCTTAGTAGGCAATGTTGAAAATTATAATGGCAGAAGATTATTTATCAAAATTTAAAAAAAATACATAACTTTTCAGATTTAAAATGTTACAAGCAGAGTAAGTTCATTATGATCTCCACCTGTGTATTGCGTGTGGCACTACAGAACATCAGTGATAATAAGAACAGCCTAAAGACAAGAGAAGAAGATCCTAAGAAAAGGGAATGAGAGAACATGTGCCAGCAAGATATAGATGCACATGAGGAAGTCAGTTGAGGAGTGTCTACTGAAGGATTTCTTTACAGAAGTGCATACATGGTTAAGGGGGCAAAAGAAGATGATGAGGCACTCAGGGATCATGGTAGGAAAGGAGGATACAAAAAGATAATGGCCGGCACAGACAGGATTGTATGGGCTTCTATAACAAAAACCTGCAGTATTCCTCTATTGTCTCTGAATTTTATGTAAATTAATTGAAATTTTAACAGTATGTAAGTTATAATATTTACATTAAAATATTTACATTAAAAAGTGAAAGTATCAAGTTCCCAAATTGGAAAAGAGGCACATGTATAATTATCTTAATTGACAAATCAGCCCTTTTATAGAACTTATACCTATTATAACTTGTATCTGTTATAAGATTCAATTTTGATATGAATTTGTTTTCCTTTTCTCTCAGTTTTTGTTTTCAGTTGGATATTGATAACTTCTTTCCCTATCTTTCTCCATTTAGGCTTATAATTAAGAATTATGTGCATATCACTTGGATTCATAAAAATCTCTATGACTGCAACTGGATAGAGTCAGGCGTCTGAGCCTCTCCCAAGCCTTTCATCTTGATTCCCTCATCTACCAGGCATGTCCACCTTCAACACCTCTGAAACTGAAATCTCTACCTTCTACTTGATTGGGATCCCAGGGATGGCACGTGCCAACATTTGGGTCTCCATCCCTATTTGCTTCATGTACCTCATTGCCATCCTGGGGAACTGTACCATTCTGATTTTCATAAAATCAGAGCCATCTCTGCATGAACCCATGTACTACTTTCTTTCCATGTTGGCTCTCTCTGACCTAGGACTGTCCCTCTCTTCTCTCCCTACCATGATAAGGATATTCTTGTTCAATGCTCCAGGAATTTCCCCCAATGCCTGCTTTGCCCAGGAGGTTTTCATTCATGAATTCTCAGCTATGGAGTCATCAATTCTTCTCATCATGTCCCTTGATCACTTTATTGCCATCACCACCCTCAGATACACCTCCATCCTGACCAGTGCCAGAGTCACCAAAATTGGACTTGCTTTTTCTTTGAAAAATGTTTTGTTGATCCTCCCTTACCCTTTCACTCTAAAACATCTAAGCCCATTCCTACTGCCTCCATCAGGATGTCATGAAGCTGGCCTGCTCTGACAACAAGATCTATGTCATCTATGGCTTATTTGTGGCTGTCACAGGCATCCTAGACTTAACATTTATTTTCATATCCTACATGATGATACTGAAAGCTGTATTGAGCATAGCATTACAGAAGCAAAGGCTCAAGGTCCTCTATATCTGTGTTTCCCCCATCTGTGCTGTGCTCATTTTCTATGTTCCCATTATCTCCCTAGCTGTTATCTACCGCTTTGCCAAACATAGGCCCCCAATCATTAAGATCCTCGTGGCTGTTGTTTTCCTATTGGTACTACCATTGATGAACCCCATTGTATATGGTGTGAAAAGCCAACAGATAAGAAATATAGTTTTAGGGAAGCTGTGTGAGAAACATAGCTGACAGGGATGCTTGACCACATTGAAAACTCAATAAGTACATGACACAGAACAAGCAGAACAAATCAGTAAGGAATCACATCATATATTAATTGCTTTACAATATCATCTTTCAACACGCTTACTAAGATTGAAGAATCAGTCTTACAAATATATTGGTTTAGGATTTCGGATTAGGGCTCATATATAAACATAACATGTATTCTAATGTTCCATTTTCACCCAGCTTGCTTTAACCAGCCTTATGAGCATAATATATGCTTACCATTATCGTACTTAAAGTTATTCTATACATTTACTTGAGAATTAACAGTGTACATTTACATGGATATTGATCAGAAATGACAGAGGATTTCCTCTTCATTTAAAGTAGCCCTCTTCAACTCATAGTTTTCACTTTTATGAAATATGCTTATGCTCTCAGGAATGAAAATTGAAATGGGCAGGAATATGTACATGCATGAGACCAATAAAACAAACAAATATATACCTATGCAGAGTTTACAAAAACATAAGAGAATTTAAGCCATTTGCCCATTTCATTTATTTCAATATTTCCTTCTTGAGCATTAAAATATCACGTCTATGTTATGCAGGATAGGAAGTTTCCTGTCTTCCAGGTTTCTATGGGAGTTCTACCTAATGCCATTAACTCATTATACTGTATATGATTTGTCTTTCTCCCATGCAAGAATGTAAACCCTGATTAAGACTAATTTTCAAAAAAGGTAAAATTACAGCTCTCTCAAAGACATAAAATGAACATCCATTAGAGATCTAATTTAATTCATCATTTTTTGTAGTTTCGACGCCCAGCATGGAGCTCAGAGTGGGGCGTGAACTCATAACCCTGAGATCATTACCTGAACTGAGATCAAGAGTTGAACACTTAACCAACTGAGCCACCCAGGGGCCCCCAATTAAACTTACTTTTAATGAAAGAACCAGGCAAATGATACAGCCAGTTCAAAGGAGACCCCATATAAAAGGTACCTTTATAGACAGGAATATTGACATTAATTTGCAAATGAGTACAGTCTCTTCTACTTTGTGGGACACATGCCTATTGACCGTCTATCAGATAGAATTTATTTACAGGTCTACTTACATGAAATATTTGGTTTACTATTAGTATCTAAAACTTTCAGAGTTGGAAAATAGCTCAAAGGGATTGAAAACTCCAAGTCCCAATATTCAGAATCAAATAACCCATAAGAATGTGTTCTAAACAATGTAGTTTTCCACTGAAACACAGATTTTCCCCTACAGTCTCCCCCATTTTATTTTATTATTTTTTAAAGATTTTATTTATTTGAAAGACAGAGATCACAAGTAGGCAGAGAGACAGGCAGAGAGAGAGGAGGAAGCAGGCTCCCTGCAGAGCAGAGAGCCCAATGCGGGGCTCGATCCCAGGACCCTGGGATCATGACCTGAGCCGAAGGCAGAGGCTTAACCCACTGAGCCACCCAGGCGCCCCTAGTCTGAGAATTCTTTTACAAAAAAGCTGCAATCCCAAGATTTATACCAATGTTTAAAGCATACACTGAACTAATCTATTCATGCCATATCCTGATGCCCTCACATTCCTATACACAAATTAAATGATCTCCTCACATTCATTCCTTAATACCTCGGAAGTGGGAATCTCTACCTTCTTTCTCATTGGGATTCCAGGGATGGAGCATGCTCACATTTGGGTCTCCATCCCCATTTGCTTCATGTACCTCCTTGCTATCTTGGGGAACTGCACCATCCTCTTTTTCATAAAAACAGAGACCTCTCTGCATGAGCCTATGTATTATTTTCTCTCCATGCTGGCCTTTTCCGACCTGGGGCTGTCCATCTCCTCCCTTCCAACCATGCTGAGAATCTTCTTATTCAATGCCATTGGAATTTCTCCTGATGCCTGCTTTGCCCAAGAGTTCTTCATTCATGGATTCTTAGCTATGGAGTCATCAGTACTTTTCGTCATGCCCATCGATTGCTTGATAGCCATCTACAGTCCTCTCAGATACATCTCCATCCTGACCAGTGCCAGAGTCACTAAAATTGGCCTCTTGTTTGCTGCTTTATGTATTATGTTTGTTCTCCCTTTCCCCTTTCTTCTAAAGAGACTGAAATTCTGTAGGAAAATCCTTCTATCCTACTCCTATTACCTCTACCAGGATGTCATGAAGCTGGCCTGTTCTGACAACAAGGTCAATGTCATCTACGGACTGTAGCTCTTACATCTTTATTGTATTTGGTATGCATTTCTGTATCTTACATGTTGATCTTAAAAATTGTTCTGGGCATTGCCTCACATAAGGGCTGCCTCAAGGTCCTCAACACTTGCATCTCCCATATCTGTGCTGTGTTCATCTTCTATGTACCTATTGTCACCTTGGCCACCCTTCACTGCTTTGCCAAAAATGTTTCCCCAGTTGTTAGAGTTGTCATAGCTGATATCTTCCTTCTTGTTCCCCCTCTAATGAATCCCATTGTGTACTCTCTGAAGAGTCAGCAGATTAGAAATCTGATCCAGGCAAAACTATGTGAGAAACAATGTTGACGAGCAATTTCTGTCACAATGAAAGCTCAACTCAGCAGTTTTGGAACAGCTATAGAAACCTGAAGATGGTAATGACAGGAAAGAGACTGAACACAAAGAGACACACTGCTTGTACTCAGAGGACCCAGCAAATATCTAGCTATTGATTTAATTAAACAGCAACACAATCTAGAGTAGATGTTTTAGGAGTCAGGATTGGGGTTCTTATCTTCCTGTAGCTAAGTGTCCCATCTCCTTTCTGATTTTTATCTCTCTGTACAACCAGCTGACTATCAACCTTAGCCATACAGGAGCAGTCCTAATTAGATTTAAAAGATTTTTAAAATATCGTTCTAAACAAAAATAGAAAAAGGTAAAATAACATGTTCATGGCTTTCATTATCTTAGGCATGATTATGACTAAAATGTGCCAAGCACACATACTCACCCATACACAGACTCAGCATCTCCTGAACATCTAGTGTGTATATGTGTGTGTTCCTGTCACCAGCAATTTATGTAAACTATTAAAAATTCCTCTGTCCTATAGTAGTGTGAGATATGTTTGGAGATACAAGGTTCACATACATAAAATGATTTAAATTAAAAGTAAAAATAGATATATAAATATTTAATATTTCACTAATTATATATATTTTTAAAGATTTTACTTATTTATTTGACAGACAGATCACAAGTAGGCAGAGAGGCGGACAGAGAGAGAGGAGGAAGCAGGCTCCCCACGGAGCAGAGAGCCTGATGCCAGTCTCTATCCCAGATGGGATCATGACCTGAACCGAAGGCAGAGGCTTTAACCCACTGAGCCACTCAGGTGCCCCTACTCATTTATATTTTAAATGCTTTGCACAAATTACTTCCTTTGAATATATATTGGGTTAGCTATTCTTCATCCAAATCTGTATAACATTATTTACTACTGCTATGATGTTAAGCAACAGTATTTTTTTGTCTATTTCCTTAATCAATGTGCAAGTGATTTAAGAAGCAATTTAACTTTTGTCTTTGTCAGTACTGAGCAAAGTACCTGGAATATCCTATTCATGTTTATGTAAATATTTCATAATTATGAACAAATTTTCTATTTGACAAGACCCTGCTGTGGGATCTAGATGATTTATCTGTCCTAGATTGTTTTCATACAAATACATATGTTAGAAAAATATGCACACATTTTCAAGTAGAAGAGGCAGTATTTTTTAGCCTTAGAAATCACTTTAATAAGAGATGTATGATAAATCATTAAAAAGCAAATGTAGATTTTTTTTTATGTCTATCAGGGTTCTTATTTGGAAGTGTGTTTTCACCATTTCTAGGCATTTATGAAGGATATGCATGCTTGCTCTAGAGGTTCTAGTTCCATCCATGTCATTGCAAATGGCAAGATTTCATTTCTTTTGATGGCTGAGTAATATTCCATTATATATATGCACATATATACCACATCCTCTAACAGACACATGAAAAAATGCTCAATATCATTCAGGATGAGGAAAATAAAAATCCAAAACCACAGTGAGATACCTCACACCAGTCAGAATGGCTAAAATTAACAACTCAGTAAATGACAGATGTTGGCGAGGATGTAGAGAAAGGGGAATCCTCTTACACTGTTGGTGGGAATGAAAACTGTTGCAGCCACTCTGGAAAACACTATGGAGGTTCCTCAAAATGTTGAAAACAGAGCTAATCTACAACCCAGCAATTGCATTACTAGTTATTTATCCCAAGGATACAAATATAGTGATTCGAAGGGGCATATGCACCCCATGTTTATAGAAGCAATGTCCACAATAGCCATACCATGGAAACAGCTAGATGACCATAGACAGATGAATGGAAAAAGATGTGGTATATATATGCAATCTATTTTTTTTAAACATTTTATTTATTGAGAGAGAGACAGTAAGAGCATGAACAAGGAGAAGGTCAGAGGGAGAAGCAGACTCCCCGTGGAGCTGGGAGCCCGATTTGGAACTCAATTCCAGGACTCCAGGATCATGACCTGAGCTGAAGGCAGTTGCTTAACCAAATGAACCACCCAGGCACCCCTATATGCAATCTATTTTTAATAAACTTTGTAAGTATATAAAAATATTTCATGATTTTAATCAGCCTTGGAAGATATGAATAGAATGTATGATAGTAAATCCAAAGAATTAATCTATGTCTGGGAAACCCTACTAATGTAGAGCTAGAAAAGAAAATAAAAGCAAAGTAAATAGCTCTTGGAAATCATTTTAAAAATGAAGTAATCTTAAAAAAAAAAAAAAGAAGAAGTAATCTAGGTATCACAATCCTAGATTCCAAGATATACTACAAAGCTGTAGTAATCAAAACAGTATGGTATAGGCACACAAAAACATACACTTAAGTTAATGGAATGGAATAAAGAGCCCAGAAATAAATCCATGTTTCTATAGTCAGTTAATACAATAACAGAGGCAAGAATATGCAATGAGAAAAAGATAGTCTCTTCAACAAGTGGATGCTGGGAAAACCAAAAAGTGACATGCAAAAGAATGAAATTGGGCCATTTTCTTACACCAGACACAAAAATAAACCCAAAATGCGTTAAAGACCTAAATGTCAGATGTGAAACCAAAAAATTCCTAGAAGGAAACATAGGCTGTAACTTCTTTTATATCAGCTGTAGAAACATTTTTCTAGATCTGTCTTCTAGCAAGGGAAATAAAAGCAAAATTAAACTGGTAGATCCTACTCCAAAATAAGAAGAGCTTGTACAGTGAAAGAAATATCAATAAAATAAAAAGGAAATGTACTGAATAGGAGAAGATATTTGTAAATTACATATATTATAAGGGCTTAATAGATAAAATCTGTAAAGAACTCATACAACGCAACTCCTAAAAGACAAATAACCTAATTAAAAATGGCCAGAAAACCTGAAGAGACATTTTTCTAAAGAAGATATACAAATGGTCAAGAGACATGTCAGAAGTGCAGCATTACTAATCATCAGGGAAATGCAAATCAAAACCACCATCAGGCATCACCTTACATCCACCAAAATAACTAAAATCAAAAAGACAAGAAATGACAAGTGTTATGAGGATGTGGAGAAAAAGGAACCCTCAGGCACTATTACTGGGAATGCAAACTGATGCAGCCACTGTGGAAACAGTACAAAGGTTCTTCAAGAAATTAAAAATACAATTACCATATAACCCAGTAATTCCGCTGCTGGATATTTATCCAAAGTAAACAAAAATACCAGTGTGAAAAGATATATGTAACCCTATGTTTATTGCAGCATCATTTACAATATGATAAGCAAGAGATAGTGTGTATATATATTTGCAACAAATACAATGCTAAGCGAAATAAATCAGAGAAAGAGAAATACCATATGATTCCACTCATAAGTAGAATTTAGGAAACAAAACAAATGAATAAATATTTTTTAAAGAGATAAAACCAAAACAACACAGCAACAGCAACAACAAAACCCACAGATTCTTAAATACACAGAACAAACTGGTCATTACCAGAGGGGAAGTAGATAGGGGGATGACTAAAATAGATAAAGGGCATTAAGAGTACACTTATCTTGGGGCGCCTGGGTGGCTCAGTGGGTTAAAGCCTCTGCCTTTGGCTCAGGTCATGATCTCAGGGTCCTGGGATCGAGCCCCGCATCGGGCTCCCAGCTCCATGGGGAGTCTGCTTCCTCCTCTCTCTCTCTCTGCCTGCTTGTCTGCCTACTTGTGATCTGTCTGTCAAATAAATAAATAAAATCTTTTAAAAAGAAAGAGTACACTTATCTTGATAAGCATGTTTTTTTAGAATTTAGTTGTAAAAACGAGAGTAATCTCATGTGTATATAGGACACTCATCAGATCTATGGGATCTCAGTGAAAGTTCCCTACTGAATTTAAACCTAATTCTAATACTAATACCATTACTCCACACTCAACCTTGAAAATCAAAAAGCTTACTTTGATGAGATACACACTCCATTACAAGTGACAACAAACCAAATAATATTACTAAAACATTCTTAGATAAGATATTATAACATCCTACAGATACAGAGTGAAACAAGTAGGACTCTAGGGAGCTAGAGCAAATTTCAGTGCAGGAAAGAGGTTGTTAGCACCACCAACTCTCACTGTCTTCACTTCTTTTTTCTACTTTGTCAGTGTTCTCAATGGAGCTAACCCATATGCTATGGTAAGTGGTCATGAGCTGAATGAACAGGCAGTGAGGACACTTCTTACATCTCATCTAACAGAGGAGAGAGAGCTTTCACTATCAGATCCTTTTAAAGATCCAGGGAGAAGATTGAATATAGCTTTCTTATTCTCCTAAAGAGAATGGACACTATATCCAAGGAGATGAGTTTAATGCCAATGGCAAAATTAATCATGGCAAATGTACTTAATAATAATTGTGAATCATTATGGAAAAATAAAGTCATCTTTGGAAAGTTATGCTTAAGAATAGAGACAGGCAGCCAGGTGTGTGCTATCTTAACTGATAGCACCTACACAAGACCCATGAAAGCACACTTCCTGAATATAACTGAAGTTATATCTTTGTTTTCAAATATTCTTTCTTAATAAATGAACTTTACCTGTACGTTTCCATTGAGCAATTGCTTAACCTGCAGTCCATCTGTTTGATATGCATATTTTTATTCACATTTGATACATAGGACCAAGAGGAACTTCAACTAATCTGTAATGCCTTTTTTTATATATATATATAAGAAAAAATGCTTCAGGGACATCTGGAAGGTTCAGTCAGTTAATCCTCTGCCTTTAACTCAGGTCATGATCCCAGGATCCTGGGATCAAGTCCTGCATTAGGCTCCTTGCTCAGCAGAGAGACTGCTTCTCCCTCTGGTTGCAGCTCCCTCTGCTTATGCTCTCTCTCTCTCAAATAAATAAAATGAAATCTTAAAAAAATGCTTCAAATCTGTATGACCAAATATTAATAATTATGATATATACACATAATTCACCCTATTGTGTCATAATATTCCATATTTGAAATATTTTTATATGCAAATAAAACTTTCAAAATAATATATAAATGACACATGCAAAAATATAAATAATGCCAACTTACACAGTAAAAATTCATATGAATAGATGTTACATTTACCAAAGCACTATCCTTTTACTCCATAGCAAGCATAGCCAAATGGGAAAGATACTAAAAATACTAAAGTTAAAAATAGTATATGATTTAAGATGCCATTTTTTTTTTTACAATTCAATTCATTCATTCATTTATTCCACATTTACTAACCTATCACATGCCATTCAATGTGTTAGAGACTGCTCATACAAAAATAGCCATTATAGATATGACAACTGCCATGTTGTAGCTTGTTAATATTGTCATAGGACAAATGGAATCTGTCTCCAAAGTTGGGCAATAATCCAAAAACAGAGAACACCACCACTGCAATTGTGACACACACACATATACATACAATGATAATAAAAACCCAGATACATTCTACCATTTCCTTTATGAGAAGGAATCAGAAAGTGTAGAGAAAAACCAAGAGTTAAAGGTAGAGATTCTGACAACATGGCCAAGAGAACTTATTTCCAAGGAGGATGAAAACAATAGGACATGGGTAAAATAAAAAAACTCATAAAGTTCAAGAGAGATTATTATAGTGGATTATGGTAATATTCTGTTATACTTTCTCTCTTTGATCAACTCAGTATTAGCCTCTATCCAAGACTATATATTAATGTATACATTATATATATTTATAATGGAGGTAAATAAATATATACGTGTGTGTGTGTGTGTGTGTGTGTGTGTGTGTGTGTGTGTGTATTGCTTCAAGAACATTTTCTCTGGAATCCTTAAATATTTTTCCTTTTCTTTGTTATAAAGGTCAATAAATGTGAGGTTACATGTTCCATATAATTCCCCAGAATTGACTAATAGTTTAGAATAAATAAAAAAACTGTAAGATTCTATCATCCATTCAATCCATAACTCCACAAATATTGACCATCCTCATTGAATGAAATGTGTTCAGTTATCAGGCATCCAACGGACCTGAGTTCCTACCGTACCTCTACCATATAACCTTTATATGATCTAGGAGAGACAAGCTGACCCCCTTGAGAAATATTTTCTTCATCAGTAAAATGAAGATAATAACTGTATTGTCATTATCGAAAGATTCAGGGCCTCAAAATCACCATCTAGTAATGAATGAAAGTCAATAAGTTGAAGAAATTAAATTCTCAATAAATGTTGGCTATTACTATGAATAAGATGTGAGAGTGAAGAAATTAAAGGGATCAAATTTGAAGTTCATATAATATTAAGCATAAAGGCTTATTATGGAGATGGGTCCCTAAGAAGAGGTCAGAATTGGAAAAGGAGAAATTGAAGTCTATTGGAAGTTGATTTTAATGGATATTTATATTCATTTTATTAAGTGAAGTTGATTTTAAGGGATATTTAGCTAGTGATGTCTGGGAATAAATATGTAGAAGGGTGGATCCAGGCTTCAGGATTTAAGCCTAGGCTAAAAATGTATATCACAAGGTGTTTGTCTTACACCATTTCCTTGAATGAGCAGATTCAACTCACAGCATTTCTGTTTTCACTCTGTTCAGAGCAGAGTAGTATCTGAGCCAAATAAATACCCAACGGAAGTGTCAGAGACTTTGCATGGGATTTACCGTGTCTTTACCACCCCTCGTTATTAAGAAACTCTCTCTAACCAAAATGGTCCCTAATTTAAAGTCTAGATACTTCTTTCATTTCTTTGGTATTAACCATTTCTGTGGATTTACTGCATCTGCACATTTATTCTTATTCTCAACAGATTCATCCTGGCTGCAATCCCCCCAGGATTCAATGTCCCTTGGGATATCGAGACAAGCCTTTGTATATAAGGAGGCACCTTTGGTGACAGACTAAGCATTGACTTCTAGGATCCTTCGGCTATGCTCAGAAGTACTCTCCAAAATGTCCAATTTCTGGTGAGTGCTCAGATATCCTCATCTATTTTGCTTTCATTCTCTTTTTTGGCAATCAACTGCATACAACTTCATATAGACCAAAAAGAGGCTTCCACAGGCCTCTAGGAAAATTTTTCCTTTCAGAGATTTATAAATGGGGTATTTATCTTTTAGGGAATCAATCTTCAACAGAATTCAGATTCTCTTAAATTGTGATACTGACTACTTCATTATTATTAATCTTTTGTCAACACGACACATGTGGTCACAAATTCCAGGCCAGGAGAACAGGAGACATTACATGTCAGTAATCTCTGCAGTGACTGCCCTTACAAATATATACATGATTTGAAAATAGTGGGAATTTTTTAAAAGGATATTTCAATAACAATAAATTTGAGTTAGCAGGGGATAGAACCCAGGATAGTTTGTGAAATCATACTTTTGTGGGAGTTCCAGGAGCTAGGAAGAAATTAAAGTTGTGAGATACCTTTGTCTTCACAGTGTCATTCTAGAAATCATATATTCTACCCAACATCTTATCTAGGATGTGAAAGCAAGGAATAGTAGAAAATTCCACATTAATTGATGACAGTTTACTAGTATTTCACAGGGAAAATGAAATTAGATTAATATCTGAATGAAAAATATATTTCCAGTTTCTCAATAAGAAAACCATGGTCAAAAGGAGTTTTCTTTGTCTATTATATAGGCAGATATCAGTCTAAATTGACATCCACTTCTCACTGTCTGATAGTTTCATAAATATTTTATTTCTGCTGAAAAAGAGCTAAAAAGAGCCAAAATTTCAACAACTGCATTTTTCTACCAAATTTCCAGACATCCATATTTACTAACTCAAGAATCTCTATTTCATTGTGTAGAGCCCTCTAAATGCACCATGTCTATTATCAACAAATTGAATGTTGAAATCACCACCTTCTTCTTGGTTGGGATGCCAGGGCTGGAATATGCACACATCTGGATCTCTATCCCCATCTGCAGCATGTATCTTTTTGCTATTCTGGGAAACTGCACCATCCTTTTTGTCATCAAGACAGAGCCCTCCTTGCATGAGCCCATGTACTACTTCCTTTCCATGTTGGCCATGTCTGACATGGACTTGTCCTTCTCTTCTCTACCCACCATGGGGAGGATCTTCTTATTCAATGTCCCTGAAATTTCTGCTAATGCCTGCTTTGCCCAGGAATTCTTCATCCATGGATTCACAGCAGTGGAATCTTCAGTGCTCCTGATCATGTCATTTGACTGCTTCCTAGCCATTCACAGCCCTCTCAGATACAGTTCCATTCTGACTCCTGTCAAAGTTGCAAAAATAGGAATAGTATTATTCCTTAAGAGTGTCCTTCTAGTGCTGCCCTTCCTCTTCACTCTCAGAAGTTTGAAATATTGTAGTAAAAGCCAATTATCCCATTCCTACTGTCTCCACCAGGATGTCATGAAGTTAGCCTGCTCTGACAACCGAATTGATGTCATCTATGGCTTTTTTTGAGCACTCTGCCTTATGGTAGACTTTATGCTCATTGCTGTGTCTTATGTCCTGATCCTCAAGACTGTGCTGGGAATTGCATCCCGAAAGGAGCAACTCAAGGCCCTCAATACTTGTGTTTCACACATCTGTGCAGTGATCATCTTCTATCTTCCCATCATCAACCTGGCCATTGTCCATTGCTTTGTCAGACATGTCTCACCTCTCTTCAATGTTCTCATGGCAAATATTCTTTTACTTGTGCCTCCAATGATGAATCCCATTGTGTACTGCATAAAAACCAGGCAAATTAGAGTGAGAGTTCTAGCAAAATTGTATCAGAAGCAGATACAACAGTGATGTGTAATAGGAAACACAGTGGTCAGTTGTTTGAGGAAAGATTTCTAAGATAAGTTGCAGAGAACCTAATATTTGACGTGAAGATGAATCAGTATCACTTTTTGTTATTATGTAAGATTTATTTCATTCACAAGTAATACTGGTCATGGATATAAATAGCAGAAAGTGCATATCTTGAGGTCTCCCCCTTAAGGCATCTAGGAAAATCTATGACCAGGATGAAAATAGATGTCTTATGATGTGATCTATGATAAAAACAACAAAAAAATGCTAATACAGAAAAATGATCATGTATATCCTTCCAAAGGATCCAAAGGATATATAGAAGTGGATTCCTCATCCCTCAAATGAAATCCATCTGTATTAATTTCTTTCAGGTCTAAACTCAAATTACAACCTAGTTATATCTTCCTCCCACTATTTTTATTTTAGTCATCTCAGTATAAGTCATTGATATCACTTTAATGAAATACTGCAATAACCTCACAAGTTCCTAAACATCTACTTTTGCTAATTTCTAATTGATTCTTTATGCAAGGCAAGAGTTATGTCTTTAAAATGAAAATTGGATAATGTGATGATGACTCTTTTAAATATGAAGTTTCTTTTTCTTTGAGAATAGAATTAAAGCAATGAAGTTATACTATAAGACCATACATTGACTGGGTCTTCTGTACTTCTCCGTCATCAGACAGTCATTAAACTCCAACCATTCTGGACTTCTGCATATTTGTAGAATTTACAGAGCACTCTGCTTTTTATAAGTTATCACATCTGACTCTCAATTTTAGAATATTCTTGATCCCAATTTCATATATTTATTTCTATTCAATTTTCAGTTATGTTCTGACTTAATTTCACTCTAAAATACTTCCCTAAACCCTCAGTCTGAAACATGACCTTCTTTTTGAATTTTCTTTTATAACTAGTTTATCCTTTGTTTATTATTATTTGCAATCACAGATATAATTTTGTTCTTTTCTTTTTACTTTCTGAATAAAGTGTGCTTTCAAAGAAAGGCAAATCATATTCATTTTGTTTCTGTGTCCCTAATGTGTAGCATATTTTCTGATGGTGAGTAAATCTGCAATAAATAATTATTCAACGAATATGCAACTGAGGCCACATTTGGAGAAAGGGGAATTACTTTGGAAGAGCTCAGTAACACTCTAACCAGATGTGATATAATTGTCTTCAATTGTGTACTACAAAGGCAGACATATTACAGATGCTCAAAAATGCTAAAGAAAAAATAATATAGAAGGAGGAGTCAAGATGGCGGAGAAGTAGCAGGCTGAGACTACTTCAGGTAGCGGGAGATCAGCTAGATAGCTTATCTAAAGATTGCAAACACCTACAAATCCAACGGGAGATCGAAGAGAAGAAGAACAACAACTCTAGAAACAGAAAATCAACCACTTTCTGAAAGGTAGGACTGGCGGAGAAGTGAATCCAAAGCGACGGGAAGATAGACCACGGCGGGAGGGGCCGGCTCCCGGCAAGCGGCGGAGCAACGGAGCACAAAGTCGGGACTTTTAAAAGTCTGTTCCGCTGAGGGACATCGCTCCAGAGGCTTAACCGGGGTGAAGCCCAGGCGGGGTCAGCACGGCCTCAGGTCCCGCAGGGTCACAGAAGGATCGGGGGTGTCTGAGTGTCACAGAGCTTACAGGTATTAGAACGGGGAAGCCGGCTACAGAGACAGAGCCCAGGAGTGAGCTCTAAGCTTGGGGTTACCTTGAACCGATCGCAGGCTCGGTCAGCTCGGAGCACGGCCGGAGGCCAGGGTGACGGGAGTAATTGGGCGCTGTTCTCTGAGGGCGCACTGAGGAGTGGGGCCCCAGGCTCTCGGCTCCTCCAGGCCGGAGACCAGGAGGCCACCATCTTCATTCCCGCCCTCTGGAACTCTACGGAAAGCGCTCAGGGAACAAAAGCTACCGAAAGCAAACCCAGCAAACCCAGCAAACCCGAGCGGATTACTCAGCCCGGCCCTGAGTAAGGGCGGTGCAACTCTGCCTGGGGCAAAGACACTTGAGAATCACTACAACAGGCCCCTCCCCCAGAAGATCAACAAGAAACCCAGCCAGGACCAAGTTCACCTACCAAGGAGTACAGTTTCAATACCAAGGAGAGCAGCAGAATGCCAGAGAAGGAGAAAGCAAAGCACGGAACTCATGGCTTTCTCCCCATGATTCTTTAGCCTTGCAGTTAAGTTAATTTTTTTTTCTTTTTCAATTTTTTTTCTCTTCTTCTGCTAAATTTTTTTAACTTTTACTGTTTTCTTTTTTAACGTTTTTTAAATAGTTTATCTAATATATATATATATATTTTTTTTTTCCTTTTTATATTTTTTCTTTATCGGTTTTCTTTTTTTAATTGTTTTTTTTTTTATTTCTTTCTGAACCTCTTTTTATCCCCTTTCTCCCCCCTCATGATTTGGGATCTCTTCTGATTTGGCTAAAGCATATTTTCCTGGGGTTGTTTCCACCCTTTTAGTATTTTACTTGCTCTTTCATCTACTCTTATCTGGACAAAATGACAAGGCGGAAAAATTCACCACAAAAAAAAGAACAAGAGGCAGTACCAAAGGCTAGGGACCTAATCAATACAGACATTGGTAATATGTCAGATCTAGAGTTCAGAATGACGATTCTCAAGGTTCTAGCCGGGCTCGAAAAAGGCATGGAAGATATTAAAGCAACCCTCTCAGGAGATATAAAAGCCCTTTCCGGAGAAATAAAAGAACTAAAATCTAACCAAGTTGAAATCAAAAAAGCTATTAATGAGGTGCAATCAAAAATGGAGACTCTCACTGCTAGGATAAATGAGGCAGAAGAAAGAATTAGCGATATAGAAGACCAAATGACAGAGAATAAAGAAGCTGAGCAAAAGAGGGACAAACAGCTACTGGACCATGAGGGGAGAATTCGAGAGATAAGTGACACCATAAGACGAAACAACATTAGAATAATTGGGATTCCAGAAGAAGAAAGAGAGAGGGGAGCAGAAGGTATATTGGAGAGAATTATTGGAGAGAATTTCCCCAATATGGCAAAGGGAACAAGCATCAAAATCCAGGAGGTTCAGAGAACCCCCCTCAAAATCAATAAGAATAGGTCCACACCCTGTCACCTAATAGTAAAATTTACAAGTCTTAGTAACAAATAAAAGATCCTGAAAGCAGCCCGGGAAAAGAAGTCTGTAACGTACAATGGTAAAAATATTAGATTGGCAGCAGACTTATCCACAGAGACCTGGCAGGCCAGAAAGAGCTGGCATGATATATTCAGAGTACTAAACGAGAAAAACATGCAGCCAAGAATACTATATCCAGCTAGGCTATCATTGAAAATAGGAGGAGAGATAAAAAGCTTCCAAGACAAACAAAAACTGAAAGAATTTGCAAATACCAAACCAGGTCTACAGGAAATATTGAAAGGGGTCCTCTAAGCAAAGAGAGACACTAAAAGTAGTAGATCAGAAAGAAACAGAGACAATATACAATAACAGTCACCTTACAGGCAATACAATGGCACTAAATTCATATCTCTCAATACTTACCCTGAATGTTAATGGGCTAAATGCTCCAATCAAAAGACACAGGGTATCAGAATGGATAAAAAAACAAAACCCATGTATATGTTGCCTACAAGAAACTCATCTTAAACCTGAAGATACCTGCAGGTTTAAAGTGAGGGGGTGGAAAACAATTTACCATGCTAATGGACATCAGAGAAAGCAGGAGTGGCAATCCTTATATCAGATCAATTAGATTTTAAGCCAAAGACTATAATAAGAGATGAGGAAGGACACTATATCATACGCAAAGGATCTGTCCAACAAGAAGATCTAACAATTTTAAATATCTATGCCCCTAACGTGGGAGCAGCCAACTATATAAACCAACTAATAACAAAATCAAAGAAACACATCAACAATAATACAATGATAGTAGGGGACTTTAACACTCCCCTCACTGAAATGGACAGATCATCCAAGCAAAAGATCAACAAGGAAATAAAGGCCTTAAATGACACACTGGACCAGATGGACATCACAGATATATTCAGAACATTTCATCCCAAAGCAACAGAATACACATTCTTCTCTAGTGCACATGGAACATTCTCCAGAATAGATCACATCCTTGGTCCTAAATCATGTCTCAACTGGTATCAAAAGATTGGGACCATTCCCTGCATATTTTCAGACCACAATGCTCTGAAGCTAGAACTCAATCACAAGAGGAAATTTGAAAAGAACCCAAATACATGGAGACTAAACAGCATCCTTCTAAAGAATGAATGGGTCAACCAGGAAATTAAAGAAGAATTGAAAAAATTCATGGAAACAAATGATAATGAAAACACAACGGTACAAAATCTGTGGGACACAGCAAAGGCAGTCCTGAGAGGAAAATATATAGTGGTACAAGCCTTTCTCAAGAAACAAGAAAGGTCTCAGGTACACAACCTAACCTTACACCTAAAGGAGCTGGAGAAAGAACAAGAAAGAAACCCTAAACCCAGCAGGAGAAGAGAAATCGTAAAGATCAGAGCAGAAATCAATGAAATAGAAACCAAAAAAACAATAGAACAAATCAAGAAAATTGGAGCTGGTTCTTTGAAAGAATTAATAAGATTGATAAACCCCTGGCCAGACTTATCAAAAAGAAAAGAGAAAGGACCCAAATAAATAAAATCATGAATGAAAGAGGAGAGATCACAATGAACACAAAAGAAATACAGACAATTATAAGAACATACTATGAGCAACTCTACACCAACAAATTTGACAATCTGGAAGAAATGGATGCATTCCTAGAGACATATAAACTACCACAACTGAACCAGGAAGAAATAGAAAGCCTGAACAGACCCATAACCAGTAAGGAGATTGAAACAGTCATCAAAAATCTCCAAACAAACAAAAGCCCAGGGCCAGACAGCTTCCCGGGGGAATTCTACCAAACATTTAAAGAAGAACTAATTCCTATTCTCCTGAAACTGTTCCAAAAAAATAGAAATGGAAGGAAAACTTCCAAACTCATTTTATGAGGCCAGCATCACCTTGATCCCAAAAGCAGACAAGGATCCCATCAAAAAAGAGAACTACAGACCAATATCCTTGATGAACACAGATGCAAAAATTCTCGCCAAAATACTAGCCAATAGGATACAACAGTACATTAAAAGGATCATTCACCACGACCAAGTGGGATTTATTCCAGGGCTGCAAGGTTGGTTCAACATCCGCAAATCAATCAATGTAATACAACACATTAATAAAAGAAAGAACAAGAACCATATGATAGTCTCCATAGATGCTGAAAAAGCATTTGACAAAGTACAGCATCCCTTACTGATCAAAACCCTTCAAAGTGTAGGGATAGAAGGCACATACCTGAATATTATCAAAGCCATCAATGAAAAACCCACTGCAAATATCATTCTCAATGGAGAAAAACTGAAAGCTTTTCCGCTAAGATCAGGAACACGGCAGGGATGTCCGTTATTACCACTGCTATTCAACATAGTACTAGAAGTCCTAGCCTCAGCAATCAGACAACAAAAGGAAATTTAAGGCATCCAAATTGGCAAAGAAAAAGTCAAACTATCACTCTTCGCAGATGATATGATATTATATGTGGAAAACCCAAAAGACTCCACTCCAAAACTGGTAGAACTTGTACAAGAATTCAGTAAAGTGTCAGGATATAAAATCAATGCACAGAAATCAGTTGCATTTCTCTACACCAACAACAAGACAGAAGAAAGAGAAATTAAGGAGTCAATCCCATTTACAATTGCACCCAAAACTATAAGATACCTAGGAATAAACCTAACCAAAGAGGCTAAGAATCTATACACAGAAAACTATAAAGTACTCATGAAAGAAATTGAGGAAGACACAAAGAAATGGAAAAATGTTCCATGCTTCTGGATTGGAAGAATAAATATTGTGAATATGTCTATGCTACCTAAAGCAATCTACACATTTAATGCAATTCCTATCAAAGTACCATCCTTTTTTTCAAAGAAATGGAACAAATAATCCTAAAATTTATATGGAACCAGAAAAGACCTCAAATAGCCAAAGCAATATTGAAAAAGAAAGCCAAAGTTGGTGGCATCACAATTCCGGACTTCAAGCTCTATTACAAAGCTGTCATCATCAAGACAGTATGGTACTGGCACAAAAACAGACACATAGATCAATGGAACAGAATAGAGAGCCCAGAAATAGACCCTCAACTCTATGGTCAACTAATCTTCAACAAAGCAGGAAAGAATATCCAAAGGAACAAAGACAGCCTCTTCAACAAATGGTGGTGTGAAAATTGGACAGCCACATGCAGAAAAATGAAATCGGACCATTTCCTTACACCACACATGAAAATAGACTCAAAATGGGTGACGGACCTCAATGTGAGAAAGGAATCCATCAAAATCCTTGAGGAGAACACAGGCAGCAACCTCTTCGACCTCAGCCGCAGCAACATCTTCCTAGGAACATTGCCAAAGGCAAGGGAAGCAAGGGCAAAAATGAACTATTGGGATTTTATCAAGATCAAAAGCTTTTGCACAGCAAAGGAAACAGTTAACAAAACCAAAAGACAACTGACAGAATGAGAGAAGATATTTGCAAACGACATATCAGATAAAGGGCTAGTGTCCAAAATCTATAAAGAACTTAGCAAACTCAACACCCAAAGAACAAATTATCCAATCAAGAAATGGGCAGAGGACATGAACAGACATTTCTTTAAGGAAGACATCCAGATGGCCAAGAGACACAGGAAAAAGTGCTCCATATCACTCGGCATAGGGAAATACAAATCAAAACCACAATGACATGTCACCTCACACCAGTCAGAATGGCTAAAATTAACAAGTCAGGAAATGACAGATGCTGGTGAGGATGTGGAGAAAGGGCAACCCTCCTACACTGTTGGTGGGAATGCAAGCCGGTGCAACCACTCTGGAAAACAGCATGGAGGTTCCTCAAAATGTTGAAAATAGAACTACCCTATGACCCAGCAATTGCACTGCTGGGTATTTACCCTAAAGATACAAACGTAGTGATCCGAAGGGGCACGTGCACCCAAATGTTTATAGCAGCAATGTCTACAATAGCCAAACTATGGAAAGAACCTAGATGTCCATCAACAGACGAATGGATAAAGAAGAGGTGGTATATATACACAATGGAATACTATGCAGCCATCAAAAGAAATGAAATCTTGCCATTTGCAATGACGTGGATGGAACTAGAGGGTATCATGCTTAGCGAAGTAAGTCAATTGGAGAAAGACAACTATCATATGATCTCCCTGATATGAGGGAGTTTAGATGCAACATGGAGTGTTAAGGGGGTAGGAGAAGAATAAATGAAACAAGATGGGATTGGGAGGGAGAAAAACCGTAAGTGACTTGTAGTCTCACAAAACAAACTGAGGGTTGCTGGTGGGAGAGGGTTTGGGAGAGGGCAGTGGGGTTATGGACATTGGGGAGGGTATGTGCTATAGTGAATGCTTTGAAGTGTGTAAACCTGGCGATTCACAGACCTGTACCCGTGGGGATAAAAATATATGTTTATAAAAAATAAAAATAAAAAATAAATTAAAATTTAAATAAATAAGAGAAAAAAAATTCCACATATGAGTGAAATCATATGATGTTTTTCTTTTTCAGACTGACATATTTTGCTTAGCATTCTACATTCTAGCTTCTTCCAGGTCATTGCAAATGGCAAAAATCTCATTGTTTTTTATGGCTGAGTAATATTCCATTGCATACATGTACCACTATTCCTTTATCCATTTATCTGCTCATGGGTATTTGGGCTCTTTCCATAAGTTGGCTATGGTTGATAATATTGCTATGAACATTGGGGTGCATTTACATGTTTGAAGCAAAGTAGGAGCAATATCATATGTGTAGGACTTAAAACTTCATCCCTGGCTCTGAAAATGGAGAAGAGAGCCATGAGTTAAGGAATGTAGGTAGCCTATAGAAGGTGGGAAAAAGTAAAAAAACAAACAAACAAAACCCAAAAAACATTCTCCTCTAGTGTCTCCAGAAACAGATGCAGACCAGCTGAAAACTCGATTTTATCTCAGTGAGATATGCATCAGCTTTCTAACAAACTGAACTGCAAGATAATAAATTTACATTGATTTAAGGCACTACATTCCCAGTAATTTATCACAGCGGCATTAGAAAACTAATAACGGCTTTGCTCCCAAGATCAGCACCGGGGAGAGGTGAATGAAGAAAGAGGGAGAAAATGATTTGTAATGAAATATGAACAAAAGTGTCAGCCAGAAGTTTACACAGGAGTGTTGGAGCTTGAGTGGCCCTTCATTATTGTCCTCATTGTGGTGAATCCAGTAAGCTTTATGCTCCTTCATCAACCAGGCATTATGGGGGCTCTCTGGGAGGGGGATTTGACCTCAGCTGAGGAAGGTCCATTAGACAATAGAAACAAAGGGGGCCACATTCTCAGTAGTTAGATGATTGAGAACTTCAGATCTGTAAGGAGGATATAGATGACACACTGCAGCACCCAGGGTAGGAGTTTCATGTGGCAGAGACACTACTATGAAACCACCTAATTCTTTAGGAATTTGCCTTTTGGTGCTTTTTGCCTCTGGCTTTTCTGAAAACCTCAAGACAGAAACCTTCACATCCCTTCCCTGTCTTTGAAATCTAACGACCCCTTGTGTTTTCAAGTATATGCTAGACTGCTCTCTCTTATCCTTTAATGACGGTTTCTATTGACTTTGAAGATATATATATATATATATATATATATATATATATATATATATATACACACACACACACACACATATATATATATCACTTAGTTTTAACTTATATATCACTTAGTTTTAAGATCAGTTTTAATATATCTGAAGCTTTCTGGGGTAATGACAATAGTTACATAGACTGCAATCTTGACAGCAGAAACTGTAACATTTTTTAAAAGCTTGGGAAACCAACTTTTCTAAGATATTGTATTTGACAATAGGTCTGATCTGAGTGGAGTAATTTTTTTCAGTTAATATTCATTTATGATAGTTTTTGTTGTTAAATTGTTGTATGGTCTCATTACTTAAACATTTCAAACTCCATAAATTAGAATGAGAGGCAATAATGTTGTCTGTATTCCAATGACCCCCCACACATTTTGACATTGTTTTGCTGTTTCAAAATATGTTGTTTCATATTTTTGACCTGTTCATTGAAATTCTATCATATATTATTTTGTATAGTTCATGTACACCTATAGATGAAAGTGTATACATTATGTGTAGATGCCTAATGTACTTGTGATTTTAGTGAAAGTGTAATATCTTTGTGAAAGTGTAATATCTTTGTGAAAGTGTAATATCTTTGAGTGAATGAAATCTTCTGTGCATTTAAGTACCTATTTTTTTTGCAATAATTCAAAGTAGTATAATAACAATTTTTGTGCACAAAGCTCATTTGATATTTGAAGTAGATAACATGATTATTCGACATTTCCAAAGATCCTCATTTCTTCATTTACAGCCATTTAAAAGCTTTGGACATTTTCCATCAGCTGGTAGTAATCCTTTGGCATTTCTTATTGTGCCAATTGGCTGGCAAAGGAATCTGTTAGTTTTTATTTATCTCAAAATGTCTTTAAAGGTAACTGAAAATGAAAAATAGAAGTTGAGTAGACATTTGTAGTTGAATTTAGTAATCAAATACTTCCTATAATGAAAGTCTTAGGCCCACGTATGTTCCCTGGTGAACTCTATCCTATGTGTAAAGAGTAATTAATATCTCATAACAGTACAAACTCTTTCAAATCGTATGAGTGGGAAATCCAGTATCTGAACTGAATCAGACCAACTCTAGGATAGGATATATTCAACACTTCTCTCTGTGGCTTCTGTGACATAGATATGATAAACTGTCAAGGAGGAAGATTGAGAAGATCAATCATGGACAAAGGATAGTGGGACCAAAAACTCACAGATGTCATTCCATAGGCAAGCATTCAATGAACCTAGGACACGTGGTCAGGACAGTGCAGGGAGATAGCAAGTACTCAGGTTGAAAATGGGATCTCCTACACCAGGCTATTATTTTTGAAATTAGAATATGGATTAAGTACACTTTGATCTAAGAAACAATCCATAGAATTAGGCTGCAAAATATTACTTAGGGGGAGATAAGATGTATCTATTTTTATATCATATAGTAATGATAACATTTGTGTGTTTTTGCCCCACATTTGTAGTTTGTCTCTATAAATTCCTACTCATGCCACTTTTTCATTGGCTTCTGTTTCTCTAAACCATAGTCTAGGAGTTTTGCCCACATTCTCAGAGGATTCAATCCCAGGGCACAATTTATACTAGAAAACTGAGTTCTAATTTTATAAGCAGCTAAAGCCTCAGTATAAAATGACTCTCCTTAGACTGTATTTTTTTTTTTTTAAAGCACACAGAGCTGTGCTACTTGAGATTTTCCTTGTTGTCTCTATTCCTGTGGAGGAATGGATCATCAAAATCAAAGATGAATTTTATTTTGATTTCAGTATGTACTGCAGTCAAATGAAAGGGAGATGGTCAAAGGTAGCTGAGAAGAGCTACTGGCTTGTTGTGATATGATATTCTATGCATCATGTGGCCCAATTTCTGAATCTAATTGGGGAAGAAACTTGCAATATATATATATATATATATATATATATATATATATATTTTTTTTTTTTTTTTTTAAACTGAAAACTTTTTTCATAGTAGTTTTTTGGTGTTTTGTGGGTCTTTTGTTTTTTTTTTTTGTTTTTTTTACTGTTTTAAGTTTAACCTTGCAACTTTTCAAATTTTAAATGGAGATTGGGTGTCTTTGAAAATGTCTAGAAGATCCAAGGCATTATGATTATATAGTTGGTCAATAAAGTATCATTTCTGTTTCTGCTATGGGTTATAAGGAATGAATGAGATGGACCTCCAAAACATAGAGGAAACCTGAGGTGAGCAGTGCCATGTTATTGAGAGTTTATTTTCAGAGAGAAACCCAAGGCAGACATCTGAGTCTTAGAAGGCCTATTCCTGGGTAGCATCCCACTACTGGACAGCGGCTGTTACTGGAGTTTCAGTTCTTTAAAAAAAAAAAAAAAAACAAAGATAAGGGAGGCATTGCAAAATATAGCTCTTCTCTCCCCTCCACAAACACACACACGTCTAATCTTAGAATGCATATAACATTATTTTTACCTTGTTATGCTTCCCAGAGAAATATGAAGCTATATAACGCATAAAAACTGGAGCCTGTGCTACTATTTCTGACCTCTCCACCTCTGTCTCGAGGTGGAGACCTAGAGAATGTCCATTTATTTCATTATTTGAGCTTATGAGTGACTAGGTCCTTCATCATTTTGAAGGCATTGCAAAAGCCACCTTCTCTGTGCCCTTTAAACAACTACAGAGAGCAGTTCTATAGAGACTTTATTTTCCAGACAGTTTTGTGCTGCTCAAAATGCCATCTTCAGGTCCCTGCCCCCTGAAGCCTTCTAGGCAGTCTTTTACCCACATTCCTAGTTCATCAGGCAGAAGGAGTGAACACAGTACATGTTCATTCTTTAGCAGTCGTAACTTGGCAGGTTTTCCCAGACAAACTGATATGGCATGGAGAATAAATAAAGAAGCTTTCAAATACTGCTAGAAACCACCACTCCCTTAACACTATGTAAGGCAATGGGCTATGCAATGGGTTGGTCTTGGGAACATAGAGACATGAACAAAAATAGACATACGGTTTATCACTAACTTTCTTTCTGGGATGTTTCAAGTATAGAGGTGTATGACCTAGCCTGTGCTTTTGATTGTAGCAATGTACTTCTGATATTCTGCTTATCTTTGATAGAATGTTTGGCCAGATCTTGGCATTTTCTCTATGTCAATAAATGATGAATGAATCATTAGATAAATTCTGCATTTCCTAATAACGGAAGTGTCTTGTACATCTGTGCCTGTCACGTTGCTTCTAGCTAGTCTGTCACCTCTTGGATTGTAACTGCATTTCCATGTGGGCATCCTTGATTTTTTGCATATCTCTCTTCAGACAGGAGCTTTACAAAAGGTACAGAGCATACAAAATTATTTCATATTTAATAGCACATTCTGTGTCTTATAATTTTGCCATTGGCTTGCTGATAAGCCTTGTAAGTTAAAAGAAAGAAGATTAAAAAAAAAAAAAGAGGATTGAATTCTTTTGAGAGTGGCCCATTCAAAATGAGTATTCCTTGGCTTATAATAACAAAATACATTAACAAGCCCTTTCAAATAGCAATCTTTTTCATTTTCACTATATATCGGGTCATTAAGCTAGTCATTTTCATGACCACCTTCAAACTTTTCCCCCTCTTTGTAGGAATGACATCTCCTTCTCTGTTATTTGGAAGGATGTTTTATCCCAACAGGAGTACTTTTCATCCAACCACATTCTTCCTCACTGGAATTCCGGGTCTGGAAGGGGCCCATTCCTGGATCTCCCTGCCTTTCTGCTCAGTTTACCTTGTGGCTTTACTGGGCAATGCCACAATTCTGCTGGTCATCAGGATGGAGCAGAGCCTGCAGAAGGAGCCCATGTTCTACTTCCTGGCCCTCCTTTCAACTATCGATTTGGTCCTTTCCTCAACCTCTGTGCCCCGCATTCTGGGTATCTTCTGGTTTGATGCTCATGAGATTAGCTTTGGGGCTTGTGTGGCCCAGATGTTTTTGATCCATGCCTTCACTGGCATGGAGTCTGAGGTCCTGGTGGCCATGGCCTTTGACCGCTATGTGGCTATCTGTGCTCCACTCCACTATAGAACGATCTTGACAACCCTGGTGTTGGTGGGTATCAGTGTATGCATTGTGTTTTGTCCAATTCTATTTACACTTCCCATGGTGTATCTCATTTACTGCCTACCATTTTGTCAGGCTTATGTAACAGCTCATTCCTACTGTGAGCACATGGGCATCGCAAAACTGTCCTGTGGAAACAACCATATCAATGCCATCTATGGGATCTTTGTGCTCTCTCTCGTTCTGCTGAACCTGGTTCTTATTTGCATCTCCTATGTCTACATTCTGTGAGCTGTCTTCCGCCTCCCATCACAGGATGCTCGGCTAAAAGCGCTCAGCACGTGTGGCTCTCACGTTGGTGTCATCTGTGTTTTCTATATCCCCTCAGTGTTCTCCTTCCTCACTCACCGATTTGGACACAACATACCACGCTACATTAACATTCTTGTTGCCAACCTCTATTTGGTTATCCCACCTTCACTCAACCCCATCATTTATGGTGTAAGGACCAAACAGATTCGAGAGCAAGTGCTCCGTGTCTTTGCTAAAAAGTAGGTACTCTTGCCTCTGTTTACCAAGAATTTTGACCTAGCAGGGAAAATGAGGTCTCATTTGAGTTTTTTTTTTCTGTCTAAATTTGGTGCTGCCAAATTATATTCTGGAGCATTTGATCTTGTCCCATTGTTGATTCTATGATTTGAATTATCTTTAAAATATTTCAAGTTCAAGGACCAAATAATGCAGTTGTTGAAATTTAGGCTCTTTTAGTTCTTTTTCAGCAGAATACAATATTTATGGGACTAACATATAGTAAGAAATGGATGTCTATTTAGACTAATATCTACCTATATAATAGATGAAGAAAATTCCTTTTGACCATGTTTTTCCTAGAGAGAAACTAAAAATATATTTTGCATTCAGATATTAATCTAATTTCATTTTCCTTGTAAAATATTAGTAAACTGTAATCAATTAATGTGCATTTTTTAATTAATCCTTGTTTTTTCATCCTAGATAAGATGTGGTGTAGAATATGATTTCTAGAATGACACTGTGAAGGCAAAGGAATCTCACAACTCAATTTCATCCTACCTCTTGGAACTTGCACAGAAGTATGATTTCACAAACTACCTTTAGTTCTATCCCCTGCCAACTCACCTCTCTTCAATGTTCTCATAGCTAATGTTTTTTCACTTGTTCCTCCAGTGACAAATCTTATTGTGTACTGTGTGAAAACCAGGCAAATTAGAGTGAAGAGTTCTAGCAAAATTATGTCAGAAGCAGATATAATAGTCATATATTATAGAAAACATATCTTGGGAATATCTTGGATAAGAGTTTAAAGGTGAGTTGAGGAAACCTAGTATTTGCCACAAATAATCATCAATGTATTTTTCTTGTTATTATCATCCCAGATTTATCTTATTCAAACTGGATACTAAACAAGGACATAAAACAAAAATATAGGAAGTATATTTTCTCAGGTCTCCATCCCAGTTAAGAAAAAATGAAAATATCAAATGTCATCTCTCTATAAATTCCAATCAAGATGTGATATGGTAGCTCATCTTAAAAATACAGAAATGTATTTTTAATCCTATATTCAATCTATCTGTACTAAATTCTTTTGATTCTAGACCCAAATTATATCATAATTCATCTCCTCACTATCTCCTTTATAATCCCCCTAATGCGTCACTAGCATGTCTTTAGCGAATCATTGCAATAACCTCCATGGTCTCTAAATGGTTACTTTTGCTGCTTTCTAAATGGTTTTCTATGTAAGATGAAAGTTCTCTTTTTAAACGAAAATTTGAATGATACACTACGTCTTTTAAATATGTACTCTAACTTCTTTGGGATTCGAATTAAAACTCTAAGTACGTACTAAAAATCTACACATGTCCTTGGCCCTCTCTCTCTCTCCAATATTATCAGATAAACTACAGGTACAGTGGCATTTGAAAATTTGTTGAATTTACAAATATTTCTGTTTCTTTTAGGTTTTCACATCTGACCCTTATTCTTAGATGATCTTCTCTTCAATTTCTTTTAACTCTTTATTATTCATTTTTAAAGTTTCAACATAATTTCATAGTAGATTACCTGAGCTCTCACAGTTCAAAGTATGACCCTCCTTTTAAAAAATCTTTTTATTGCTTATTTATTCTTTATTCTTCATTTTACTTATTATTATGATTTGCAATTACAGATGTATCTTATAGGTTTTTTATTTCTACTTTTTAGAGTGTGCTATTAGTAGGGGGAAAGACATATCTGTTTTCTTTATGTCTCTGTGCTTAATATCTAGGATAATTCCGGCACAGAATATGCCTCCAACAAATAACTGTTAACAAATGGATATGGAAATGAGGCCATGTTTTATAAAGGGAATTGTTTGTTGAAGAGTTCAGAAATACTGCATTCATATGGGATATAACTTTCTTAACTAGTTTATTTCAAAAATAGGCATAGCACAGATGCTCACAGATTTTGAAAGTAGGAAAAATATGGGATTAAGGAGGAATTTTTTGTCTTGGGTTTGATGGGTGACTAATAGTCCACATTCTCCTCCTAATGTGACTTAAAAACCTTGTGAATCACAGAAAATGTTTCTTACATTTTCTTATCCCCACTCATCGACCAAAGTCCTCTCTACCAACCACACCAGTTGTAATCTCCTACACTTTTATCCTCAGGTAAATAAAGCAACAACTTCCATCAATAACAAACGCTTAAGAATAATAATCAGCCTGTAAGGGGATATCATCTCACAATTAATGAAAAACTTTCAGATATAAGCATTGCATTTGAAATGCTAACATATACAAAATATACTTCTGGGCAATTTTAGGCACACTTTCTATTTTGATTCTCACAATAACTAATTTTATAAATCATTCTTCCTATTTTTTCCATTGAAGAGATTGAGGCTCTGAGAGATTATTTTACTCAATTCCCACACATACAGGAAATCAAAGCTGGTAGTCACCTTATCTTTTATACCCCAGGATAGTACTATTTGGCTACATTTTAGCTTTCACATTCAGCATTGCATCTGTTTCCACAATTCTATCTCAGATCAGGGAGCTAAGTGCCTCTGTGCCTGAATAACATCACAGATGTAACCATGGGCACTGAGGGCTATAGCACACAACACATGTTGACATCCTTTATTAATTGTTAGAAATGGAAGCTCATATTTTCCCAGTGTGAAGATAGGTAGTACAAAGTGAATGCTTTGAGTGTATGTTAATAGGAAGAGGGATAATAAAATGGATTTAAAGATTATCAATTCTCATGATTTATTGTACAGGCATGTCACACTCAGTACAATTTATATTTCAGGTTGTTTCTGACCTCCTTGATAAAATAAGACAAAAGCAAGATGAAGCTACAAAAATGTCAGTAGGGATGGGAGGACTTTATGGTCACCGTGAGTATTCCCACATGTTCCTGGAAGAATGAAAGCCTAACTCTGGGCCTCCTAAAACAATGGTTCCCAACTGGGAAAAATTTGGCCACCAGAAGACATTCAGCAATATCCGGAAACATTTTTGGTTTTTGCAACCTGGGAGGTCTGTTATCATCATCTACTGGGTAAAGATTAGGGATGCTGCCCACCCATTCTACAGGATGCACTCTACAATGCACAGTACAGCACACTCTACAATCCTCCCCAAAATAACTACCCAGCCCAAATATCATAGCGTCAGAGATTAGGAACGGTAGTCTAAATGTAATTGTCAAACAAGAAATGGTTAACCCCATGGTTACGCAGATTTCCTGGAGCTAGACTACACAGAACTTCAGCATAATCTGCTGTCAGGGCAGTCCCTCAGAAAGGCACTCAATGGAAGACTGAGAAAACTTCTGGAAAAGCAAAAGAATCCACTTTTAAGATACTAAAACACTCTTCCTTTACAAGAAGAAACAGCAAAGACATATGGAATGCATATAAACTTGACCAGGGGATAATAGTTTAAGGATTTTTAAAATTATTATTTTTTATTGTTTTGTTTTTCTATTGGATATTAGCCAATTATGAGAGATTTGGGGAAAACACTGCAAGGTGTGATACACTGTATAAAATTAAAAGGACAAAAAGGGCCATTATTTCCTAGATGTATTAGGTCTGAGAATCAGGCAAAAAGAATATTCCTTTGTGATACTGGAGTTATGTGAGCAAATTAGTGTAATTTTCTTTTTTTCTTTTACTATTTTTTAAATTTATTTGACACAGAGAGAGAGATCACAAGTAGGCAGAGAAGCAGGCAGTTGGGGGAGGGGGAGGAAGCAGGCTCCCTGCTGAGCAGAGAGCCCGATGAGGGCCTGGATCCCAGGACCCTGAGATCATGACCCGAGCCGAAGGCAGAGGCTTAACCCACTGAGCCACGGAGGCACCCCTAGTGTAATTTTCAAAATAGGTGAGTATTTGCTTGTGTAGCTTAAACACCTTAGTGTTATTAGGGCCCTTTAGCATATTTTCCTCATAGATAACCTTATAAATTAAAACCTCAAGTAAGTTGGGAACCTACACTTTCTAGACTTCAGTTCTGATGTGCAGAAGTGAGTGCCCAGTTGCATCAAATCAAAGACACACTGATTGTAAACAGCATTCCAATTTCAGAGATCTTAAAATGTGAAGAATGTGCGTCTTAGAATACATAAAATACAGTGTTATTTCTATATAAAAGTTGTTCCTGGTCATTTTATCTAAGGATAATTTCAAAATCAGGCAGGTTCTACAAATCTTAGATTCATCAATGGCAAGAAACTCAGAATTTCTTATACATGTTTAGAAAATAATTTTTTTGCAGTGTTCTCTTTGTCTATCTTTTCCTCTCTCATAGGCACTCTGTTTCTATTTCTGCATGACCATTCATCAACCACTTGTTTTTTTATTTTTCCCTGAGATTCTTCAGTTTCAGTTGGAGATGTTCTATATTTTGCTTTTGCCATTTCAAGCTGTTTGGTAAGTTGTTGATCAAAGAAACAGTCCAAGATTCTCATTATAACTGCATATTAGAGTGCTCAGTGAAGACACACAATTATGTGCCATTATTTTATTCAAAAACCATTTGTTAAATACCTACTTTGTTGCACTTTACTACATGATTATGAAAAGATAATTAATGTGATGAGAAAATATTCTATAATACATTTTAATTCATAAATTATAATCAACCTCGTGAATTTAATTCTAGTATAAACACTGTTGGTTTTCTTTTTTGTAATGCTACTCCCTTAAGTTTGGTTGCTAAGGCAACCACTTCAAAGGGACAATCCACTTCGAAGATAAATATATTGACAGCCACTGAACTAGATAAATGCCGGGCTATCCACTCCACCCCAGCCCTCACATCTACCCACCAGGCTCCTTTGCTTTAGAGATCTTGATTGATTTCCATAAGTGAACATTTGTGCCATTTATTTTTTCTATACTTTCAATGTACATTCTGGCTTTTATGTTTTATAATCACATATAAAGAGTGAGCACATAAAACCCTGAGTCCCAACAAGAGCAGAACCCCAGTCCTGTGCCATGTGCTGGCAAATGAGCCAAGAAAAAAGTTGGTAAATAGCTATTGAATCTCATTATGACCTCCAAGCTCTTATCATATTCTATTTTCTCTATCTGTGTCTGCATTATGAGCTCAGGCCTAGATCCATGTCCCCTGAGTCAATCAACCCCTTAGAAGATTTTCCATGAGGTGTGTGGTGTTATTCTCCAAACAGCTCTTGCTTATAGCCATCCCCAAGGACTCTCTTGGCTTCATAAGATATTGTCTACAAAGCACAAAAGGGAGTCTATAAATTCTTTCCTGATTCTAATCTCTTCCTTCCCATTGACTTTGGGGTGGAGTGTTACATTGTTTTTAAAAAAGGCCAGAAGGAAGTAAGATATAAATCTACTCTTTCAGAATATTTGACATCATTTCATTCCACTCTCTATCTCTTTGGATCCTGAAAAGGAGGGCTAGATGTTAAAACAAAAGCAAAACAGGAAGTGCTTGGGTGGCTCAGTCAGTTAAGTCTCTGACTCTGGTTTCAGCTTAGGTCATGATCTCAGAGTTGTGAGATCCACACACAGTAGAGAATCTGCTTGGGATAACTCTCCCTCCCACTCTGCTCCTACCCCTGCTTTCTCTTTCTCCCTCAAATAAGTACATACATACATACATACTTTTAAAAAGGGCAAAACAAAAGATTTGCTAATGGAAATTGAGACTCTTTCAGAATTACCAAAGAGAGATAGAATGTACATGCTGATGGGAGTGTGTTCTGGGAAATTTCAGAAATACCCAGTCTGAATGAGATGTGTGAGAAGGGTCTATAGCTCAAATATCGCATGATTCTTTTTCTTTATGTCCCAGTGGCGGATAGATACAGGACTCTGGACAAATTGTTTTACCTCTCTAAGATTTGGTTTTTATCTGTAAAATGGATAAAATTATAGCATAACAACACAAATGAGAAAAATCTACCTAAACCATGTAGCAGGGTGTTATGTTACTACATAAAAGATTTAAATACTAAATATATGATAAAATAATTACATTTATGGATGCTTGCCATATACATTTAGATTAAATCTCAATAATACCTAGTTCTAAAAAAATATTCTTCAAGACAATGGTGAAACCAAGGCCAGAATACAAATGGTCAGTCTGTCAATCTATCATCATAATTTTGGCCAAATCTAAGAGTCAGAAAAGCATGTAAGTTCTATGGCTCAGACAGGGAGTTTCAAAAGGTGGGCAAACTCATAAAATGGTGGATATCATGTATTTATTTGCAACTGTGGCCTTTCTCTTGTGTCCTAAACACTCATTCTTAATAAGATAAGGGTTCCAAAGGAAAACAATCCTTGGATAATACTGTGGGTGTTCACCCATTTGGAGGTTGGGAAGAAGAGGAAAATCCAGAAAAATGCAGCTAGTATGATACTGAAACACAATGAGATTATACTTTATTAAAAGCCAAGTTTCTCTCATATTCTCAACATTCTTGGATAACTCTGAGAGTCAACTCTGACAGGTAATTAAAAATGAGGGAGATTGTACTTAACTAATGAATCATTGAACACTACACCAAAAACTAATTATGTACTATGCAGTGGCTAACTGAACATAATAAAAAAAGTAATACTTAAAAAACGATACAAAAATTATAGCATGAGTTACTAAATTAATGAATGTTTTTGAATTTAAAAAATGAGGGAGATTGTGTGGATGATTCCATGGACAGTCAATAATGACTGACCATTAATAAAATGGGGGGCAAAACTCAATAAAGTTAATGACTTTGGAAAAGACAGACACTCCTTTGGACAAACAGCCAAGGAATTGTGTTTCCATATGTTAACAAGCACACGTATTTGTTAGTAAGGAACATCAAACGAGGAATCTAAAGGAAAACAAAAGATCAAAATTCGCATATATATTATTTCACAAAATAAATGAAGTTTAGTCTAAAAAGACACAGCTAATGGAAGAAAGCATTACTGTCTTCAACTTTGGGGAATTACATTCAATTAAATAAATAATTATGAAGTTGCAACTATGTTTCACTAGTAAAAATGCTAGGCTCTGGACATGCAGCCATGAACAGTGTACACATGAGTCCCTACCCTTCTATTCTAGAGTAGGAGAAGACAGACATCAATTAAGAACTAATGGGGAAAATAATAAAGAAGTTATTTTGTGAAAATGGAATTAGATTCTGTACCTGCAGAGGAAAAAAAAAATTGAATTACATATAACACTTTGTAATAAAATGAAAAATATTGGACAGATTCCAAACTGGTTGGGTGCTGCTTCCTGTCAGCACACGGGAGAAGAATGAGGCACAAACAAGTCAGCTGCAAGAGAAAGGGAGCAGGGGACAACAGTAGAAAAGACTTTTATTAGATAGAAACGGTAATCAACAGAAGAGCCGAAGAAGGCCAAACATTAGTCATATGTTAGTCATAGATAAACAAGAAGGGAGGCAAAATATGTCTGGACAAGCAGTATAAAGTTTAGAGTTGAACAAGCACATTCAAAGGTCTTATCTAAGTAGCCACAGGCACTCTCAGGTGGGGGGTGGGGAGATAATAGAAAAATGAAGCAGGTGAAGCAGGCATCGATCTGCCCTGAGTGGGCCTGGCATCCCCCGCTGCTCAGCTTCAAGGCCATATATATGGTCCTCTCCCCCAGAGGCCTGTTGCCAGTATGTGTTTTTCTTAAGGCTATATCTAAATGTGCTTGGTAACTAGTAAAATTTCCCATGGGTTATATTTTAAGTAATACATTGTTCTGAGGGACAGTTGCAGTTGGGAAACAAAAACAGTAAGTGTAAATTAGGCCTACTGTTGGCAAACTAGAATCACACTCACTCTACTAATTATTTTAATAATTGTGTTTACTGAGAATCGATTAAGTTCAGCTATTCTGCCCAGGTGTTCCCTCCAATGTTAAAATCAATTCTGTAAGAACTCTTGATATACATGTTGGTAGTTAAAATGGGTTGATGAACTATTTTAAAGTATTAAACTGGTATTTGTAGTACAAGTTTCTGAATTAGGACCCAAGCCACACATGTATGGAGGAAGTGGCCAATAGTAATTAAGAAACTAATAGTTCATGCCTGAAGGCCAAGGTGGGACTTTCTTCTCCCCAAACTCAAACCAAATTACACTAGCAGATGGCTCTAAAACATGCCTGATGGGACCAGGGTCTGAATAAAAAGAAGAGGGGAGAGATTCCCTTCTTAGAATATAAGAAAATAATTTTTCCGGGAGATTAATTTTTCCTAGTTTGCATGGTCACATGGTTAGAAAGTATAGTAAGTATCAGAGATTAGGTTGGAACCAGCTTTATCTTTTATCTGAATCTGAATCAAAACACTCTCGCTCTTGCAATACTGCACACCAAATCTAGCTAGATCTTTCTTACCTGGTTTCAGAAAATGAAATCTAGAACTAGAAGCATCCTAACGCCTTGAAGTTATCCCTTGCCCACACACAGGGTTGAAGTTTCTTAGCCTCCCACTGCCTCCATCCTCAGCTAAGCATCTTGAGAACTCGTCAGGGAATTCTCAGCCTCAGCAGAGGTCCCAAGGGAGAAGCGGCTTGAGCTCTTCAAAAAGACCCTGTATTTTAAGCAGAGAATATTCCTGTAGCTGTGCAAGCACTCATCCTGTGTTCTGATTGTTCTCTCCAGTTGTTGGTGTGTTCCTGTGTATATTGCAGGAAGAATCTGAAGATGGTCACCAACACAGATGCTGATAATCTTGAACACCTTTGTGTGAAGTTATATGAGGAATAAGTCAGAGGAAGTCAGACTGTCCTTGAAATCATTGCTCAACCCATATCTCCTCTTTTCTGCCATAGACATTGGAATGACATTCCTGTAACCCCAATAAACTGGAGTTGAAAGGACGATCAAGGATGTATGATAGAGTCTCCTGGAGGAACAAGCCAACACTTCTCTGATCTGTTAATCTGGAGGTGAGTGCCTTGGAGAAGAAAATGTAGTCACTGCACTAAAAATTATAGTTTAATCCCTATTACATCTCATCTCTTTTTTCTAACCATTCGCTTATGTATTTATTCAGTAGGCTTTATTAGATCCCAAATCTGTATTAGGGTTGCAAGTCTCTAGTCAGTCTTACAGCAATTCCATTTCTTCGGTGGTAGGTATGGCTTATTTTGATCTTTCTTTTTCCCCCTCCCAAATCTGTCAAACTTGCCTAATACCCACCCCCAAAATATAATATGCAAGTAATATATTTGGAAGGCAAGGTAATAGCAGAGTGAGAGAGATGATGGATGCAACTTCTCAGGAAGCAGCAGAATGATCCTTCCCCGTCTGGAGATAGAGGAGTGAAACAGATCACCTCCAAATGTTGCTTCTCTTTCACAAACTTTGAATTGGCTCCCTATAAGATGGATGGAAACAAGCTTCACTGTGAGTCTGGTGGCTGAAAAGCTACACATATCTTTAAACTCTGGTTTGCATCTCCCCTTAATTGATGGAAAATTTCCCCTTCTTTCTTATCATTCCTTTTTTTTTAATATTTTATTTTTTATAAACATATAATATATTTTTATCCCCAGGGGTACAGGTCTGTGAATCGCCAGCTTTACACACTTCACAGCATTCACCATAGCACATACCCTCCCCAATGTCCATAACCCCCCCCCCCCCCCCCCCCCCCCTCCCCCCATCAACCCTCAGTTTGTTTTGTGAGATTAAGAGTCACTTATGGTTTGTCTCCCTCCCAATCCCATCTTGTTTCATTTACTCTTCTCCTACCCCCTTAAACCCCCATGTTGCATCTCCTCTCCCTCATATCAGGGAGATCATATGATAGTTGTCTTTCTCTGATTGACTTATTTCGCTAAGCATGATACCCTCTAGTTCCATCCACGTCGTCGCAAATGGCAAGATTTCATTTCTTTTGATGGCTGCATAGTATTCCATTGTGTATATATACCACATCTTCTTTATCCATTCATCTGTTGATGAACATCTAGTTTCTTTCCATAGTTTGGCTATTGTAGACCTTTTTAAAAGTTCTGTTGGCCATTTTCTGTCTTGATTTCGGAGCGAGACTGCATTGTTGCCTGTGCTTTCCACAGCCTATTCTGCAAATGCTGTGATAATCCCTTTTCCTTCACAGCTCCTCTCCCTCCCGTCTCCACCTCTCTCCTTCATTCTCTTTCCCTTTTCTAACATCTGGAATCACAAAATAAGAGGGGTTTTATTATTCTATTAATTATTGCATTATTATTTTATTCTTACATGTTTTGATTAATACATGAATGGCAAAAGCTGGGTACAGACTTTTCTTCTTTTTCCTCACTCTTCCATGTCCCTTTACAAAAGAAGTCTTTTGAAAGAGTACCCTGAACTCCCCATCTCTCCTCCTTAAAATATCCTGGTATCTTCACTCATCCTCTAAGATTTTCTCTTAGAAGAAAACTACAAACAATATACGCATTTTACTTACTCCTCCCCACCCATTGATAATTTCAGCCCTTATAATCTTTCTCCAATCTATCAACATATTATCTAACAATTGATGATAACCTCACCATTATAAGTGCAATGCCTTTTTAGAAATCCTCATCCTACTTTATCTTTTTTTAATAGGCACAGTGGTGACATGACTTTGGTGAAAAAATACACTATTATTTTCATTATGTTTCCCTGATTGTCCATTCTTTGTCTCTTTCAGCTATTTTAAGCTTTTTTATGCATATGATAAACAATATACTAGTCACACTGTATTAATATACATACACCCCATTATAGTATGGCTTACAATAAATGTAATTGAATAAAAGTTCTGAAGGCAGAAGTTAAATAGAGCCCAGTTCAGGTATTATAAAGACAGACCTATACCTGTGTGTCGTATTGATCCAAACCCCAAATGCACAGCTTACTCTGAGAGCCTTAAGATTTAGTTTCCTCATTATAAGCTAAAATTAGAGGCTTTCCTGACCATTTTAGGTTTCTTTTTATTATTTCTGTTTCAGATCTGATGCATACCTCCTCTGCACCCTCATCTCTACATCTAACACCAGCTTAACAGCCCTGATGTTGGAAACTCATAACTCTTGTGATATCTCCCAAAACGAAGCCCCAGTGTACCCTTTCCTAGAATTATTTGTTTTCTGAAGATCCTGTTTCTTCTCAGACATTTCTCAGTACCAGACTTCAGATTTGTGCAACACAATTTTCATCGTTAGTCACTGAAGGATTTTATGCAGATTCAGGAAAGGCATCACTGTGGCCACAAGTTACAAGCTCAAAAAATTCAGTGACCATTTACTCAATGCTTCCTCTGCATCCCCCTGCAGACTAAACATTGTGGAATAAAGCACAATCCCCAGCCAAACTAAAAATACATTTAAAGACATATGATAGGCACTTGATCCTAGTACACAATTATGCAAAATCATGTATAATACTAATTTCCTGTATATATGATAGAGATTCTGAATTCTTTAGTTGATTAAACTGGATTTTTCTCAGGGAGGAGCATATGAAAATGGTGCCATCTGAGAGTCCAACACGGGCAGACATACCCCCATAAGGCTAAATCCTATGGCATCCATACACTACAGAAATCCCCTGTAAAAGTCCCCTTCCTAGACCCTCTAGAAAATGCTAATAGATCAAGTCCCCCAGTTCTTTCTCATTTCATCTGCAGACGCTTTCTCTCTCACTGGTCCCAGGACACTTTGGTGAGTGAGAATTCAGTTCTATTACTCTCCAGGAATCCCATTCTTGACTGGAGGTTGGTGAATCCAAGACTGTAAAGCCATGACAATCTTTTATAATAGCAGCCTCCAAAAAGCCACTTTCTTTCTCACGGGCTTTCAAGGTCTGGAAGATCTCCATGGCTGGATCTCTATCCCCTTCTGCTTCATCTACTTCACAGTTATTGTAGGAAACCTTACTATCCTCCACGTCATCCGTACTGATGTCACCCTCCATGAACCTATGTACTATTTCTTGGCCATGCTCGCCCTGACAGACTTGGGCCTTTGTCTATCTACACTGCCCACTGTGTTGGGCATCTTCTGGTTTGATGCCAGAGAGATTGGCATCCCCGCCTGCTTTACTCAGCTCTTCTTCATCCATACCTTGTCTCTGGTAGAGTCTTCAGTTCTACTGTCCATGTCCATTGACCGCTATGTGGCCATCTGCAACCCACTGCGCTACTCCACAGTCTTGACACCCGCACGTATTGTCAAGATGGGGCTGAGCTCAATGCTTAGAAGTGCCCTCCTCATCCTGCCCCTGCCATTCCTCCTCAAACGCTTCCAGTACTGCCACTCCCATGTGCTGGCCCATGCCTATTGTCTGCACCTAGAGATCATGAAGCTGGCCTGCTCTAACATCATTGTCAATCACATATATGGGCTCTTTGTTGTGGCCTGCACTGTTGGCGTGGATTCACTGCTCATCTTCCTCTCCTATGCCCTCATCCTCCGCACTGTGCTAAGCATTGCCTCCTGCCAGGAGCGACTTTGAGCCCTCAACACTTGTGTCTCCCACATCTGTGCTGTGCAGCTCTTCTACATTCCCATGATTGGCTTGTCTCTTGTGCACTGCTTTGGTGAACATCTGCCCCATATTGTACACCTCCTCATGTCTTATGTGTATCTACTGGTACCACCTCTCATGAACCCCATTGTTTATAGTATCAAGACCAAGCAAATCTGCATCCGCATTGCTAAGAAGTTTGAATTTGTAAAAGCCTTTAGGGGTTTTCGATAAGATGGGTTAAGATGAAGGGAGGGAGTTCAGGGCATCAAGTCTCTTGATATTTTTAGTTTCCAGTGAATCAATAGCAGATTACATCCTCAAGCAGCTTCTAGAAACTTCCTGGTGATTCCAGCTTGTTCCTCAGCTTCTTTTCAGAAAGTCAACAGTAACCCCCTGGAAAATTTCATCAGTCTTCCTGGAAAATTTCATCAGTCTTCCAACAAGTGGTTCTCCACCAACCAGCTCTAGCCTAATTGTGAACCAGCTTTGCCTCAGAAACCTAGGGAACTCTCTGTCATTCAATGAACTTCACTCACATTCTCTCCATCAACAACAAAATGCTAGCCATGGGGTTGGTTCTTCCCCTGAAAACTTGTTTCTTCTTGGAGACTCTCCCTCAGCCCTAGAGTACCCTTTATGATTCTTTCTTTCCCACTCTTAGTTGATTCCCTGTTACTGTAATCTCTTGTTAATGAATAAATTAAACTTTTCTGTTAAATTCCTGTGTGGTTTCTTTCTTCTGATTGGACCCTAACTAACACACCACTCAAAGTAAGTTCTTTGTTTTATCAGCTCTACTCTTCATTTTAATCTAGTATCTTAAAGGAACCAGTTAGTATCTAGGAACTGTGACTTGCCAGATGAATCCTATTTCTGTGTGAAACTCAAACTATCTGGTCTCGGATTCATCTCTTCTATGCCTCAGCCAACTGAAGTTGAAGATTTCTTCCAGAATCTTCCAGAGTCTTCGTACCACCCTTAGACTCATATCTATTGAATAATTCTTACAAAACTAAGTTTCAGAAGGCAGGATGAGAGCAACTTAAAACCAAAGTTGATAAAAAAAAAAAAAGTAATAATAATAACATCTTATGTTGATGCCTGGATGTACATTCAAAATTTTGTCAGAGGATTTGGGAACATTCTTTAATATGTATACATTTTAACTTTTAAAATAAATAAAGCAGCCTGTATTTCCTCCCCCACCTCCATCTTTCTTACTGATTAGCTGGGAAATAACAATAAAAAATAATAATTACAATTGTAGTAATAGCACCTAACAATTATTGAGCATCTACTATATACTACAGAATGTCTCGAAGTGCTTGCATGCAATATCCAATTTGACTGTCCTTTGAAAACTAAGATGGCAGAGTCAAAATTTTAAAATAAGATTTTTCAGTTAAAAAAACTACTACAGGAAGGTATTCTCCAGGTAGCAGCTAAGTGACTGCTATATCCTGATTATATTATTGAGACATCAAAATTATGAATTTTCTGCTATGTAGAACTATAACCTATGATCCAGATCAAGAATTGTCATGTTTATTTCTGAAGAATGTCCTCCCAGACACTTAAGTAGGCTAGAAAAGACCTCAGTAGGAGTTAAAAAGGTATGCCTTATAAAAACTTCAAGAATGTTAGTGGAAAAGCATGCCTATAAGACACATTTTAAATGGTCATGGCATTTACCTACTTACTACGACAGTATCATTTTGTTAAAATTTTAATTTTTCAAATTATTTTTATTCAGTGCTATCTTACCATTTAAGATAGATAATTTCCTTTTAATTCTCATATAATTCCTTTAGATTGGAGGTTCAATGAGGTCAGTTACGATAGCCAATATCATATATAATAAATGGAAAACTCAAAAACCACATTGAGGTCTGTCAGATCTCAAAACCTAAACTTTTGGCATTAAGCTGTTGAAAGTTTATGGACTCTAGTTTTCCCACATATGCTAACATTTCAGATGAATGGACATCTATTTGCCTCAGTAGAGACAAAGGGGAAAAAACGATGTGAAATAGCATGGCATGTTCCTGGGAACTATACATAGTGGGCATTCTGTAAATATAGATGGGAAACAACTTTACTCACACAACTAGGGTGCACAGGAGGAGAAATATTGCTTATTTTCTTTCTTTCTTTCTTTTTTTAAGATTTTATTTGTTTATTTGACAGACAGAGATCACAAGTAGGCAGAGAGGCAGGCAGAGAGAGAGGAGGAAGTAGGCTCCCCGCTGAGCAGAGAGCCGGAGATGCAGGGCTCAATCCTAGGACCCTGGGATCACGACCTGAGCTGAAGGCGGGGCTTTACCCCACTAAGCCACCCAGGCGTCCTGCTTATTTTTTTTCTAAATCATCTATCTTCTTCATAAACATCTGCCAACTAAATACATGGAAAAATTGTAACAACAAGAATTTAAAAACCATGCTGAAATTAAAAACAAACAAACAAAAAACAAGATGAATTTTTGCATCAGTTTGTCTAAGTTCCATCCAATAATATTCTCTTTAGGTCCCTTTAGTGTTTCCCAGCTGGTATCTCCTCCAGGCAGCATCTTTATGTACAAGGTATTCCCTCATATTCTGCCTCTATCTTGTTTCTTTTCCCTGCTCTTTCTGGGCTAGGAGATAAGGACCCTTTTGGGGGGAAGGGAGGAGTCTCTTCAACATCATATCCTATTTTTCCCTCAAAGAACCTGAATAGCTAAGATTTAAAGAAGGCAGGATATCTTCCCTGTAATACGATCAAATTCTATGCTCCTTCTAATCAAAGCTGTTCAAAGACTAAACCAGTCTCCCCCCCCTCCATAACATCTGAGACTCAAACCTATTTTCTTCCAAAACATAACGAACACTACTTTTTTTTTTTTTCCAGTACTTGGACTCAGAGGCTATAAATAAATATTGCTTCTGTGTTTTTATGGAGGGGGGAGTCATTTCTGTTATAAAATATTTGTTAAAGGGGTGGAAAAAAAGACTGGATGATAAGATACATGTTATGTATACATATACATGTTATGGGCTGAATTGTGCCCCCCATTCATATGGTGAAATCCCAGCCCTCAATACCTCAGAATGTAACTGTATTTGGAGGTAAGGTCTTTTGGAAGCCATTAAGTTAAACTCAGGCTTTCAGAGTTGGCCCTAAGCCAGTATGACTCATGTCTTTATAAGAAGAGAAAGAGACATCAAAGACATTCATACACAGAAGAAAGGCCACATGAGAACACAGAGAGAAGTTGGCCATTTGCACTCCAGGGAGAGGGGCCTTGGAAGAAACCAAACCGTCAACACTTTGATGTTGGACTTTGCTGGCCTCAAGAACCATGAGAAAATAAATTTCTGTTGTTAAGCCAACTAGTCTGTGGTATTTTGTTATGGTGGTCCTAGCAAACTAACAGGAGGTAACTGTATTTTGAAATGAATTCCAGGTAAAAGGTGAAGATGCATTTTTAATTATAGAGGGAATAAAAAACTCTGGAATCAGACCTGAAAACAAATCATAAGGACAAGGATATATGAAAAAATCTTAGACTTTTGTGATTGCCACTAATGTTAGTTTTTGATTCTGCATTATAGGGATAAGGCCCAGAAATCTGCATTTTAACAAGCATTACAGGTGATTCTGATCCTGATGATCTGGGAACTCTGATTTGAGAAATATTGCTTCACAACACTCAAGTGTCTCTACAATGTGCTTGACCAAAAATTAATGGAATGTGGCCACAAGAGGAACCCCAGAACATTCTAAGGGGACCAATCAGGCCAATTAATTGGAATAACCTCTTATGGTTAGCGAGGGGATCTGGACATTCCTTAATATTTATACTTTATATTCCCAAATTAGATTCAAGTAGCTGGACACTAATTAGGTGAGTAATGAAAACACTGAAACAGCCTCCACGCCTCCCTCTAAAATGTCTTGCCTGTCAGCTTTCAAAGTCTAAAAAATGGATGATTAATTCCTCATATCCCTGTATTGACATATAAAACTCCCTGGTTTAACTATCCTTTGCAGGGGCTCATGTTGCCTAGAAGGCTATAAGAATGAATTTGTTTCTCCAATTAGCTCCTGTATGTCTAGAAACATTAGGGCTGAGTTCTGTGTCTGTGTAGATCAGAGACAGGAAGAGAAAATGGAGTCTCTCAATGTAGGCAGGAGTCAGGAATATATATTTATATTCATACACACACATACACACACACACACACACACACATACACACACACACACATATATATAGGGTTGTTGGGGCACCAAAACTCAAAGCTGTCACAATATATCCAGGAACTTGGTCTGATTCCTTTCTTCTCCTTTAGTGACGGAGGAAGCACTGAATTAAAAAGGCCCTTTTAAGGTTACATAAGGTTATGTATATCCACAATACACATTGTCACAGCTGATGTGCATTAACTATAGAGTTATGATATATGATATATCATATATAAAACACTAACACTAACACCCACTCTGCTTCCCCGAAGTTATGGAGTTGTTCAAAATCTCATGAGATCTTTAAAAAGTAGCTACACTGTGTGACATCTTCTGGGCTTTTCATGTAGATATCTCATAAGACTCTTCTCTTCTTTTTCCCTTATTCCCAGAGTATAAAATAATGAGGTCCAGGGAGCCAGTCCTAGTAGGGAATTCATTAAAGATTCCTGAAGGAATCTTAGTGGGGACCTCAGACAATTTCGTAAAAATCAGAGAATTCAAAGCCCACCCTCCAGTCTCTCTATATGCCCAAGAGCCTCTAGTATTAGCATTCCTTCTCCCCCATTGCAAGACCCAGAGGCTCTAGACCTAGCTTCGGTATGTGAGACAAATTTGTAGAGCCAAGAGGAGGTCCCAGAAAGTTCAGCCTGAGCTCTGGAGAAGGAGGGGAGAGAAGGACCTTTGAGGCACAAGAAAGGCTATAGAGGGTGCCTGTGGAAGGTGATGACTACTGCAGTCAGATCTCGCTCACCAAACCCTGGTCTGAATTTAGCACTAGCTTAGCAAAGATACAACAGCTTCCTCGCACTCATTCACTACCTTTGTCTCCTGCCCAGAAGCAGAGTGATCCTCTGAAAGAAAAGCTTGTCTGTGACATGAAAGGACATTTTCTTGGGTGACCATGGAGTCCGAGTGATAGAATTGGAAGCAGCCATTGAACTTGCCCAAAACCCCTAGGAAGTATTCTCCAAGAACAACTGAGAGCCGGCCATTTGCTAAATTTCCAACTCCCTTCTACTCCAGACAGCTGCTTTTTCAACTGGTCAGGAACAATGAAATCCTCACCAAATCTGATAATTGAAACTCTGAAGACCTTTAAATAAGAAGCCCTTAGAACAGTTACCTCACTAAGATCTCCCCAGACAACAAGCTAAAGGTGATCTTTCCCAGGCAGATACCTCCTGCTTCACTACTCTCGATTTTCTTTTATGTCCAGGTCTCTTCCTTCAACTTCCTTCAACACTCTCTCTCTGATCCCTATTCTGCCCTATGTCTTTTAAAATGTGATGCACAATCTCTGATTCCAAAAAGAGTCCATCTTGAGCTAAAAGAAGGTGGGGCACAAAGGCTATTTCTATTATTTGTCATTCAATCTTCACCCATTTCAGGCTGTCTCAGCTTAAAAGCTGCCCAGAATGCTCCTTGGAACTCCAGAAATTTAAGTTTGAATTCCAGCTCTGTCAGTGATTGACGGTATGACTTAATGCACATCATCAAATTCTGTAAGCCTCTCCTCATTTGCAAATCAAGGTAATAATATTAACTTGCAAGGTTTTTCTTGCAATGTTATTTCTTTTGCAATGCTTCTAACAGTGTCTGACAAACAGTAGATGTGCATCAGGTATTATAAATAAACTTTTATATTATTAAACAATGTATATTCTTTCTTTACTACCTGTTTCATTTTCATGTCAAAAGATTTCCTGCCTTAAGTTTTATGACTTATATTGTTAACCACCATGTAGCTTGCCTGTCATATGACAGGTAAGTTTATCACAGCTCTTCTGAATTCACTTTGATGAAGGAGGTGGTGATCACTGACCATGGCAGAAGCAGAAGCTGAGGAACAACACACAAGAGCCAATCTGACCTTCAAGTGGACAGTGAGTTAATGACACTGGCAACTAATTTCACTGGTGTTTGGAGTGAGGAAGAAAATGTCTACATATATATTTGCATGTATGTCTCTAGTAAGTTTATTATTAAATTAGCTAAATAGCCAGAACATTTTTGGAGGTCTGTTAAGCCCCTGACCTTATGCTTGCTGCTTCTAGTTGACAGTGAATTGTCCTCTATGCAGGAAGAAAGTGTAATGGTTGTTGAGATCCAGGAATCTAGAGAAAAATCAGTTCAAATCTCATTTTGGCCATTTATTATATCTTTGATCTTAGAAATATTAATTTTCTCTAATTCTCTGTTTCTTCATCTATAATATGGTATTATTAATAGAACTTTATTCACAAGATTTTTTAAAGCAATAAAATATACACCAAGTTAGTAACAGCTAACTAAATAATTTAACTTTCATTCATGCATTAAAAAAAATCCTGAAGGCCTAAGCACTGTCTTTACAAAAATAAACAAAGCAAAGCCCCTGCCCTTTTTAATCTCACATTCCAGTGGTGTTAGGAATTGGAAGTGGGCAGATGACTGCTCTGAAACTCAGGAGGCTTAAACTGGCATAAGACCTCTTCCCAGTAACTATACTCTCATGAACCTTCATTTCCTAACCTAGAGAATATGTCCTACCAGCATTATTGGCTTCTATTCTGTGGACTCTCATGGACTCTGTCTTGCAATTGGGGGTGTAGTCATGGTTGATGCTTCAGTCTTTTCCCCCACCTAGGTTCATAGCAGTTGAATTCTAGATCTTTAGGGAATGTAGTTTACTGACTGATAGGAGAATCAGAGCTTTGATATGGTACTTCAGCAGTCAAGTATCACTTTACAGATAGCCATTCATTCACTCTCCAGTTCTAACTGCAATTATGTGAGTTGAGTAGCACATATGAGCCGTCTAGATCAAGCTAGGCTTCCATATGAGATGAGATGAGAAGATGAGTGAAGGACTCATCTGTGTTTACACTTAGCAATTGTATGTACCTGATGAAGTCAAGCAGAAGTAGAAAAGAAAGAAAGAAAGAGAGAGAGAGAAGAGGAAGAAGGATAGAAAGGAGGAAGGAAAGAAAGGAAGAGAAGAGAAGGCATAGAGGGGGAGGAAGTAAGGAAGGAAAGAGATAAAAGAATAGCAAAGGAAGTAAAGTAAGAGAAGGGAAGCGAAGAGAAGCTGAAAGAAATTTTGGAACTCTCGTTCTAGTGGAAAAGAGGAAGGTGAGAAGTGTTTAACGATCTCCTCAAAAGGGATAGGCAAAGTTAGGTATAACCAACAAGAATAATGAAGAGTGTCAGATATCTTAGCTTGAAGGAGAAAAAAGGAAAAAAAATTCTAAAACAATGTTTAAAGGGAATAAGGGGCCAGAAAGAAATGACCTCTGGAAGAGCTGTATAATTCTAGTCCTAGCTGATTCTAATGTTTTGTTTGGTTTGTTTTCTAATTTCTTCCCAGGGATAATCCCTAGCTTTTTCTGAATTCATTTCAAGAATTTGGAGGGAATCCAATTTTCCTCTTCCCTCCACACACAATGACTTTGGGATCCCTGGAAAGCAACTGCAACATTTCCTCCACCTTTCTGCTGAGTGGCATTCCTGGGTTGGAGCACATGCACATCTGGATCTTCATCCCATTGTGCCTTATATACCTGGTTTCCATCCTGGGGAACTGTACAATCCTTTTTATCATTAAAACAGAGCCCTCACTCCATGAACCTATGTACCTTTTCTTGTCCATGCTGGCTCTGACTGACCTGGGTCTGTCTCTTTGCACCCTCCCTACAGTACTAGGCATCTTTTGGATTGGGGCACGAGATATTGGTCATGATGCCTGTTTTGCTCAGCTCTTTTTCATTCACTGCTTGTCCTTCCTGGAGTCTTCTGTGCTACTCTCCATGGCCTTTGACCGCTTTGTGGCCATTTGTCTCCCCTTGCACTATGCTTCCATTCTCACCAACACAGTCATTGGCAGGATTGGCCTGGTTTCCCTGGGCCGCAGTGTAGCACTCATTTTCCCATTGCCTTTTATGCTCAAAAGATTCCCTTATTGTGGGTCCCCAGTTCTCTCACATTCTTATTGCCTCCACCAGGAAGTGATGAAATTGGCCTGTGCAGACATCAAAGCCAATAGCATCTATGGCATGTTTGTCATTGTTTCGACAGTAGGTATAGACTCACTGCTCATTCTCTTCTCCTATGCCTTGATCTTGCGTACTGTGCTGTCTATTGCATCCAAAGCTGAGAGATTCAAAGCTCTTAACACCTGTGTTTCCCACATATGTGCTGTACTCCTCTTTTACACTCCCATGATTGGCTTGTCTGTCATCCATCGCTTTGGGAAGCAGGCACCTCATCTGGTCCAAGTGATCATGGGCTTTGTGTACCTCCTATTCCCTCCCCTGATGAACCCCATTGTCTACAGTGTGAAGACCAAACAGATCCGAGATCGCATAACCCATGCCTTTTGTTGTTAGTTGGGTCTAGTCTTAGAAGCACTAATTACTTAAGTGTAGCCTTACTCCTTCCTTCATCTTTTATAATATCCAATGTCCATGAAATGGAGGAGACCATTATTTATTTACTTAACAAATACATGAAGGAATGATCAGAAGTCACAGCTCTTGCAGAATTATCTTTGCCCTGATTGGGGCAGTATGACATGGCAGATTGTACTTTTCCAAAAGTGGCCAAAGAGGTAATTCTAATCCTACATTTTCCTCCAGAAACTTGTTGCTCCGCCATCAAGAGATGGAGTCCATTTTTTCTCTCCTTGTAACTGTGTAGGACTTGGTAACTGCCTCAATGAATTGAATGTTTAGGAAGTGATCTTGTAGGACTGCTGAGGCTAGGTCACAAAAGGTGATATGTTTTAGACAGGTATATGCCTCCCAGACACTTTCTCTCTCCCTCCTTTTCTATCTTTATTTCTATTTCCATCTATATATCTATCTCACTCAATGCTTGCTTTCTGAACAAAGCCTGCGAATACCATACCAAGAGGAAGCTGAGACCACAGGGAGAAGCCACATGTAGATATCTCAGCCAATAGACCAAGCTAAGGTCTCAGCCTTAGTTGGATCATTATCATCTACTAGTGAGTAAATAAATCTTCATATTATTCCAAACCCCATTTTCCCCACCTTTCCAGGTGGTACCAAATAAAATAATCAACCCTACTCTGAACCTAGCCCAAGCTGCAGATTTGCAAGCTCAATAAATGTTTGTTTGCTTGTTTGTTTTTTTAAGACACTAAATTTGGGGATGGTTTATTATACAGTCATATGTTAATTGGGTTGCTCAAAATAAAAAGAAGTTGATATAGGAGCAAAAAGAGAAATATCTTCTTTCAGTTGGGGGAAACAATGTCAGGAAAGATTTCCTTGAGTTGGCACAGTATAAGAAACATACTGGAGTTTGGCAATCAAACAGGAAAATTATGGTCTTATCTGAAGGAATAGAATATACAAAACTGAGGCAGAGGTGAGAGAGAGAATAATGCATCTAAAGAAATATTTGAAGTAGTTTCTATTGTCATTGTTCCCTAGCATGTCAGGGAAAAGTAGAGAACAGGGGAGTGAAGGAAGGGGAGGTGATAAGTAGAAAAAAGTTGAGGCACTGACCATACCAGAAAAATCATAAACCTGTGAATCAAAAAGAGATCATTTCTTATACCCTCTTATCTGTCCACTACAATTTTTCCATCACTTTGCCCAAGAAAAAAAAATATATGTCTTTCAAAACATAAATGTGAGAACTAAAACCATAAAAATCCTAGAAGAGAGCCTAGGCAGTAATTTCTCTGACATCAGCCACAACAACATTTTTCTAAGTATGTCACCTGAGCCAAGGGAAATAAAAACAAAAATAAACTATTGGGACTACCTCAAAAAAAAAAAATTTAAAAAAATTTCTGCATAGTGAAGGAAACAACAAAATTAGAAGGCAACCTACTGAATGGGAGAAGATATTTGCAAATGACATAGCTGATAAAGGGTCAGTATCCAAATTATATAAAGAACTGATAAAAATCAACATCCAAAACCAAATCATGCAATTAAAAATAGGCAGAAGGCATGAAAACATACGGATGACCAACAGGCACATGAAAAGATGCTCAACATCACTCATCATCAGGGAAATGCAAATCAAAACTACAATGAGACATCACCTCACACTTGTCAGAATGGATAAAATAAAAAATACAAGAAACAACAAGTGTTGGCAAGGATGTGAAGAAATAGGAACACTCTTACACTGTTGGTGGGAATGCAAACTGGTGCAGCCACTGTGGAAAACAGTATGGAGGTTTCTCAAAAAGTTAAAAATAAAACTATTCTATAATCCAGTAATTGCACCACAGGGTATTTACCCCCAAAATCAAAAACACTGATACAAAGTATAGAAATAACCCTTGTCCATCAACAGATAAATGGATAAAAAAGATGTGAAAGATATATATATATCTTTCACATCTTTTATATATATATAAGATATATATATATAATTCATTATTCAGCCATAAAAAAGAATGAAATCTTGCCATTTACAACAGTGTGAATGGAGCTAGAGAGTATAATGCTAAGTGAAATGCTAAGTGAAATAAGCTAAGTGAAATAAGTGCTAAGTGAAATAAGACAAAGAAAGACAAATTCCATATGATTTCACTCATATGCAGAATCTAAGGAACAATGCAAAGGAAAAAAAGAAGAGAGACAAAGCAAGAAACGGACTCTTAACAATAGAGAAGAAACTCATGGTTACCAGAGGGGAGATAGGTGGGGTGATGGGTTAAGTAGGTGATGGAGACTACAAAGTACACTTATTGTGATATGCATGGAATAATGTATAGAATTGTTGAATCAATATATTGTACACCTGAAATGAATATAACACTGTATGTTAACTATACTGGAATTAAAATAAAAATTTTAAAAAATTATCTTTTGAGTAGTATATGTCAATACAGTGTTTGTAATTTTGTCTTGGAGGTATTTGTAAGGAAAACAAGTCTGGATAAAATGCTGCTAAGTAGGGTTTTAGACATTTAGAGGGAAGATTGAGGATGTCATGTTCCTGCACAGTGCAGGATCAAGAAAGGGAGTGGCAAAGGGCCAAAGATAAAACATCTACTACAGGGGTGCCTAGGTAGCTTGATGGTTTGGCATCTGTTTTGGCTGGGGTCGTGATGCCAGGGTCCTGGGATTGACCCCTACATCAGGCTCCCTGGTTGGCCGGTAGCCTGCTTCTCCCTCTCTCTCTACAGTCCCCCTGCTTATGCCCTCTCATTCTCTCTGTCAAATAAATAAGTAAAATCTTAAAAAAACAAAAAACAAAAAACCTCTACTACAAGGTTTATGTGAAGTCAGTTCCCATTTGAAGTTGGGCTTAATCTGATGCTATCTAGCACACCTGACATTTAACTCTTAACAGGTTATGCCTTCCACAACCAGTGCCTCATTCTGCAATGAGGGATATACGTGAATCTTGGGTGTTACATGTGGAAGATCCAAGGGTACTTATGCAAAACAAAATAAAATAGAATATGTGTGTGAGTGTCATGGGTGGTTTGTATTTTGGTTGTCTATATACACACAAAACCTCAGGAAAACCATAAAGCTACATGCCTCTATTTCTATTGGTACCACTTTAAGTCTAATTAATATTATCTCTCACTTGAACTACTGTGTCTCTTCTAACTGTTCTCCTACCTTCCAGTCTTTTCACATTTATTGAGGTATACTTGATAAATAAAGCTTGTATATATTTAAGGTGTACAATATGATATTTTGATATATGAATTGTGAAATGATTATATAATCCTGCTAATTAATATATCATCACATTCCATAGTCCATAATTTTTGTAGTGTGATAAGAACACTTAAGAAAAGCTCTCTTGGGGCACCTGGGTGGCTCAGTCAGGGAAGCATTCAACTCTTGGTTTCAGCTTAGGACATGATCTCAGGGATCCAACTCCATATTGAGCTCTGTGCTTGATGTGGAGTCTGCTGGAGATTCTCTCTCTTCCTCTCCTTCTGCCACTATTCCTGCTTCTGCATGCTCTTTTCTCTGTCTCTAAATAAATAAAGAAAATCTTTAAAAAAAATATCAACTCTCTTGGCAAATGTTAAGTATACAAAACAGTACTATTAACTTATAGTCACCATGCCATATACTATATTTCAAGGAAGGAAGGGATGAAGATTACTTCCTGGTTTGAGTTTTGAAAAATTAAGTATATGAGAGTTCTACTTAGTGAGATAAAGAATTCTTTCTAAGGAACAGGCCTAAAGGGAAGAATTAATTTATCGCATTTTGAAGATACTGAGCATCAACTGTCTATGCAACACAGAGAGTGTGTAGTGGTTAAGAATTCAAGCTCAGGTAAATAGGCTTGAGATGAATCCAGATTATATCACTTACTAGCTGTGTGTCCAGGAAAGTTTTTTTACTCCTATAAGCTCCTACTTTCTCATCTGCCAAACAGGGATAGATAATAATACCTCCTAATGGGTTAATAGAGGAATAAATGTAATAAGGTACCATATATTATGTAAAGCATTTGGTATAATATATGGTATTTAGTAAATGATCAATAATTGTGAAGTATTATTATTATCATTATTCTCATTAAAAAGTAGAGTCAATTAAGCATTTGGATCTATGGCCCTGGATCCTAGAAGAGAAGGTCATGGTACGGAAATAAATTCATGACGTGGAATCATATATTAAACCTATAATAAGGCAAGACTACTCTCTCATTTACCTCTCTCAAAGAAAATTTAGAACTGGGAACATAAACTCAAATCCCTCTGAAGGCCACCTAGTAAGGTAAATGAGTGAAGAAAAATTGTGGAAGACAAATAGCAAGTGGTAGGTTATGATCTCTGGCAAACCCTGTCTTAAGGGTTTTAACTACTCAACTCCAGAATGCTGGGCCGATAGTAATAGATGTGCTGATTCTTAAAAAGAAAATAAAAATCAGGTCTTCTGCCCATTTTAAAATCAGATTTTCAGGAGTTTTTCTTGATGCTGAGGTGTAGAAATTCTTTATACATTTTGGATATTAATCCCTTTTCAGACATGCCATTTGTAAGTGTCTTCTCCCATTCAGTAGGTTGCCTTTGGCTTTGTTTATGGTTTCCTTCATTGTGCAAAAGCTTTTTATTTTGATGTAGTCCTAATAGTTTATTTTTGCTTTTGTTTCGAGAAGACATCTAGAAAAATGTTTCTACAGCCAATGTCAAAGAAATTCCTGTCTGTGTTTTCTTTTAGGAGTTTTATGGTTTCAGGTCTCACCTTTAGGTCTCTAATCCATTTTAAATTTATTTTAATGTATGGTGTTAGAATGTGGCCCAGTTTCATTTTTCTGCATTTAGCTGTCCAGTTTTCCCAGCACCATTTATTGAAAAGACTGTCTTTTCCCCATTGTATGTTCTTGTCTCCTTTGTCACAGATTAATTGGCCATAAGTCATTATGTTGTACACCTGAAACTAATACTATGTTGTGGGTCAACTATACTAAAAAAAGTTTAGATAATTAGAAATAATAAAGTATATTATTGTATATGAATAGCACCAAGTCAAAAAGTTGCTTTGAAAAAATACTTGATAAAATATGAAAATAAATTCTTTACAATGTAGCATAGAAAATACCCAGGTTCTTATGTAAAATTTCATGATTTTTGTAAAGGTTGAGAACTAGTTCAATTTTTAAATAATTCACAGTTTTACGAATGAAACAAAGCCTTATTCTGCAAGCTTCGTCCTGTGGACCACCATTTTGCACATCTGGCCTATCATTATCCCCTGAACAGCCAATTCTTTCATTTTTTTTCTGTTTTGTTTATATCCTGGAAGATGGCATAACATAAAACTTTAGAACAAAGGCAAGTGGCCCCAAAGAGACCTGAGTTCAGTCCTCAGGCCTGCAATTTTAGTAATCACTTAATTTCTCAAAGCCATAAATTTTGGACAAGAATAATATCTACTTCAGATATTTACCACAAAGATTAAATGAGATACTGTGCATAATGTATTTGGTACAGTATGGAATAAATCACATATTGTTAATTAAGTGTATATACTATGTTTGCCTCTCAGACATCTGGCCTAATTTCTCCAGAACACAAAATTAACCCATCCAAGATCTTATTCCCTCCTACAAATCTGACAACACATGAAGGAGGGTGAAATCCTAGCACCTTCTTTCCTTCATTGTTCATGGTTTCAATTCTTCCACCTACCACATCCAGAACCAACCCTACAGTGCCCTCACCTTTGGAAGGTCTAGAATAAATTAGGTCTGACATGTTCTTTAACTCAAAAAAAGTAATTCTCCTTTCTTCCAATTTCTCCCTTCTTTTACCCCATTGGAATTTTTTTCAGAAGTTTTTGGGACTTATAATATCTACTTTAATAAGTTGAAGTTAAGCATCAAAACAAATGACTATATGGAAATACTCTGAAATTCACTTATAACCATTTCAGTTATCATTTGCTGTGTGGCCTTAAGAAAGGCATTGCATTTTTCTGGGCTCTGGTTCTTTATTTTCAAATCAAAAATTCATTGTAATCAATGAATTACATGGCTCCTTCCCATTTGTACATCTTTGTTCTCTAGCTGTTGTCTATTTATACTAGCCTGAGTTTTCATGGTGTCCATAGCAAAGAGGTCCAGGTGTTTTCAGCCTCTTGACCCAAAGTAAGGTAGAAAAAGACACAGCAGCCAGATCGTGGCTGGGGCCAGTGGGGGGTTGGCGGGGTGGTTTTTTAGGACCATAGACTGTTCTTTACCCCAATTGTAGTAAGAGAAAATAAGAGTGTTTTAAGTAAGTGGATAATGTAAGTTGTTTTACAAAAGGTCACTCTGGCTGCAAAGTAGAGAGCAAATTAGAGAGTAAGATTGAAGGAAGGGTCCAAATTAAGACCTGATAAAAACATTCTTGCATGGGAGGATGGTGATTTGGATAAGGATTATGGCAGAAGAAATAGATCAGGAAAAATTGATAGATGGTTGGGAGAAAAACGTCGATAGAATTTCATGTCAGACTGATCAGAATACTACCACAGAGGCCAGAGAAGACACAATCTCTGCTCTGAGAATTATTGAGAGCTCTGTAATTTCCACATTCTGTTCCCAAGGTGCGTCCAGAAGCTTGGGACTGCTTGCATCTGGAGGCTGCTGTAACATTGTCTCAACTGCCTGGATGTCAGGTGGCAGTTCTTCTTGCAAAGTCGTGGGAGAAAGTCATCAAATCTACGATAAAGTGACTTACAAAGCAATTGGCAAATGGTCGAGGCCATTCCATGGGCTCTGTATGCCTGAAGACATCACCTGTATGGTCAGCTTCACTTAAGACTTTTTAGGCTTCACTGGAAGAACAGATGTATACAACGAACATTTGATACTCAGCAAAATTTTGTCACCAAATGACAATAACCTGCATGCTGTTTTTTAAGTACAGAGACTGATTGGAGGTCATCTGAAGACTCTGAAGATCTTTGGAAAAAATCTCCAATGGGAGAGGGTAACAATGAGGATAATAATGAAGGCCAGGGATCAACAAATCTGTTACCTCTGCTGGGCTTGTGAGCTTTACCAAGTGAGCTTTACCAATGGATCTTGAAGAAATAACTTCATCACAAAGGTTAATTCTGAATTTCTAAGCATACACTCATTTTCCTTAAGGATTGTCTCCCTTTGGGAACACCAACTGAAAGTAGAAGTCTGGAAGAATCTGCACCAAACCCAACATTTGAGTACATCCCCCTTAAGCATAAAGGGGAAACTGAGCAAGAGCACTGAAGGAGGCAGGCAAACTAGCTTCTTGGTCTACCACTAATCATTCATGCGCGATGGTTAAGTCTGAGCAAGTCATCAACTTGGGGTGTCCATTTCCTCCCTTACAGAGTGAAAGGGCTGGACTAATTTTCTCTAACTTATTTTCTTTGAGTCTAAATTATAATGATGATCATTGAAGCTAATTATTTTTCTGAGTCTATCAATTATACATTTAGATCTCTAAGAAGGAAATAGAGAAAGGCACATAACAGATCTTGTTTTTGACATTATTTTCTTGATTTCCTACAACTGTTCTGGTACACCATGTTTAAGTAGTACTTTTATTTACTATAATTAGAATTTCTAATATACCATAAAATCCAAAGGCAAACAACACTAAGAATATTCCTACGTGAAACAAAAACATCTAGTTTATTAATTGAAACAAATTATATGGCACTGTGTAAAATAAAACCAATAAGCCTACAGTTTGGTTTTCCATCCAAAAAAAAAAAAAAAAGAATTTCATGTCAGTTTGGATATGGAAAATAAAGTGAGATAGTGGACACTGTCGTAAGAATAGATTTGAGTTGAGAGAAATAACAGTGGAGGCAGTTCTTGGCTTTTCACAAAGCAGACAGCAAAGTTCTGGTGGACTTTATAGACTTTCCGTTAGGCTTGGCATGACTGTAGGACAAGAGCTGCTTGAGGAAGTCATGACATGCTCTAATCTCTGGTGATTAACACAGTATAATTTCAGGCCTCTGTTCACAGAGATGCTCAGGATTTTTTTTTTTTTTAAAGAATTTATTTATTTATTTTAGAGAGAGAGAAACATGCACATAGGGAGGGGCAAGGGGAGACAGAAACTTCAACAGACTCCTCACTAAGCTCAGCTGGATGCAGGGTTTGATCTCAGGACCCTGAGATTATGACCTGAGCTGAAAAGAAGAGTCAGATGCCTAACCAACTACAACACCCAGGGGCCCCAAAATGCTCAGGGTTTTAAGCTTAGGAAATGAGCAGCAATTTTATTCAATGATGGTCTGTCATGAATTCACAAACTTCTCAACAAATATTGAGTCTTTCTTTGTCCAAGTATATGTTAAGCAATAGGGATGCAAAAATAAGTAAGGTATAAAGACATTTGTAGATCATAGGATTTACACTTTGGCAAAAGCAAACAACATTTAAACAATTAAGAGTTAATATTTGGGGGCGCCTGGGTGCTCAGTGGGTTAAGCCTCTGCCTTCAGCTCAGGTCATGATCTCAGGGTCGTGGGATCGAGTCCTGCATTGGGCTCTCTGCTTGGCAGGGAGCCTGCTTCCTCCTCTCTCTCTCTGCCTGCCTCTCTACCTACTTGTGATCTCTCTCTCTCTGTCAAATAAATAAATAAATCTTTAAAAAAAAGAGTTAATATTTGTTGAAATTACATTGTAGAAATCAGTACACTGTGAAAGGGAACAAAATTTAGGTATGAATTTATTATGCTTGGAGTGTCAGCCAGTATTAATAGAGGAAGTATATTCCTACTGAATTGTTAAATGGGAGAAATCTCAAAGAGTTGAAGAAAGGCATTTTTCTTAGCAGAATAATATTCCCCCCCCAAATTGTCAATGTCTTAATCCCTGAAATTTATCAATATATTACCACATCTGGCAAAAAACACTCTGTGGATGTAATTAAGGTTAGATACCTTCAGATAGGGAGAGTATCCTAGATTATCCAGGTGGACCCAAATTAATTACATGAATCCTCAAAAGCAGAGAACTTTTCCTAGTTATGGTCGGGGGAGATGCGACAATGGACAAAAGGCACAGGAGATGTAATTTTGCTGGCTTTGTGCATGGAGAAAGAGAGCCTTGAATCAAAAAATGTAGGTGGCCTAAGAAGCTGGAAAAACTCCATAAAGAAATGCAGGCTTGCCAACACCTTGACCTAAGCTCAGTAAAACTCATGTCAGACCTCTAACTTATAGAATTGTAAGATAATAAATTTATGTTGTTTCAAGCCATTAGTTTTATGATAATTTGTTATGCAGCAATAAAAAAACTAATACAGCATTCCTGATATATAATGCACCATAAGCAAAGGATTAGGTATAAGTGACAGTGTAAAGTATTTATATTACACCATCGAAGTGCAAGGCAGAGTATTAACAGATAAAGTAGCAGACAAACACAGGCATTGAAAAATGGAAAGCCCTTGTGTGAATATGGAGTCTTACCATTATCTGGTAACATTGGATATCTATTGAAGGATTTTAAGTGTGGTGGCATTTACATTTTAAAAAGATCCTTCAGGAGCGCCTGGGTGGCTGAGTGGGTTAAAGCCTCTGCCTTTGGCTCAGGTCATGATCCTGGGGTCCTGGGATCAAGCCCCACATTGGGCTTTCCACTCAGCGGGGAGCCTGCTTCTCCCTCTCTCTCTGCCTGCCTCTCTGCCTACTTGTGATCTCTGTCTGTCAAATAAATAAATAAAATCTTTAAAAAAAAAAAAGATCCTTTAAACAGTCCATCTCAATTTAAGGGATGATAGGATAAACTTGGGGAATTTTAAATAGCTTCATAAGGGAGGATCTTCACTGTTTGATGACTGAAGCTTGTTTAAAATATTTTACTCCCCTGTCTACAACTAAATATTATTGTCTTGCAAATGAGGGCAATGCTACCTTTCCAGTTGTGACAGATAAGCAGTATGCCAGCCTCCTCTTTCAGCATGTCTGTCTTTGAATATTCAGTTACTTATGTCTGTACACTCATTGTTTAGTGGAACTTGTGAATTTCTTATAAATTATGTTTGTTGTATAACAACAACAAAAACAACAACAAAAAGCAACCTAAATGATTTTATTCTGTCTCTGCCCATTCCCAGAATCACTCCATAGTGGGATTGTTGCTGCAGCCTCCTATCAATGCCTTCTTCATCTCTCTCAGTAGAATCCATCTTGCTCCTGCTTTCAGACATGCTTTTCGTAACATCTGATCCATCATGTTAGCTGTCTGCTGTAGAGATTAGATTGTCTCCCCAGCACTTCCTGCATTTAGACTATTCAAGGCTTTTCTAGATACTCCAAAATCTGGTTCACTCACACTAGTCAAAATTATCCCTCACTATTTGCCATATTATACTCTTATTCCAGCCAGACTAACAGCCTTCATGCCTTTATGTGCCTTGCTAGTTCATTTCTCCTTGATAGTATAGTAAGTGTACTTTGTAAATATATAAATTCAATAAATGCTGCTTGAGTAATAATCTCAATCTGTCCAATTTTATCCATTATTTAGGAGATGACTCAAACCCAACTGCTCCATTATATAGTGTTTTGTTTCAACTACTCAAAACATGAATTAATCCTCTGTGAATCGTATCATCTATCATGATTATTTCATCCTTCCCATTTAATAATGTATTCTTGACTTTATTGTAAATTCCTTTCAATCTCCCACAGTCCTCCACTAGATAGTGACCACTGTGGTACTGAAATAGGTGCCAATTCATATTTACTGGTTGATAATTTATTGCTTCCATATTCAAATTTTATCTCCTATATATGGTTTTTTTTATTTTATTTATGTATTTGACAGACATAGATCACAAGTAGGCAGAGAGGCAGACAGAGAGAGAGTGGGGGAAGGCTCCCTGCCAAGCAGAGAGCCTGTTGTGGGGCTTGATCCCAGGACCCTGAGATCATGACCTGAGCTGAAGGCAGAGGCTTAACCCACTGAGCCACCCAGGCGCCCCTATCTCCTACATATGTTAAACAACTTTCCCAAGACCTTTTCCCGGATTTGCTGAGTTTTTGCACAATACACAATGGGGTTCATTAGGGGTGGCAACAACAAGAATATATCTGCAATAAGGATTATAACTAGAGGGCTTTTGTGCCTGGCAAAGCGATGCATGGCAGCCAGGGCAATGATGGGTACATAGAAAGTGAGCACAGCACACATGTGGGAGACACAGGTATTGAGGGCTCTGAGTCTATCTGCCAGAGAGGCAATGCTGAGTACTGTCTTCAGGATCAGCATATATGACAGAAAAATTAATGCCAAGTCCAGCATAGTACAGAGAGCAACAAAGAAGCCATAGATAACATTGATCTTGTTGTCAGAGCAGGCCAGCTTCATGGTATCCTGATTCAGACAGTATGAGTGAGAAAGGAGATTCTTCTGACAATATTTTAATCTCCTGAGAGTGAATGGGAATGGAAGCACTAAAAGAATGCTCCTGATGGCTATAGTCAATCCCATTTTAGCAACTCTGCAGCTAGTGAGGAGAGAACTGTATCTCAGGGGATTATGAATGGCAAGAAAGCGATCCAAAGACATAACTAGAAGCACTGAGGATTCCATGACAGTGAATCCATGGATGAAGAATTCTTGAGCAAAGCAGGCATTGGGTGAAATTCCCTGGAATTGAACAAGAAGATTCTCAACATGGTAGGAAGGGAGGAGAAGGACAGGCCCAGGTCAGAGATGGCCAACAGGGCAAGGAAATAATACATGGGCTCATGAAGTGAAGGGTCTGTCTTAATGATAAGGAGGATGGTGCTGTTGCCCATGATGGCAACCAGGTACATGAGGCAAATAGGAATGGAGATCCAGATGTGGGCATGTTCCAATCCTGGGATTCCAATCAGAAGAAAAAGCTGGACCTCAGAATTATTGAGAGCAGACATGAGTGGGAATAGGAGCTTTTTAGCCAAATCTGAAATCACATAAATAAAAAGCAGTCACACTTCTGGATAAAATTCAGTGTTGTGGAGATAAGCAGCTCTCTTACATGCTGTGCTCAGAAGCATATTTGGCATAATAGTAATAAAATGCAATTTTCAACATTTATCAAAAGTCCTTAAACATGTTTATGTTCTCCAACATGGGAATTTCACTTATAACAATTTATCCTATGGTTGTGGTTTTCCAACACTTTTAGCCAAATATGAACTCATCATATCAAAACAGAGGTGCTTTGCTTGCGTCAATGATAGGCATGCAGAATCTTTCTCACTGTTCACCACATGATCTTTAGTAGTTGTCTCATTGGCTTTATAACAAGATCCTGACTTCATGTAAAAAGTTAAAAATAACATTTTAAGAAAATAATCAAAGACCCCTGAGAATATTTACACTATGGTAAATATTAAATGCTAGAAAGTAAATTTATAGACTAATCTGAAATGAAAGAGTTCCTACTTCAAGCAACTGTACACCACACTTCAGGGTATATGTTATTATTCCAAGGGAAAGTATTGATCCCATATAGTAGCATCAGCTGTATGTTTACCATATCTCTCCTGATCAAATTATCTTCTATTTTATATTCATGACCGAATTAGTCAAAGACATTCTAAATGAAAAAATCTCATCGTTCAGTTTCCCTTTGTAAAAATTTTAAATCCACCTATATTAAAATAAACCCTCGTTTTATTTTTAGGGTCTCTATTAAAGAGTTCACAAATTATATTTTCCAAGGAAAAATATATAGTCTTTCAACTTATTATGAATTTGTTGAGCTTCAGGATGTCACGATGTTGAATAATCAGACTAAACTGCTGGAGAAATATACATATCTAAGATAACCGTCATAATTCCCATCTATGTTTTTAGTAAGCCTGATGAATATATACATAAGTAAATGAGAATTATTAAATTAATAATTTCAATTGCAGACTCAAAAATGAAAGGAGAGCCAGTAGAAGGGTAGAGTATGCACACGACGCTAACCTCACTCCTTAATTTTTATAAGTTTGAATGGCAATAGAAGAAAAATCAGTCTTCAGTGGAGATGACACAGGAAATTATTGGGATCACCTAAATTGAAGTTTGATTATGAATTGATATTGTATTTTGTAATTCTCTAGACGATAACTGGAGAAAACATAATATGTAACAAGCAGCCCTCTACCAATGTATTTGATATTTTCTGGGCACTATCGATGCAGATGTGTTTTGCCGGCTTCTGAGCTGAGCTGTAAATGCTAGGCTGGGAGCTCCTAAGTAGTTTGACAGGTCTTATTTGTCTCCCATCATGGCAGTATGCCTAATGCCACACCCAAAGAATGTACATTTCGAGGGTGATAGTAGATTTTCAAATACCATGAAAATCATTCTGTATCTAATCTGTCAAACTGCCCAATTAGCAAATTTTGTTCTGATACCTCTTCATCTTTCCTTTTCCTCTTTGGCAGATGGGTACTGACTTGGGTCTTTCAGAGAATACATCTGTTGTATGTCCTTTACCATGAAGTTTCTACATTATTTTTTTTTAAGATTTTATTTATTTATTTGATAGAGAGAGAGAGAGAGAGAGAGATCCAAGAGTCCTGGGATCATAACCTGAGCCAAAGGCTGACGCTTAACCAACTGAGCCACCCAGGTGCCCCATCTACACTATTTTATAATGTACTGTTTTCACGTACCCCTCCCCAGCCAACCCCACCATCACCATATAAACCAACTGCTAAATACTGAAAGGCACAGAAGAAATTTTATTTATTTTCATCTATCTGTTATCAACATAGTTTCTGGAACATAAAAGGCTCTCAGCAAAAGTACAAAAACTAAATGTGAGTGGAAAAAATGTAAAACATGTAGAATAATTTCTTTTATTCTTTCTTTAAGATTTTGCTTATTTATTTGGGGGGGGGATAGTGAGAGAGAGAACATAGGGGAGAGGGAGAAACAGGCTCCCCGCTGAGCAGAGAGCCTGATATGGGTTTCAGTACCAGGACTCTGGGATCATGACTTGATCCGATGGCAGATGCTTAACTGACTGAGCCACCCAGGCACCCCTGCAATCATTTCTTAATGCCGTCTCCTTTTCATCTCTACTAGTAACTAAGGGATATTTATGCTCACTCTGCTCACCTACATCCTTAATGGTAAACTTGTTACTCAGACTATTCTTTTGGACACGCAGTATGAACTTTAGCAGAAATGGGCCATGAAAGTAGATGAGATCACCCAAGAAAAATGTATAAAATACAAATTTCAAATCTCAGAACCCGGAGGAGAAACAAGATTGTTGAGAGGATCTTGTCCAAGAATATCCAGATATCTGGGAGAAAAACTAGCAGAGTGGGATATAGTGGATATCAAAGGAAGACAATTTTTCAAGGATGACAGTCATTGTATCAAACATTGCTCAGACCTCTTAGAATTTCCATCTTTAAGGTACAAAATAAGCCCTCAGGTCTGATGCAGTAACCTCCAGATATGTATTCAGCTTGGCCATTTGCCATCTGTGTGAATCTGGGTAAGCTGCTTAGGCTTCCAAATAGATGTATATACTCTTCCATTAAATATTATAAACACAGTGTCTATACACAACTAATGAATCATTGAACACTACATCAAAAACTAATGATGTACTATACAATGGATAACTGAACATAATAAAAAAACACAATATCTATCTAAAATAGTTATTATATAACTATTAAAACCATGTATATAAAGTAGTCTGATACAGTCTTTAACATACGAAGATAATCAATAAATACCAACTACTAATAATTATTTCACCAAAATTTCCAAACCAACCATTCCACACATCAAGTCCTAGACTGACTGAAGAGGACTTTTTCTATCTTAATTGACAATACAGTTTACTTTGATTTGTGATATTATCAGTAAATGGGACCTTCTTAATACTAGTGTTAATAAAATCTTTCCTAAATTTCATTCACACTCCATTTACATACATAGAACACACACACACACACATACATACACACACGCAAACCACTTCCTTTTCCTTTCCATAATCATTTCTTCAAAAACAAATGGATTTTCATTTAATTCCACTTACCAAAACTAGATGCTCAATATGTCCCTGAAAATAAAAGTAAGAACTTTCAACTTTGACCTCCATTTTATCTAGATGTACCTACTTCTACTTCCCTCTGGGATAGGGACCTTTGGGAGGAATAGAAAAACAGCCTGATTTTTTTTTTTTTTTGTAAACTTCTTACAGGAAAACAGGTGGGCCTAGTACATTAACTCTTTGATGCCCAAGAACTGCAACCTGAGCTAGAGAGAAATTATGAGGCAAAACAATTGGAGAACTACTCAAGTCAGAGGTAAATGCTAGAAATCACACTGATAGAGGAAGCTTGATATGTAGCATTCATAGCAATCGGGCAATACAGTTAAAAGAACAAATTATTTGTAATCAAAATACTTTAGTTGACCATACCACTTTGCTTTTTTCATTTGAGTTTAATCATCCACAAAATGGAGACAAGTATCAAATATTTATGAAAGCAATTTACAAGCTATAAAATGACTTATCAGTTATTTCATTTATTTTTTTGATCCATTTTTGGCAAATGTCATTAGATAAAGATTGAAATAGGCATTTCCTGCCATGCCTGTTAGATTTCCAACCAGGTATCCACAAATTACATGCCTACTACATTATACCTTGCATTCAGTAGAACTATTTGAAAGCTATCTCCTGTAATTTATTCACATCTTTCTAATTTTTATAAAAGTCCTATAGTGGTTTAATTCCTAAATTGAATAGTAGTTACTCAAGCTTATGAAGCAGCGTGAAAATTTGATAATTTAAGTATAAAAAAGATATATATATATGATAACTAACATACATGTATCTGGCAACAAAGATGTAGAAAGTTAAGAGTAGCCCCACTTACATAACTTTCAGTCACGTATTTGGGCATTTTGCTTCTCATTCTTGTAGTTTAGGTTCTGTTGGGCAGGAGGTTCTGATTCCCAGAGTGGGGGATATAGCAAGGGTACAATTAAAATTTAAGTTATAGCTCCTGCCTACTAACTTTTATCTTCTCAAGTCCAAAGACCAGCAGACACAAAAAGAAGTCCCTAACTTGGCAGGGTAATTAATCCCTAATCAGGAAAAAATAAGGATGCTGCTAAACAATGGGAGGATGGAAGAAAATGTTCAGTACTCAGATGGTTGGCTGGTTATCTCTTCATACTCTCCTGACAAATTTTGATGATGAATGAACAAGGGCAGCAGCCATACCCTGAGAAGAGCATGGTATCTAGGGGTTCATACCTTTTGGCAATAAGGATCTGGGTCACTCCATCATGAAACACACCTAGACCATAAAGGTTCTAGGTGAGGGGAATTTAGAAAGGGTGGTAGAGGTGGAAAATGATGAGTTGAGGCATCAAGAATACTGAAGTGAGTGGTGCCTGTTGTATTTTATTCTCTAACCTTCAATATTTATGTTCCTTCAGGCAAAGGAACCAACCCAAACACTGGATGGGCTATTCCAGACTGGGTGAATTTACTAGATGAAGCAGTTAGATATGAACTGTGCTACAGCAGACTCTCATAAATGCAGTCAGCACTACTGCAAAACTGAGACACTACTTCCCCAGCTTCCAGGAATATTGGCAGCTATTGGAATATAACTGAATTCTACTGGAATTTTTCTGATCAAAATGAAGCTGCCTCACCCAAGTTCCTCGCTGGTGGAACAGAATTCATTCAGTGATTGGTTGATACAGAAGTTCATAAATCTTACCTCTTTGTCTCAAAAGCTATCCCAGTGCACAGTTTTCTGTAGGATTGACAAAGCCACCCAGTACAACTGCCTTGAATATCAAATTATCCTTCTAACCAATCAAGATTCTTCCACACTCCTATAGGCATTTTTACTGAAAGTCTAAACATACATACACACACACACACACACACACACAGAGAGAGAGAGAGGGAGAGAGAGAGAGACAGAGAGAGAGACAGAGAGACAAAGAACAAAAAAGATATCCTTCCTGCTAATTTTCACCTAAGAGTCTGTTCTTGAATGAACCCTACCTTAAATAGAATCAAACCAATAACTTCTGGAAGAGATGGATTTTACTGAGTTTCTTTTTGACAGAGAAGGTAAGTAAACATATTTTATCTGTTAAATAACATTCCCATGGACATTTCTGAGACAGATAAATAATGTTAATATAAATCTATCATCTCTTGTTAAAATGTCTATATTATCCAAAACAATCTATACATTTAATGGAATCTCTATCAAAATACCACCAACAATTTCACACAGCTAGAACAAACAATCCAAAAATTTGTATGGAACCACAAAAGACCCTGAATAGCCAAAGCAAGCTTGAAAAAGAAAACCAAAGCTGGAGGCATCACAATTCTGGACTTACAGCTATATGCAAAGCTATAGTGATCAAGACAGTATGGTACTGACACAAAAATAGACACATAGATCAATAGAATAGAAAACTCAGAAATGGACCCTCAACTATATGATCAGCTAATTTTCGACAAAGCAGGAAAGAATATACAATGGAAAAATGACAGTCTCTTCAACAAATGGTGTTGGTAAAATGGGACAATTACATGCAGAAGAATGAAACTGGACCACTTTCTTATACCATACACAAAAATAAATTCAAAATGTTGAAAGACCTAAATGTGGGACAGGAAATCATCAAAATCCTAGAGAAGAACATAGGCAGTAGCCACTTTGACACTGACCATGGCATTTTCTTAGTAGACCTGTCTCCTAAGGCAAAGGAAATAAAAACAAAAATAAACTATTGGAACTTCATCAAAATAAAAAACTTCTGCACAGTGAAGGAAACAATCAACAAAACTAAAGGGCAACCTACAGAATGGGAGAAGATATTCACAAATGACACAGCTAATAAAGGGTTAGTATCTAAAATATATAAAGAAATAAAACTCAACCCCTGAAAAACAAATAATCCACTTAAAAAATGAGCAAAAGACATGAATAGACATTTTTCCAAAGAAGACATACAGATAAATGGCCAATAGGCACATGAAAATATGCTTACCTTCACTCATCATCAGGGAAATAAGCATCAAAACCACAAAAATATATCACCTAACACCAGTCAAAATGGCTAAAATTAATAATACAGGAAATGACAAGTGTTGGCAAGGTTGCAGAGAAAGGGGACTCCTCTTATACTGTCAATGGAAATGCAAATTGATGTAGCCACTCTGAAAACCAGAAATGCAGGTTCCTTAGAAAGTTAAAAATAGAACCTCCCTACAATCCAGAAATTGCACTACTAGGTATTTACCCAAAAAACACAAAAACACTAATTCAAAGGGATATATACATCCCAATGTTTAGTAGCATTAGCAACAACAGCCAAATTATGGAAAGAGCCCAAATATACATCAACTGATGAATGGATAAAGAATAGGTGGCATATATACATATGTATATATACACACAGTGGAATATTATACACACACACACACACACACACACACACACTATGCAATGGAATTTTACTTGGTCATAAAAAATAACGAAATCTTGCCATTTGCAATGACAGAGATGGAGCTAAAGAGTTTTATGCTATGCAAAATAGATCAGTCAGAGAAAGACAATACCATGTGGTTTCACCCCTATGTGAAATTTAAGAAACAAAACAAATGATCATGGGGAAAAAAGAGAGAAAACCAAGAAACAGACTCTCAACTAGAGAGAACAAACTGATAGTTATTAGAGGGGAGGTAGGTAGGGGATGGGTTAAATAGGTAATGGGGATTAAGAAGTATACTTGTTGTAATGAGCACCAGGTGTTATATGTTAAGTGTTGAATCACTAAGTTGTACACCTGAAAATAATATTACACTGTATGTTAACTAACGAATTTAAATTAGAAAAAGAAATCTATTTTCTTATTTTTAATAATATAATTCAGAAATTTATTTGTCCCTAATTAGAATGTGGAAAAGTTTTTAATACATTAATTTATGTAAAAAATGAGACTGTCTAAATAAACTGAAACTCAGACACATCACAACCAAATCCTGAAGAAAAAGAGAGACATGTTAAAAGCAGAAAAGAAAAAGATAATACAAAGAGAGAAACAATGGTAAAGAATGCTGAGATGGAAGACAATAGAATTGTATTTTGAAAGTACTGAAAGAAAAATCTGTCAGCCTAGAATTCAGTATTTGTCAAACTTATCTTTCAAAAAGAAAGCCAGTTGTGTATAGTTACAAACAAGACCTTAGAAAATTCATAGCCATGAGAACTGCATGCAATAAAAGCTAAAGAAAGTTTCCTAAGCTAAAGTAAAATAACATAAGATGGAAATTCAGATAAATAGAAAATAATGAGGAATGCTCAAAAGAATGAATATGTGAGAAAACATAAAATATTTTGTCTTTTCTTAATTTCTGGACATGATAATTTACTTTTTAAAATAAAAGAATTACAATATACTGAGAGATTTGTAACACAGATAGAAATATGTACGTGACAATAATTGCTTACAATTTTAAAATGAGATAAATGGAAGTATACTGTTAAAGGTTTCCTAAATAACTACAATCTTTAAAAGGTGGGGGGGACTCAGTTAAGCATCTGCCTTTGGCTCAGGTCATGATCCCAGGGTCCTGGGATTGAGCCCTGCATTGTGCTCCCTGCTCAGTGGGAAGTCTGCTTCTCCCTCTTTCTCTCCCCTATTCTATGCTCACTCTCTTCCTTTCTTTCTCTCTCTCTATCAAATGAATAAAATCTTTTTAAAAAGTTTTTTTTTGCGTTACCTATGTGGAAGTATAATAGTAACTTAAGATGGACTCTGGAAATTAAGGTTGCATTCCATAATCCAAGGAGCAACTACAAAAAATAAAACCCAGAAAGTAAAGCCAAAACCCAGCTGAGGAAATAAAATAGAATACTGAAACATACCTGAATTGATTTGATTTAAAGATTTCTTAAAAAGTAAGTAAAGCTATATAACAGAGAAGAGAAAATAGATGGGACAATGAGGGAACAAATAAAACAATGATAAACATAAAATTGAATGTATTAATAATTACATTAAATATAATGGGCTAAAGACCCCAATTACAAAACTAACACTAGTCAAACTGGATTAAAAAACATGCCATTTATAAAAGTTGGCTATGAAATCACAGATAAGTTAAGAGGAAGAAGATAGAAAAGATGTATCACCCATACCAAAATATATGGTGAATGGCCAAATTATCAGAGCACATGGAATTTAAAGCAAGACATAGCATCAAGAAAAAAAGGTGAGGGACGCCTGGGTGGCTCAGTTGGTTAAGCAGCTGCCTTCGGCTCAGGTCATGATCCCAGCATCCTGGGATCGAGTCCCACATCGGGCTCCTTGCTCGTCAGGGAACCTGCTTCTCCCTCTGCCTCTGCCCCATTCTGTCTGCCTGTGCTCGCTCTCTCTCCCTCTCTCTCTCTGACAAATAAATAAAATCTTTAAAAAAAAAAAAAAAGAAAAAAGGTGACATTTTGCAATCATAAAAAGGGTGAATTTATGAAGTCATAACAACTTGAATGTTTATACATCTAATAGGAAAGCTTCAAAATACACAAAGAAAAAGTAACAACTAAAAAGAAAAATTCATAATCAGATTTGGAGATTTTAGCACATCCTTCATTGTTACTTCGTACCATATGTAGGTAAAAATCGGAAATCTGTGTCTTTCTATATGTAAATTATTTTTCAATAATAAAAACAGGAAAAAACACTTTTACTGATGATAAGAAGAAACAAAGAAATGGTGAACCAAAAATAATATATCAATTAATTTGGAATTAAATGATTTCTTGGAGCCTCAAGTACTTTCCCTAATCTCTGGGGCAGACTCTCCTTGATATGTGCAGGTCTCCAAAATCTGTGAGACATCCAAGTCTGACCTTTTCATGGTCTTGTGGGAACCAGTGAATTAAAACTATGGTCCTGAACCAAGCTCTCTTTCAGGAATTTCTAGGAAATTTCTCAGGGAAATCATTTGTTTACTGAGGGTAGCAGAGCTGGAGGAATTTTTGTCCCAAGAGTGCAAAAGTCAGAGGACAGCTCAAAGAGCCTGGAATCTATAGATAAAGGTCTTAGTCAATAGATGTGGTACACTGAGGTTGAGAAGCCTGTAACCTAAAGTCATTTCTGTTTCACTATGTGGTGAAATGGATAAGTGCAAAGGGGCCCTAACATAATTGTCATTTGTATCCTGAATGGCTTTGTATCCTGAAATGTGTCTGAAAGGTGAGTACTCAAAGAACTGGGTAATGCACATAAGGGAACTGTGAATGAGGGGTACTGCAGGGAAGCTGATATAAGGAGCACTATGAGGTGGAAAATAAATAAATAAATAAATAAAGATTCCAAAGGGGAGAAGGGAACAGAGTGAGCTTTTATCAGAGCAATGTTTGCCACACAAGAGGAGAGTTCAACTTAAATTCGGAGAAGAAGCTATGAAAATTAAAAATGCACTGAATTTTCTTTTAGCCATCCAATGACACTGTTCACTTCACCCATCCATGGTTCATCTTAGAAAGCATCAGTTGTTCACACAGTTAGACAAAAGGCTAGACAAAGTGAGAGAGGGACTGGGAAATAGGAAAACCAGTCTGTTTAAAACATAAAATTTATCTGGCTAGATAAAAACAGAGAGGGAGGCAAACCTAAGAGACTCTTAACTATAGAGAACATACTGATGGTTGCTGGAGAGGAAGTGGGTGAGGGATGGGCTAGATGGGCGATAGGTATTGAGAAGGGCACTTGTAATGAGCACATATAATGGGTGTTATATATAAGTGATGAATCGTTAAATTCTACTCTTGTAAACCAATACAACACTATTATCTTAACTAACTTGAATTTAAATTAAAAAAAAAAAATACCTGCCTAAGCAAAGAATGGGAAGGCAGATATCCCAGGTTGAGTCAGGCCATGGGTAACAGGGTCTCAGCTGTTAGACTAGAATCACAGAAAGGGCTTTAGTCTTGGCAGAAAGAGCAGCTGAGATGACACTATGGTTTCAGTTAATGGAAGAACTTTGGAACAGGGGCCAGAGGACAACCAAGTTAAATAAAATGAGTCACAGGAGATTAGAAAGGAAATAATTAATATAAACAGCAGTAGAAAGTAGTGCTTGGCATCTGGCAGGAAAATAAGACATACTTGGGTTTGAATTCCAGTCTTACCCCTTACTAGCTGTTTCTTTGTTTCCTAATTCATAAAATAGATAATAACAGTACTTGCCTTAAAGGGTTGCTCTGAAAATTAAATAATGTACATAAAGAGTTTAAGATACCATTTGTCTAAGAGGAAGTATTTCTGAATGTTAGTTCTTATTAGTAATAACATTTAGGACGTTCTCTCAAGACAGTTAATTTACTGAGGAAATATTTTAGTAACGTCTCTATGTGAGGCACTGTACTTGACAAACAAATGTACTGGGCCCTTTTTGACAATAACTATTGTTGCAGGATTTCTCTGCCTTTATTGCCTGCAGGTCTTGGTCACACCACTTCGAAGCATGAAGAGGTAGATGAGACAAAGTGTGGTGGGCAGCAAAGCAAAGTTTACTGAGCAATAGTACAAAATTCCCAAAGAGGGAGGGGACCTGAGAGCATTGTCCTAGGCGTTTCTAAGTGTAGGGCTTTTTATGAGCTCTTTTGCAGAATTGTTTTAAGCAATCAGGGTGTGCTGAGTGGTGCCAATCAGAGCTTTGGTCACGTATCTATCTGTCTACCTATTAGGTTACTGTCCATGTGCTGATGGTCTTTTTTTGGCTGACATCTGGGGGCTTATGTCTTAATTGCCCCTTGCCCATGATACTGACAGATGCTTTTTGGTTAATTGTCTTATTTTAGGACATCTTGTAGAAGTCATTTCTGCAAAGCTGAAGTTTTGGGGAACCTGGCTAAGTTAGAGAAAGTTTGGGGAAGTTAGGGCATAAGGTGGTGCAGGAGTACTTAGAAAACATGACCATGCATGCACCTTGTCTTGAGTCAATGAAGCTTGTGCTTCTTTTAGGGCAGAGACTTTCACATTATAATGAAGTGGAGGAAGTTGGGAGAAGGAGAGGAGAAGAGCATTGGGGGAACCGTGAGAGACTGTGGACTCTGAGAAACAAACTGAGGGTTTGGGAGGGGAGACAGGTGGGGAGCTGGGTGAGCCTGGTGGTGGGTATTAAGGAGGGCATGGATTTCATGGAGCACTGGGTGTGATGCATAAACAATGAATCTTGGAACACTGAAAAAATAAAATAAAGTTTAAAAAAAATAATGAAGTGGAGGTTAAAGGTCAGAGGACAGGAAGGGCCTACGGGCATCCTATGAGAGCTGGTATAAAGTGATTGTGCTTCTTATCTTGGGTGAGGAAGTCAGGCCTTGCTCTGTTTTGAAATAGCACTACTGAGTTTTATCATTGGCAGATCCTCTCTGGTATGGTCAGGCTATTTCCTGGCCTCAGAGAGCCTGTTGGTTTTTATATTATTCCCTTTGTTCCCTTAAAGGCGTTAACTACTGAGGTTTTTGCATTTCTTTGTAATTCTGACAACTCTTAGGAAGTTCTGCAAGAAGTGTGCTTGGGCAATTGGGGTGTAGATCACGAAAATAGCTGGGGGCCTAAAATGACTTCTCCAGTGTCCTGAAAGCCACATCTTGTCTTTTCTGCTTAGAGTTTGAATCAATGTCATTTGAATCAAGCTTTTTCATTTATGCCATGCTTCCTATCTCATGTTAATAAGTTTAAAAACTGAATACATCACAAGGAAATTGCATTCTGATGGAAGACATATAAAAATTAGTGTTGGGAATAAGTAATATAAATGGCAAGTAAGGTTGAAGCCTTGAATTTTATTGCATCCCAGTTCTAGTGCCCTATAGAGTTCCTCCAGAGCTATGTTAATCAACATAAGTCATTTCAATTTCATTTCTGACAAAAGTGCATCAGATGAGAAATAAAAGGTCAACAGAGATTGTTGATAGCAAAATCCAGCAAATAAAAGGTCAACAGAGATTGTTGATAGCAAAATCCAGCAAGAAGAACCAACTGTAAAACAGTAAAGGCAAAAGCAGGATATTTAACAGAAAAATATTTAGGGGCATAAGCGTTTTGTGAGTGAAAGGAATTGGTCACTGTAATATTGTGATTTATAATAAATATGTGGTCCTCATGCAGGTTTTTGGCCCTGATTTTCCTTGGAATTTGCTGTGTGATGAGAGGGATAAAGTTGTCTTTTCTCGTGTTAATGTGGTAACTTCTGCACCTCACCTAAGATTGGGGGCTGTTGTCTGGAGAATCAACCAGGTGATAGGAGGGTTGAAACTTTTAGTCCCATCCCCTGACCTCCTGGGAGAAGAGAGGAAGATGAACTAATTGAAAAGCTTGTGTTTCTGATTCCTAATAGACGAGAGTGCTCTGACAAAGCCCAGGCTTCTGAATAAAACCCTCCCTTCTCTAGGCAAACGGGTAGAAACCATATGCTCTATGTGCCTTGGAATCCCATTGTCCCAGATTTACCTAATTCCTTAAAGAAAGAGAAAACTCTCAAAGGTACATATATAGTGAGCTCAGTTGTCTATTAAAACAAACAAGCTACAGTTGTAGAACATCTATTTACCTTATGGTGTCAAGGGAAAAAAAAAAAGGATCCAGAGAGAACCAGTCTCCCTCATCACCAACATACTGTGTCTCTCACCTTGCCACCCACCATGGCTGGCCTATAGTCCAGTTGGCTGAGTCACTTTGTGTTTATGAGAGTATATGTTGGCCTATAAAGTCTAAGAATCTCTCTCTACTCCCATGCACATGGATGGAGAGCACTGATATGGATTACTCATTTCTTTTTTTTTTAAGATTTTATTTATTTATTTGACAGACAGAAATCACAAGTAGGCAGAGAGGCAGGCAGAGAGAGAGGGAGGAAGCAGGCTCCCTGCTGAGCAGAGAGCCCGATGCAGGGCTCCATCCCAGGACCCTGAGATCATGACCTGAGCCAAAGGCAGAGGCTTAACCCGCTGAGACACTCAAGTGCCCCTGGATTACCCATTTTAAAGAACATTCTAGGGGCACCTGGGTAGCTCAGTTGCTAAGTTTCTGCCTTTGGCTCAAGTCATGATCCCAGGGTCCTGGGATGGAGCCCCGCATCGGTCTCCCTACTCAGCCCTCTCCCACTCCTTCTGCTTGTGTTCCCCCTCTCACTGTGTCTCTCCCTGTCAAATAAATAAATAAAATCTTCAAAGAAAGAAAGAAAAAGCAAACATTCTGCTTCCATACAAGAAAATGGGATTTTTCACTATACTAGAAAAGGTTAACAAGCAAGCACACATGACCTATTTTCTGTCCTTTCTTTGTACCTCTTCTGGTGGAGAGCTTGTGAGTAATGTCAGCTTTAGAAGCTCAAGTCCCTGGCCTGAAAAACATTTGGAAGAAAGGACTATAGAAATTGGAGAAACCACTTAGTATCTGTTCTCTTAAAATCTACTTCCAGCTGTTTCCAGCTTTTTTTTTTTTTTTTTTTTTTTTAATTCTAGGCTCACTTTGGGCCAAGCTAAAAGTATTATCCTATGGTTCAGCCTAACTATGTAAAATTTTTCATTGGCTTGGGTTGGGGAGGTGCAAATCCTAATAAAAAAGGAAGAATTTGTTTGTAGGTCACTGCTCCTTATGTGGGTGGTTTTTTTTGTTTGTTTGTTTGTTTGTTTGTTTTGAGGACTTTATGGAGAAACATGATTGGTCAAGGTAGTTCCTATATACCTGCTTCTCCTTACCAATTAACATTATCTGACTCTATTATCAATAGCTTGTTCAGAAGAAAGACTTCATTCTTACATTTCTTGATATGAGTTTCAAAATTGCATTTCTTTGTGTCTCAGACAAAAGTGCTGAAAGGAGGGAAATTAACATAATAGACTTATGTTGATAGTATCATTTCAGGTCTGGGAATAAATACTTTCCAACTGATTCATCATGCACACTCTCAATTCCTCTAAAATTGAGATCGCCACCTTCTTCCTGATTGGAATCCCAGGACTGGAGCATGTTCACGTTTGGATCTCTGTCCCCATTTGCCTCATGTACCTAGTGGCCATCCTTGGCAACTGCACCATCCTCTTTGTTAACAGGACAGAGCGTTCACTCCATGCCCCCATGTACTACTTCCTCTCCATGCTAGCTGTCTCTGACCTGGGCCTCTCCCTCTCATCCCTCCCTACTATGCTGAGGATCTTTGTTTTCAATGCTACAGGAATTTCCCCAAATGCCTGCTTTGCTCAAGAATTCTTTATCCATGGATTCACAGATATGGAGTGCTCAGTGCTCTTGGTCATGTCTTTTGACCGTTTTTTGGCCATACGCAACCCTCTGAGATACAGCTCTATCCTCACCAATGCCAGAGTTGCCAAAATGGGCCTGGTGTTTCTCGTTAAAAGCATGCTTTTAGTGCTCCCATTTCCTTTCACTCTCAAAAAACTGACATATTGTAGGAGAAGCCTACTTTCTCACTCTTATTGTCTGCACCAGGATGTCATAAAGCTGGCCTGCTCTGACAACACAGTCAACTTTTTCTATGGCTTCTTCGTTGCCCTCTATATGATGTCAGACAGTGTGTTCATTGCTGTGTCCTACATATTCATCCTGAAGACTGTGATGGGCATTGGATCTCATAAGGAGAGGCTCAAGGCCCTCAACACCTGTGTCTCCCACATCTGTGCTGTGCTCATTTTCTATGTGCCCATCATTGCTTTGGCCTCCATGCACCGTTTTGGCAAGCACAAGTACCCAGTGGCCATGATCCTCATTGCTGACATTTTCTTGCTAGTACCACCTCTGATGAACCCCATTGTACACTGTGTGAAGACATGGCAAATCTGTGAGAAGGTTTGGGGAAAACTAGGTCTAAAATGAAGGTATGGGAAAAGGTAAGAAAAGGTCAGCCAAGATAGGAGAATAAAATATTTCTAAGCAAAGTATTATGGATATTTATTCTTACCTTCCTTGATCATTCATATAATCACTACAACATATAGGCTGGGCACTGAGATCTATAAGCCTGGGACTCACATGGGCATTGACAGGTAAGTATGGAATAGATTTTGCAATACTATATTTTAAGTATTTTTACTTATTTATTTGACAGAGAGAGAAAAGTTTTGCAATATTATTAAAATCATGAATCAATGTACTGATTTGGAATTTTAATTACACTATTTATTACAGCACCAGGATAAATACACAAAGGGAGTAGAGCTTGTGCTCTCTTACAGAAAATGTATACTAGAGGAAGTGGAAGTTAAAGGATGTTAGCCCAAACCATTTACAAATTTTCTTTCAGGCAGCCTTCAGACATATATTTGTTGAGGGGTCTTCAGTCTATTTAATGCAAATTCTTGATTTCTCATTTAAGGAAAGAAGTGTATTGTCAAGTGCAAATTGGTTAAAAATTTCCTCTCTTTGCTCTTTCCTTAGTAATCAAATAGGGACAACCAGTGATTCTCTTTTATGTTAGAGCTTTCATAGCCTTGAAATATGATAGTAAGTGGCACCTGGGTGGCTCAGTTGTTAAGCAGTTGCCTTCTGCTCAGGGTCCTGGAATAGAGCCCCACACGGGGCTCCTTGCTCAGCAGGAAGCCTGCTTCTCCCTCTCCCATTCCCCCTTCTTGCGTTCCAACTTTCACTGTGTCTCTCTCTGTCAAATAAATAAATAAAATCTTAAAAAAAAATATGACAATAAGATCTCTCATAACATTCTTTAAGACAGACCAGATTTTTTCTCCATATTACAACAGGTTTCCAAGAAATTATAGTTACTAAAAGGAGAACAGAGAGATCATTCTGCTCTTGGTAGGAGACAGAAAAGCTAGTAGTTCAGTCATTTTTAAAACACTGACATTCTTTACTACTTTAAAATAATGGCTCTCATGCTTGTTTAAGCACTTGGTATTTTGAACTATGATATATGCAATAACACTAAAGAAGCTAGAAAAATTTTAAACTAGCAGAAAATGAACATATATTAAACAATATAAAATGGTATTCATACATATATGGTTTCATTTTTTTTAAATAGTCAACTAAAGTAGATTGGCTATCTCAGTATACTCTGTAAAATTTGTTTCCTGTTTGTCTTTTATTGGTGAGTACTTCATAGAAGACAAAGATTTAAAACATAAAATTTAGAATAAGTCAACCAAAACCCTTTAAAAGTTTGTACTCAGGATTGGGGAAAAATCAATTTTGGTAATCAATTTCAATGTTTTATTGCCTCAGTTGAACTCAAAAATAATTAGTATTATTTGTTCCAAAGAACCATTTTGAAGAAGATGTTCTCTGATGAATAAATATTCATATACATTTTATGTCCCCAGGTGAGTTTACCTGAGTTCTTATTGTTCAATAGCTGACCCTGTCTAGATGCCCATAGTTTAGTCAAGACAAAGTTCTGGGCTTCCTCCCAGGTTGTTTCCAGTTATGTTATTAGTTCACCTGTCTGTCTTTCTTACTTATTTCATTTCCTTAAAGAAACTGCATACATCAAATTTGTTGGCATATCTCCAGACTTGTACATTGTATATAAATGACATCTAGATAGTAGTCTGACACATCTCCCAACTTGTTTAGATAAAAAGAACACACAGGCACACATACCAAAAAAACAAAAAAACAAACAAACAAAAACCTTTGACAACTCAGAATATGATAATAAATTACAAGCACACAGAACATCTAGAATGATAAAAAACAAAACAAAACAAACAAACAAACTGTTGCAAAAATCAGTCAGGAGCCACTATAAATTTTGAATCAAAGAAGCTGCCCTGAGAAATGGTTCATATCCTGTTTAGTGATGAGAAAATGCAAATAGGTTGTCATAAGAGAAACAAGGAAGAATATTTATCCTCCATTCCTTAGTATTTGCTCTCAACACAGAAATTTGGATCTTTACAAGACAGAAAGTGCTCAAGTCATAAGGTATCAATAAGTGGTGGGGCACCTGGGTAGCCCAGTCGTTAAGCATCTGCCTTCCACTCAGGTCATGATCCCAGGGTCCTGGGATCAAACACCATGTTGGGTTCCCTACTTGGTGGAAGGCCTATGTCTCCCTCTCCCACTCTCCTTGCTTGTGTTCCCTCTCTTGCTTTGTCTCTCTCCATCAAATAAATAAATAAAATCTTAAAAAAAAAATGCTTTTCTGGATAAGAGCGAATAGGCTACAATCTGTTTTCCTCAATTATAAGAGAGGTTTAATGAATTTCCAACCATGGTTCCAGTGACATTTCATTTAGAATGTACCAAAATATTTCTAAGAAGAGATTTTTAAGTGTCAACTGGGAATATAAGAAAAAAATAAATAGCAACTGTAAAAAAGTTTCCTAAGAGAGCAAAGTTTATTAACCAGCTGTAAAATTATAGGGTCGCCTGGGTGGCTCAGTGGGTTAAGCCTCTGACTTTGGCTCAGGTCATGACCTCAGGGTCCTAGGATTGAGACTGGGCTCTCTGCTCAGCAGGGAGCCTGCTTCCCCTCTCTCTCTGCCTACCGGCCTCTCTGCCTATTTGTAATCACCCTCTCTGTCAAATAAATAAAATAAAATCTTAAAAAATAAAATAGTGTGTAGTTTGCTCAACAAATCAATGGGAAGAACAAAGAAGAATAAACACACTGCAATATACTCTAAATGATATGAAAATAGTATATAATTAAGGAATATCAAAACGTTATCGAAAATAGATTCAAATAATAGTGGCAGAAAAAATTACAACCTACTTTAGAAACCATATTTGTGTGTGATCTTTTATTACACACAAAAATAAACTAAGATAAATTAAGAATTAAGTACAAAGATAATTTTTTTCAAGTTTTTATTTATGTTAATTAACAAACTGTATAATCTGACATTTGCTAGGTACCAGACATACTTATTTGTATAAACTCAGTTAACTTTTGCAAGAACATGGGAAGTTAGATTTTATTACTTCCTCCTGTTTCATGGATTAAGAAGCTAAAGCTCTGAGAAATGAAACAATTTTTCCAAAAAAACAGAACTATAAAGTGTTAGAAGCTTGAATCTAAATCCAGACAGTACATTTCCAGAGCCTACAACCTTATACAGTACACCAGATTAATTATTATTTTGCTTCTTTCTAAATTTAATAATTCACATTCTAGGAATCTAAGAACAGAATCAGAGGTGTGATCAAATACTTATTTATAATGTATATCAAGGATTATTTTCTATGATAAAAATGTTGTAAACTACATATACAAATAATATTAAATATTATTCACCTACACAACATAGCATCAACAACTAAGTGGCATTTGCTAAGTGTTTTATTAGATATTAAGGATTAAATGAAACTTAACTTTAGACGTGCTATTAAGGGGTTTACCGTCTGGTGGTGGGGAGACCAAGCAAATAATTAAATTCACTGAGTAACATATGGTAAGCTTAAGTACACATATAAGAAAGCAAATAAAAGACTGGTAACTTGTCTATTTTAGTGAAGAATCAAAGGAGAGTGCTTCCTAGTGGAAGTAAAGTCTAATACAAAGTCTAATATAAAAATCTGATATATTATTAACAGAAAATGATAAATAATATCAAGCACATAAGATATACATTTGAGTATATACTTCTATCCTAGTTTAAAATGTATGTGTATGCAGGGATGCCTTGGTGGCTCAGTTGAGCAGTCAACTATTGATTTCAGCTCTGTTCATGATCTCAGGGTCCTGGGATCAAGCTCTGAGTTGGACTCCATGCTCAATGGGTAGTCTGCTTGAGGATTCCCTCTCCTCCTCCCTCTGCCCTTGCCCCCTGCATATGCTCTCTCTCAAATAAATAAATAAATCTTTTTTTAAAAGTATGTCTGTGCACATATGTTGGTTATTAAAAAAAGATTCAGTTATATATCATAAAATTTCTCACTAGATTATGAATGATTTTTCTTATCAATTACAAAATTTTAATTATATATTATATATATAGGTGTGTATAGTTATACATTTATAATTGGACATTTATAATCAGACATGATATTTATAATCAGAACAACCTCCAAATATATTAAATACATTCCTTGACAAATTCATGTCCTAGTAACAATTGTTATGGGGACTGTAAGGACCTATTTTATATTTCTATTTTAGCCAGAGGCTTCCATTGAAGTTAAACAATAACTTTGTTGTTTAACTCTTAAACTGTCCCTGCTCCCCTTCCCCCAGGGGACTTAAAAACAAGTCCCAGAAACCAGCTCCAGGTGTGGAGGCCAAGAAAAACAAGGCTGTACCCACCTCGAGTCTAGCCCTGACATAAGTACAGCCATCTTGGCAAAGCAAAAGCCGGCACGTTGCACTGTAAGAGTGGGTTAGCATAAGAATGGCCATCCTGAAGGCTGGGAAGCCATTTTACTGAGCGTCCCTAACCAGCCCACAGGGCGCACATAACTTGAGACAAGAAAAAGTAGCTAAAACCTGAAAAAACAACTTAATCATATACCACCAGGGTGGTAGGTGGTGGTGCCACAGGGACCAAATGTTAAAGAAAAACAAATAGTTAACTTGCAGAGATCACAATCTTGCAAGACAGGAGCCTCCCTTGGTTTGCAAATGTCCTGGTGATTTACAACAAAAAGGCCATCTCTTCAATGGTCCAATTTCCAGAGACAAATGGCTCAGTGCCTCCAGGCCAAAGGTCGTCCTCCCCACCACAAAACTGTGGGAGGCTGAGGCAGAAGGAAATGTAGTTATGGTGAAAGTTCTGAACCTAAATCTCACTTAACCGCCAGGGTGACACCGGGGTGGCAAAAAGTTAAACAAAGTTAAACTGTCAAAGTGGGGTGCAAGAGATGTATGTAGCCATGAAGAAGTGCCTTGAAAATGCTATACAAACCCTTGGCTTTGAGTGCTCGGGGTCCTTGTTGAAACCCACGGCGCCGGGCGGATACTTGGACCCCAGCGAGCTGGAAATAAACCTCAATATGTGACTTGCATTATCGAGAGTGTTCTCTGTATAATTGAGGGGTGGTCGACTCCATACCCTAACAGGACGAAGAACACTGATAAAAGCATTTTTGGTATGGAGCAGGTGAGTTGCCTTTTGAGCCAGATGTGAAAAGCACTTTTGGAATAATAAAAGATGAACACACATGCAGTAGACTGCCTTAAATATTGACCATCATGAAACTGGAAGAATGCTTACACATTTCTACAACTGTTCAGCTAAAACTCTTGGAATTTATAATTTTCTATACTCTAAAAAGGCCCTACATCCCTGGAGGCATTACCCTATATTCAAGCACAGCTATATTTCTGAAGTGAAATGTGCAGATGTTCACCCAATGTGTAATAAATAATGACCATAAATACATTTGAGTCAGTTTATGTTAACTTTCGCTGCCAATAAGTTTTGGCCCCAAAGTTAGGAATTAAAAAAAAAAAAAGTTTTTCCAGATGTTTTTAAATTCATGAATTATAAATGGAGTTATTAACTTTTAGAAAGGTCTTCAAAGAAGCAATTGAAGAGCTATTGGTATTGGTAAGAACTTACAAGGAAAAGTCTGGATGGTTAGAGTAGGGGGTGGTCCTGCATGTCTACTCTGCCACAGGTTGATTCCAGGGTCAGAGACTGGTATTTCTTGGTTTGGGCAAAGTAAAATCACAGAATTGTCAGTGCTTGAGCTGAACAGAAGGCTGAGCAAAAACACCAGAGTTTGGAAGTGGTATTCCCTGTCTGCCAGGAGTAAGAAGTTGATACGTGGAGAGGAGACAAGTGGCTTAGATCAGAATATGGGCTTGGTCTCCTGTGCTCAGATAGGAATTATCCTGAGTGGAACAAAGTTTCATAACTCCATGTGAAAGAAAGCGGGAAAATTCCCCAACATCCCATCAACTCTATAATGAGGTTACTTCTTGGCAAAACAAATACTGTTAAGAAAGGTAATCCAAAGATTTCCTACAAAGAAGCGTCAAAGTCACTGTGCAATTCTACAATGACAAGTACACCAAAAGGTTGAGAAGCCCAATCGCTAGGTAAAAAATTAACTACCCAAGAAACAATGGCAAATAGAAAAAAAAAGTGCTGTCCTGAGGCAGAGCTGACACAAAAGAGGGGCTGTAGAATCAGAATCAGAACTAGGCATAAAATTAGAGTATCTAGGCAATAGGAAAAATAACGAAAGGCAATATGTGACTTTGGATATTGGACTCACTGGAAGTATAACAAGTAGCAATTCGTTCTGTGACAGTTTCATGTTTGCTAAGGAGAAAAAGGGTTCAAGAAAGGATAGAGGTTCAGGGAGTGCATCTGCAAGGAGATGGGCTCCCTGAAGGTGACTTCAGGAACTGAAACTAGTGTGCAAGAATTTCCTAGAGTTTTAAATTACAAATTGCAATGTGCATGTCTTTGCACACACATAACTCTTTCATTTACCAGCTTAAGGAAAAAAAAAAAAATCTGGGATGTCCCCTGGGAAATTTAACCACAGAAATAAATAAATAAATAAATAAATAAATAAATAAATAAAATTTTTTTGTCTTCTAAATGCAGACATACAACTATAAAATGACTATTAAAGAAAACTATAAATGACTATAAAACTATAGCCATTTATTTTTGGTCTAAGAATTACCATTTTAAGAAGATAATTAAATTATTCAACTAGAATAAAATGATCTTACCGTGTTTGTTTGTTTTTTTAAGATTTTATTTATTTATTTGACAGACAGATATCACAAGCACGCAGAGAGGCAGGCAGAGAGAGAGAGAGGGAAGCAGGCTTCCTGCTGAGCAGAGAGCCCGATGCGGGGCTCAATCCCAGGACCCTGAGATCATGACCCGAGCTGAAGGCAGAGGCTTTAACCCACTGAGCCACCCAGGCGCTCCATCTTACTGTGTTTTTAATGTGCACAGGAGTTCCATGTAATTGTTTTAAATGTTTGAGGGGCACACACAATTAATTTGGTTTTGAACTGTAGTGTTTTTGTTAGTTTAGTTTTTGGTTTTGTTTTTGTTTTATTTAACTCTTCAATAAGTTTAGGGGAAATGTATTCTCCTCTTTCTGTTCCAATGATTTAATCAACACTGCCTTAGTAACCAAAATGCCTGAGGATGGCACAGACCCAAATCCTTTTCCTGCTTAAATATAATTTATCTCCCCTTCAATCCCACCGTCCTCTAAGACCCCTCACACTGGGGCCCCGTGAGCCTTTAAACTGGAGCAGCTGGAGAATAGCCTGGCGGATCATCTTGGTCTTCAAGCTATAAATGATAGGGTTCAGTACAGGTGGTAAGAGCAAGTAAACATTGGCCAGAATGCTACAGACCACTCTTGGGGTGGAGCTGAGAAGGCGGTATGTAAAGGACAGGCTGATCATTGGCACATAGAAAACAGTGACAGCACAGATGTGACAGACACAAGTGCTGAGAGCTTTTTGTTGCTTCTTAGGGGCCACAATGCTCAAGATGGTTCGAAGAATCAGAACGTAGGAGAAAAGAATGGACAGTAAGTCAGTGCCAGTCAGGTAGAGCTACAGAAACATGCCCAAAAAATTGCTGATCCAGGGGTTGGAATATGTGTATTTGATCATATCTGGGTGGTAGCAGAATGGGTGGGAAAGCTCTTTGCCTGCATGGAAAGATACGTTCTTCAAGGCTAGAACCATGGGAAAGGTGAAAGCAACTTGCTGCAGGCAGATGACCAGTCCAATCAGCAAGATTATCATGTCTGTGAAGACAATGGCATACTTCAGTGGGTTACAGATAGCCATAAAGCGGTCAAAGGCCATGGCTACCAGCACTGAGGACTCCAGGATGGAGAAGCCATGCACAAAGAACATTTGAATGAGGCAAGCTTTCAAGCTAATCTCCCGAGTGTGAAACCAGAGAACGCCAAGCACAGTGGGAAGAGTTGAGATGGTCAGACAGAGATCAAAGGTTGGACAGCATGGAGAGGAAATAGTACATGGGCTTGTGGAGACTCTTCTCAATGATGATGACAAGCAGAATCATGCTATTTCCCAAGAGGGCAATGATGTAGAGACAGCAGACAGGGATGGAGATCCAGACGTGAGCAAGTTCCAGCCCAGGAAATGCAGTGAGTAGGAAGTCTGGGGAAGATGATGTGGTGTTATTGAAAATTATCATGGTAGATTGAGAACACACCCTGAAAAGAGAGACAACAAGGATAGTGTTTGTCATATTGATCCTTTTTTCAAACTCTATCTCTTTTATAAACTCTTTCCCATTGTTTTTCTATATTGAAAGCCTCTAGTCCAGTTATGGTACCTATCACATAATTCCACAGTATCTTGAAATTTTTCTTGTCAGAACCTGGTCCCATTTTTCTTCCTTTACCCTCTCCCAACTATAAGCATCAATCTGTTTAAACTCATTCCAACCCTACTGCCCAGACTAGTCCTGAGGTTTGAAGTAGGAAATGTATATAGGCTTATGTCATATACATGCACACACACCAACAAAACATGATTATGTCTTTGCAAACTGATGGGTCTTTGCCTTAAGTCTCCAAGCTGTATAAACTGCTTAAGGAAAAATGGACAAGCACAAAAGATCCACTGGGCCTGTGTGATAGCATACTCCATAATGTCCTTGCTGGAAGCTGGTACGAGATATTGTATCCAGAGGTATCCTTGTACTTCTATCATCAACCAACCCTCCTAGCAGACTCTATTATAAGTCTCCTTTTGGTATCAGGGTTTCTTTGTTCCTTTTCCTATAGTGGAATGGTCTCTATAATTTTTCCCTTCCCCACTCCACATGTGTATGGGACTTGAATTTATCTTGTGTTCTAATTCTGTTTCTCTGTGTACTTTTCCAGGTCCACTGAAATAACTAGTACTAGATCTCCTTTTCTTCATCTTATATCTTGGGATACCTGTTTCTACTCCTTTCCATGAATATTTAAAATTAGCCTGTGGCTTTGGACCAACTCACTGTGAGTAGATTGCTCTAATGAATTCTGTGAAAAATTCCAAACAGTATTCTGGAATACATGATTTCAGGCATCCTAATTTAGGTAAAGTAGGTAAGCATAGACTAAACACCCATATGAAATTTATGGGAAGCACTCTGCAAAAAGTGATGAATCACTTTCACAAAAAAGAAAAAAAAAGTGATGAATGACTTTCTAAGAAACCTGGGTAGGATGGAAGTTGGGACTAATAACTAAAAGGGAATCACTCAAGGACATGGAAGGCTGAGGTGACATCACAAATTGGAATATCAAGTAGTTCACTGAGTAAGAAAGTACATAGAATGGCAGCTGCATAGAAAAGAGAGATGGGGGTTTCCCGGGTGGCTCAGTCAGTTAAGCATCTGCCTTCAGCTCAGGTCATGATTCTAGGGTCCTGGCATTGAGCCCCACATCGGGCTCCCTGCTCAGTGGGAAGCCTGCTTCTCCCTCTCCCACTTCCCTTGTTTGTGTTCCCTCTCTCACTGTGTCTTTCTCTGTCAAATAAATAAATGAAATTTAAAAAAAAAAAAAGAAAAGAAAAGAGAGATGGTGTTATAAAGGAGGCAGAATCTGGAATCTGTGTTTAAGAGGACCATTGCAATTCTATTTAGGACTTGTTCACTGAGTGCTGATGTCATCACCACTTTTTAAAATTTGTATGTAGGGCATTTAATCATCAATGAACAGCTAGCCAGGAATGATATACTCAGTCCATGTGTTGTGTGGATATGGTCAGCCATAAGTATTTTTATTTTTCAGTATGTAGGTTTTCTGTCTTGTATCTGAGTAGATGCAAGGAATTTGCTAGTACCAGCCATTGTCAGTTGCTTCATAAACAAATATTAAGGGGCTGTTGGTTATTTTCTTCCCCTCCTCCATTCTACTGAAGGTGGTGAAAAGACCACTTGTTACTACAAAGGGGGGAAAAAAGACTAATTGCTTTTTCTGCTATAATATTTAATATTATTATATTATACGTGGTTGAAAAAAATACTAAGAATCAGGAAAACTAATGTCAAATGAGATACAGATTACAAACATGCAGAGTTATGTCAGTCATTTAGACTCTAAATGATTTTTTTTAATTTTTTAAGTTTATTTAAAGATTTTATTCATTTGTTAGAGAGAGAGAGAGTGCAAGCAGGGGGAGCAGCAGGCAGAGGGAGAGGGAGAAGCAGGCTCCTTGCTGAGCAGGGAGCCGGCTGTGGGGCTCTATCCCAGGACCCTAGGATCATGACGTGAGCCAAAGGCAGATGCTTAACCAACTGAGCCACCCGGGCGTCACTCTAAATGATCATTTTAATGTCAGTTACTACTCAAATCAGGGAAACAAAAATGCATAAAGAACAGTTTCTGCATTCAAAACTCTCTCAACTCAGTGGTATGAATAGTGTGAAAAGCCAAAGCAAAATATTAATGAAGGGCTATTACCACATGGGGACACCAGGGAAGACTAGCCAGACAGGAAAACAGAGGCTGTTGAGATTTTTGTTTCTGACTCCTAGGCTCCCTTCAGTCTTCACATCACCTCAGAAGACTTATAAGCACGTCTTCTGTCCTTAAGTTGGTTGATTTGAAATATTTAAGAATTGCTAATAAAGTATTTGCAAACATTAATGAGAAGTAAATTGAATTTAACATTGAATGCTTTCAATCATTCACCTTATAAGCCACTATTAAACATTAAAAAAAAAGAGTGAATCCCCTCTGTGATAACTATTCAAGAATCTTTCTGCAACACCAAATCACTCAAACTATTGACTGTCCTTCAATAGTACTTTACATATTTTTTTTAGTAGCACTAAAATTCTATTGCTTGATCACATTTCTTTCTCCATTTAGAATGCTGGCTCTCTGGGAATATAAAACATATGTATTCATCTTTGTATTTTCTCTAGAGATAAACTTAGTGATTGGTACATGATAAAAACTCTAATAACCTAATTTACATTAGATGGGTGGATAAATAAATAACGGATAATAGAGATATGGATAAAGACTAGATGAGAGAAATATATATCGAGCCTGGAAGTTTTGTGGGAATGATGAGCCAGAGGGAAATCATTTCCCTAGCCACCAGGGAAACTAAGGAGAGTAATATCCTCTCGCTGACTGGAAGAAGGAGGGTAGGTTAAGAGAAAAGGAGATAAATTAAGATCCTCTGTATATGTCAACACTTACCAGCCATCTTATATATAATTTTATATCACCCCAGGAAAAAGGGATATAGGTGTTTTTAAAGAAAGGAAAGTGGCCTAGCAAGAAAAACAATATATCAAAGGTAAAATAGATACATATTCAAAATGCAAAACCAGATTTACTAACTCTAAGGTCTATTATTTATCATTAAACCATAAACCGTTTAGAGAAGCTAAGCTTATGAGAGAAGTTTAACAGTTGGACAGTGTGATTTCTGTCCTTTAAAATATAAGAATTGTTTATACTCTGTTGTACATATATGTATATAGTCATATATATGTATATATGATTTAGAAAAGCAATAGAGATGAGCAATCAATAAAAGAAAACAATGTCCTCATGGCTTATTTAAAGACTATTTGGGGCATCCATGTGTGTTTAGAAATATGTGACTGTTTATATGTTTATATTGTGTATATCTCTATGTACCGGTGTATGTAAAGAGGAGTTTTGGAATGGAAGAGTAATCAAGAGATAAGGTGACCATAAAGCAGATACCAGTTATCTTTTGTTCTTTGAATTTCGTCTCATAAAGGAAAAAAAGATGACACTGAGGATGTGAGGGGGTAAAAAGAGAAGAGACAATGGCTCATTTTGCTGCTGGAGAACATGTTTCCTATGGATAGATATGTGGACAGAAGAAGGAGCAGAGGGCTTCCTCTCTGGTTTGGTGAGCTTGTATGTTCCAGAACCAGTTGTAAGATAAAGCTCAGTGCCTCAGTTCATCAGGGTTTTCTCTGCACTGCCTACTAACCAGAAGAAAAGGCTAGTGCTTTTTATTTTCAGTTCTCCAACTGATAGGCCAGAAGGTAATGTCTACCAATTCATATGCAAAAGCTTAGATTAAATGACTTGGATAAGATCCATCCAACTCAATCATTTAGTGATTGACAGGTCAACATCCCTGCTTTCTGGCATCAATAATGATAAAAAACCAATCCATGTTATCTACCAATCCCAAACTTCCTGGTAATTTCTCAACACTGAAATCTATTCTCCTCACAATCTGGAACCTGCCCTGACAGCTTCAGTCTATATTAACCAGAAACTTTACTTCTGCTTCTCTGCAGTGAAGTGGTGCGGAGAAGGTCCATGCTTGGACCTTTCATTTAATTCTTAATATTGAGGTATGGCTGATACTAGTAATTTATATAAGCAGATTTAATCTTCTTTATCTGCCTGGAAGGTGAGTTCCTCAAAAGTTTGGGCATTCTTGTTTTTTTTCTCAATGCTAGCTACTAAAGTAGGATCTGGAATAACAAAAAGCTTCAATTAGTAAGGTTTACTGATGCCTGAACAATCTTGTCCACCAGAAGAGCGTTCTGGTCATATCTCCTTTTCTCTTTATCCTTCTGTTTCCTCCTGTCCTCTGTCTCTTATCTCAGTTTTATCGAGGCTCCATCACACCTCTCCATTTCTTTACCCCAGCTGACATATAGCTGCCATCATTCATTGTTCTTCTCAGTTCCCACTTTTTCCTAGGATTTCTTACTCCTTAATCCCTTTGCCTCCCATCCCTTTCCATTTATGCACTCTTCTTACCTGTTCACATCAGGAGGAAACACAACCAACTTCTCTTCAGTCCCATCACCTAGCAAGGACTAAACCAGCTCCCAAGAGTGGAGGCTTTATAGGAAAATTAGTGGAGTCATCAAGCAGCAGAGGGCTGTCTTTATTGGTGAGTATACGGGGTAGAACAAGAATTATGGGACCCATAAAAATATGTTCCTCTATAATAGCTCAGATAACTCTCCCTGACAGCTTCAAACCCTGCTCCCAGGCCTAAGCAAACTCCATATATCAGGAGCTGTAAGCATAGTGATGGCCCTGGGGGCTGACAGTAATGGGTATCTTCTAAAACTACAACCATTCCTCTTTACCCTGCCTTAGGCTATAGAGTTTCAGCCAGGGAGGCTCCCCGAATGTCAGAGCAGGATCCCAAGAGTGCAGATAAGTTTTCCTTCTGTTCTCTGCTCCAAGATGTACTCTTTCCAACAGGCTTCATTGTACCCTGGCCATTCCCATGTCTCTCCTCTTACCCAGCAGTCCCTCCTAAGAAGCCAACCCAGTCACTGAGTCACATTCGCAGCCCACCCACCCTTTTAAGCATAATTAAGCTAGCACTTGATGAAGTCACAATATATGCTAAAAAGTGCACTCTACCCTTCAAGTGCGTTGTTGTTTTTATTCATTACCAAGTTTACAGGTTAAGTATTCTCCATTGTTTCACAAATGAGGAAATTGAAACTCAGAGAGCTTTTGAATATTACCCAACTAAAAGTTAGCAAGTTAGAGTTGGCATTCAAGTCCATGTCTAGCTTACTCTTAAGTTCTTACTCTATGCTATTCTGCCTCCTATAGTCAACTGTTTGCACTGTATCTTCAAAAAATGTAGTTGTCTATGGTGAGTGCTGTGAAGCGTGTAAACTTGGCGATTCACAGACCTGTACCCCTGGGGATAAAAATATATTATATGTTTATAAAAAATAAAATTAAAAAAAATGTAGTTGTAATATATGATCCTCATCTATCCATTCTACAGATTGCTTGCTTCCCAGCTGCATGTCTACATCTGGTTTAAGCCTCATTCCGACCAGAATTTACCTCTGCATAGTAGGCTGTGAATTAATAATTCTGACCACATATAATAATCCCTGACTTTTTAATCCTCCTTGAAACATTTTCTGGTCCATACTCATACTTTATTGGGCACACTCGTGAAGATATTTATCCCAACAAGTATCTGGAGAGATTAATTAATTCCATAAAGTTACACAGTAAGTAATGTTCATATTTATATGTAAATACCACCCCCTTCCACTGGTTCCCACCGGCAAAAATTAATGACGCTGGTAATTTCAAATGAGACTTACTAATATTAAATGAACAAAGAAGTTTGGAAACATGAAATCAATCTTGATAAAGTACAGTTTTCACTCATTCATGAATTCAAAAAAATTATATATTGAACATCCATCATATGTTCTGAACTACATTAAGTACTTGGGAAAGACTAAAATAAAGTTAAAAGGATCCCTGTTCTTATAAAGTATATAGACTAGCAGGGGAGATATACTATTGGTAAATTATGGTACAGTATGAGAAACTGTAACATAAGTAAAGAAAGGCATGTCAGAAAAGCTTTCTGAACAAAAATGAAGTTGAAATTAAAATCTAACATATATATAGGAGTTCCTATTCCAGTTCATTAAGTTCACTATGCTCTCATGATTTACCTGCCGTTTTCTTTTTATTCTTTTTCTCTCTTGCTTCCAGCCTGTTGCACATACACACTTTATTTTTATTAAAAAATACTCAAAGAACATATAAATAAACACAAAAGGCAAAAGAACAGAAATGGCCTATGTTCAGCATTGAATCCCAGAATGACTATAATAGAGCAAAAACAATCTGCGGATTTTTCTTGGAAAAAAATGTTAATGACATACAATGGAATAGTGTTCAGTAGTAAAAAAGAATAAACTACCAATACATACCATAACATGAATGAATCTCACATGCATTATACTAAGAAGCCAGACATGGGAGACTACATACTGCAGGGTCCATGACACTCAAAAAAAAGAATTATAGACATGGAGAACAAGTGAGTGCTTGCCAGGGACTGAGTATGGATACAAAGGGGTAACAAGAAGGAATTTTGATGTAGTTTTTCTATATTTTGATGTCACTGGTGATTACCTGGTTTTATGCATTTGTCAAAAGTTGATTAGAGCCATATACCAGAGACAGTGAATTTTATTGTATATAAATGTCGATAAGCTGTGAGGCCCCTAGCTGGCTCAGTTGCAAGCATGTGTGACTCTTGATCTTGGGGTTGTAAGTTTAGTCCCCACAAGGAAGTAGAGAAAACTTAAAGAAATAAAACTTAAAAAAATGTTGATAAGCTGTTATATACCATTTTAAGGAGAATTCATATCTATCAAGCTACCTAAGATAAATTATTGCTTTCATCAAAACCATTATGCAAAGGTATATTATAACCCATTAGATTTATACTATTCAATACAGTATCTTCTAGCTACATGTGACTATTTAAATTTATATTTCAATTAATTGAAATAAAGTAAAATTTAAATGTTCAGTTCCTTGGTTGTACTATCAAAGTTTAAAGTGTTCAATAGTTATGTGTGGCTAGTGGTTACCACATTAAACAACAGTGATTTAGAATATTTCCTTCACTGCAGGAAACTCTATTGGACAGTGCTACATTTGATACTCTTCCTTGTCTTGATTGCATCCACATGGAATTCATAGATGCCATTAAGGACCAATCCTGTCCCCACAGAACACCCGAACAATCCGCTGCCGGATCTGCTTGGTCCTAACACTGTATACAACAGGATTGAGCACGGGAGGGAGCAGCAGATAGACACTGGCCATGAGAGTGTGCACTATTGGTGACAAATGCCAATGAGAGGCACATAGAAGAGCAATACTGCACAGATATGAGAGAAGCAGGTGTTGAGAGCCTTGAGCCTCTCTTCTCGAGAAGCAATGCCCAGTACTGCCTGGAGAATTAGAAAGTTAGAAATTAAAAGGATCAAGGCATCTAGTACAATGATGAAGATCACAGCCAGCAGGCCATAGATGCTATTGACACGGGTGTCAGCACAGGCAAGCCTCATGGCATCCTGATGGAGGCAGTATGCATGGGAAAGGATATTGGAGTGGCAGAAAGGTAGTCTTTTGATGAGAAAAGGCACAGGGAGCACTGCACCCACACTTCGTAGCAGGACTATTGCTCCAATCTTGCTGATGACTCCATGAGTGAGAATGGTAGCATAGTGCAAAGGGAAGCGGATAGCCACAAAGCAATCAAAGGCCATGGCAACCAGAACACCTGATTCCACTCCCCCGAAGGTATGGATAAAGAACATCTGAGTGACACAGGCAGGCATCAAGGGTTATTGAGCGCCAGTTGAACCAGTGAACACTAATCATGGTGGGCATGGAAGATAGGGAAAGGCTGAGGTCAGTGGCAGCTAGCATAGCTAGAAAATAATACATAGGTTCATGGAGACTTTGCTCAACCTTGATGACAACAAGGATGATGACGTTACCTAAGAACATGGTACTGTAAAGAAGGCAGAGGGGCAAGGCCATCCAGAAGTCTTTCTCTGGCATTCCCGGAATGCCAGTCAAGGTGAAGTTCTGGTGGTTATCATTAGTTTGGTTGAACGGTGACATAGTGGAATGAAAGTCTGACTGGGCAGAAAGAGAATAATTTGTTAAGTCAAACAGCTGCAGTTAGAATCAGTGGCAGTATGTTTTGAGACAATAGCCGTAAGAAGGAGTGACTTCAATATTATTCTAATACCTTTATGTTCACAATCTGATATAAAAACTGATTGTCCTACCCCATGAGGCAATAAATCAGTGACCACTATATGCTAAAATATACTTAGGAGAAACAAAAAAGAAAAAAAAACTTCAATCAACACCTGCATCCAGGCGTTTCATCCAGAAACATTAAAGAGTTAGCTGACTTGCTTCCTTGCTAAGGAAGAATTTTATATTATACATTTATGTGGGTAATTAACACTGATGCCAATAACCAGAAAGGAAATGTTAGCAAGCACAAATGTGACCAAGGGTTGATCATAAACACAGATAGGCAGATGTGTGTATGTGTCTGTATCTTGACTGTGATCTTAAATTGTGGTGATTTAGACATTATGCTCAGTAGGTCTCAGTTTTTCCACCTGCATGATGTGGGACAGAGGAAGAAAGATACTCTTTAAGGACTGTAAAATTCTAACCTTCTGCATTCCTGGGAGTGTGTGGGTACTAAAATGACCTGAACTTACAGCAGGTGGTTTCCCTGTCCCTCCATAGAGACTTCTCCTTCTCTGCATTCCATACTGCTGTGAGGCTGTTCTAGTAAACTCCATCTTGAGTCAACAGAATCTGCATTTCCTACTCTGAGTAAAGCCTAGATAGACCTGTGGGCCATTCTAGACATTAACACCTAACACTTGCAGTGACAAAGATCAATATTAAAATCTTGGTGCCACACAGATCTCTTCTATTTCAATTATTTGCTATTATCTTCAAGAAGATACATCCAAATATGCATCTGAGCTAAACACTTTTTGGGCCTGTCTAGCCACAATTGATAAGGGGTTGGGTTAAAGGAAAGGAAAATGACTATCATGGCTCTTAACATTGTTTGAGTTATGATTCTTAGGAGAATCTGATAGAGAGTCTCCCAAATAAGAATGTTCACACACACACACACACACACACGCACACACAGTTCTGCATAAAAATTAAGTGAATTTGTATATTATTGAAAAGCATCTCAGGACCCATGTTAGAGAAAATGGAATAGGAGCCTGGGTCACAACAAGGAGAAAAGTCACTGGACAAAACGCAAGGGGCAGAGAGCTCTGGATGCATGGATAGAGACCAGGCAGAGTTACTCCAAGTTTCTTGTAAGTCAGTGGTCTAGTTCTACACTGTCCAATATTGTAGCCACTAGATATTTGTGCCTATTTACATTTAAATTAAACTAAATAAACATCAGTACCTTAGTTGCACTAGCCACTTTTCAGGTGTTCAGTAACTTCATATGGTTAGTTACTCTTGAATTGTGTAGTACAAACATGGAAAGTTTCCATCATTGTAGAAAGTTCTACTGAAATTTGAAAAATTGGTCCTGCAGACTACAGATTTAAAGAATATCAACATTCTAGGTGACCTCTTGACAAATCTTAGATCCAATGGATTTGTGGGCCTCTTACCTATACACTGCATAACATGTGTCTCTACATACTTTTCTCTGTCTTTGCCTCTTTTCTGGAAACTCAAAGAAGAAAATAGCTTTAAAATTAAAGACTCTGGAAATGGATCACCTAGGTGTAAATCCTGACTCTGTGACCTTGAACAAGTTACTTAATAATCTCTGCTTTATTCCTTATCTCTTTAAAATTAAAATGAAAATAATAGTATCTACCATGGGATAGTTAAAGATCACTGAAAAGATCAATAGGGCATTTAGATGAGCACCAGGCAGAGAATCAACACTCAATAAAGGGTAGCTGTAATCAGTGTTCATCTGCTATCTATAAATTTTGTAATGTTTGGTTAACTGTGAAAACTATCCCTCAAGATGTTTATAAGCCATGGAATCTATTAATATGCTGATAAGTTTATCTACCTACCCATATATTAGTTATATATTTTGATCAACTTCTATATTACCTAAATCTCTCCATCCCTCAGCCAGTTTAGCCCAACACTGAAAATCTGTGGCTTGCAGATAATGACTGTTGCAGTGTTCAAGATGGGAAATTCTATGGATCTGTGCTCAGTGATTCTGCACTTAACTGTGAATGCTTACATAAAGGATATATTGGAAGCAGGTGCTAGATAAACCAGAGATGAAAGAGTGATATGCTAGTAGGGGTCATGAGTAGTGACTACCAATAAGAGGAAGAAAATAATAAGGAGGTGCGCCTGGGTGGCTCAGTGGGTTAAAGCCTCTGCCTTCAGCTCAGGTCATGGTCCCAGGGTCCTGGGATTGAGCCCCGCATCAGCCTCTCTGCTCTGCAGGGAGCCTGCTTCCTCCTCTCTCTCTGCCTGCCTCTCTGCCTACTTGTGATCTCTGTCTGTCAAATAAATAAATAAAATCTTTAAAAAAATAATAATAATAAGGATAATTGATTCTGAGGCACCAGAACCCTAAAAGCAACACCACACTGACCATCTGAGGAGCTCAATCCCAAAGACCAGCACAGTCCTTCCAGAATTCAAGAGGAGGATTACAAACTAGGCTCTTTTATTTATTTATTTTTTTTAAATGAGAGAACAGGGAATGGAGAGGGAGAGTCAGAGGGAGAGAGAGAATTTTAAATAGGTTCCACACCAAGAGTGGAGCCCCACATGAGGCTTGATCTCACAAACCTGAGATCATGACCTCAGACCTTTAACCAACTGAACTACACAAGCACCCCCAAACTAGGCTCTTGATTCCTTAAGATCTAAAGAACACAAAAAGAGCTTTTCATGTTTAATTAATTTATTGATTAATGGCTTCATATTTGTCAAATGCCTATTACGTACTAGGCACACCATGGTAATCAAAGGACCAAAGGAGCAACTTCTTTCCTTATCAAAGAACATATGAAAAACAAGAGCAGAAACAGGAGTGAAATGTATGCCTGGGGTTGAATGACAACATGTTTTACAGAAGGGTCAATATGTCCAGCTTGTATGCCCAGCTGGACTCAGCCTAACTCTGTCTCTGTCAATACCAGTGACAGACCAGGGACAGAATCAAACCTAAACTTTCCTCACAGCAAAAGGTCAGGAGCTTCTGCAGCTCATGAAGCATATGTGGGGCTGGAGGTGGAGAAGAAGATAGACAACAGAAGTCTTTCTTTTCTATCACTGTGGAACTACAGTTCAATGCTCTTTTCCACCCAGGCAGCCAAGTGGAAGAGCTATTCTCTGAAGGACAGGACTGAACATAATATACTCTTTATTAAAGTGTCTGAGCTACAGGCTGAAGCACAGTTCTAGCCCCTTGGATTTGTCCTTTGCAGGAGCCATGCACTAGTCTTTCACTTGGGGAAGGAATATATTTGCTGTTTTCCTTGAGCTAGGACTGAGGGAAGGACAAAAATTTGCAGGCTTCAGTTTCTCTAATTAGCCTTTAGTAGAATAACAAACTCACCAATGAATTTTTCATATGTACAGTTCAAATTGTTATTTCTATTTTAATGAAAAAATGTAAAGGAAATGGAAAAATCTTGCTGAAAAAATTCTTTCTGCAACTGAGGATTCTAGGCTCTTTATAGATATATAGAAATCATGAGCAATCATTTTATATGATGATGTAGAGAATGCAAAAGATAATAGGCAGGCATTTTAAATTATCTTACTCCTTTAATAATAAAAAAATCTAATATTTATTAAATGCTTATTTATGCTCCAGCCTCTGTTTTTAGCTCCTTACATATACTATCTCTTCTAATGACTAAAAAAAAAAATTTCTTATGAGAAAAGAACTGTTGCCAGTATGCATGAGTAAAACAAGAGTCAGAGAAGTTAATTAACTTGACTAAAATCCCAAAAATAAAACTTAAATCCAGGTGCTCCAAACATTATCCTATGAGGTTCTATTTAGTCCTATAGGAGATGATAAGCTTTTAGCTACAGGGACAACTTCTGTCATCAAATTCAAAGCCAGGACCAAACAACACACTGGGCTTAACAGACCAGATTTCCTCCATGCCCACCATTCTGTCCTAACCTCTAAATATTTCTCTATGAAGATAAAGATAAAAGATATTTCTCCATAACTACAGTCCCCTCCATTCTGTGAAAGCATCCTCAGAGAAAGCACTACCTGGGCCTCAGTCTGTCTCCCAACTCACCCAAAGCCTAGTCTGGGAGATGAGAGTCATTTCTGATGCTGGCCCCCATAGCAGTACAGCCAGAGATTTAAAACCAGCAGCATCCTAATCCAGAATTCCCTCTGAAGTGATCCTCTAGAGGCAAAGAATCAATTCCTGGAGATGTCCCCAGGGCCAACAGCTATAATGACTAAGGCTTCTGGGCATTTTGGTCTTCTTTGTCTTGATCTCAGAGGACCTAGTTTTCCCTAATTCAAACCTGGGATGGCAACCATCCAAATACAGACTTCACCTCAGTCCTGTGTGAATGGTGGTACCTCACTAGCTATACCAAAATGCAAGTATACTTTAGTGCCTAATCTTTAACATTGTCTCTAAAAGAGAGAGAGAGAGAGGAAGAGAGGAAGGAAGGAACAAAGAAAAAAAAAAAAAGCCAGCAAGAAAGAAAAAAAGATAAAATGTAAAATAAAAGCTCATTCATGAATACACATGCGTTCTAGTTGGGATTCTCTCATTCCTTCCTCAGCTTCCCAGTAAAGCCTTTCAGTGCTGTGGTCTGTAGTCTCTGTTTCCATGTACTTCCCATCCTATTTGCAGTTCACTCTAGTGAGAGTTTTTTCCCATACCACTGAAAGCATCTTTGCAGGTGTCTTCAACAGCCCGCTTATTGTTAAACCCAGAGAATATTCCTCACCCTACTCTCCTTTCAGCAGGATTCAGAACAGTGGAAAATTGCCTCCATATTAAGTTACTTTTATTACTGATTTTTCTTTTTCTTTCTTTCTTTTTTTTTTTTTTTTTTTGGTGACACCACATTTTCCTCCTGTTTTAATTTCCACTCTTCAATATCCTTTAATGGCTTATCTTCCTCCTACATCACTAAATGTTAGCGTGCCACTGACTTGTTTTTTTGCCCTATTCTTTAATCCCACTCTCACTGAATGATATTATCAAATCCTATTGATTTAATCTCTCTATATTTCAATTACCCTCAAAAGCATATCTTCAGGCCTGAATTCTGTCTTGAGCTCCAGACCAATTCCTACTTGATCATTCCATGTGGATATCAAATAGGAAATTTAAAATTTCCTTTTAAGGAAGGAAAAGGAAATACTTTTCTTTTAAGGAAAGTATTCAGTGTAGTGAATAATGTAAAACAAAAACAAAACTTCTTTTTATGTGCTCATAGTTAATTTTAATAAATCACACTAGCCATACCACAATCCACCCAGTTGCCCAAACAAAAATTCCAGATCTTTTCATACTTTCTCCTTTATATTTAATCCCTTACCAAGGACTATTGAGTCCAAACCAAAATATATTTCACATACTTCAAATTCCCTTCATCTTCACTTCTATCATGCCAGCAAGGTTACCATGACCTCTTGTAGAATAGAGCAATAATCTCCTTATGATTTTTTTTAAATTTGCTCTTTTATTTGTTTTACTTTGTTATGGTATGATTTATAAATCATAGAATTGATCCATTTTAAGGATACAATTTGATGAGTTTTAGTAAATTTATATAATTGTGAAGCTATTATCCCAAAACAGTCTTAAAATTTCCATTACATAAAAAGACTCCTTGATGGTGGTTTGAGGTCAGCCCAGGGTTTGTCTTCAGCTCCAAGAAATCAGAGATATGCTCTCTATTTTTATAGTTTGCCTTTACTAGAAATTTCATATAAGTGGAATCATAAAATATATTGTCTTTTGTGTCTGGCTTCTCCCAGTTAACATAATGTTTTGAGTTTTACACATATTGCTAAATATAGTTATAGCTTGTTCCTTTTCCTTCCTGAGTAGTATGTCATTGTATAAGTAAAATATATTTATCTACTCATTTGGTAGTTGAAATACATTCGGGTTGTTTACCACTTTTGACTATTATGAAAAATGTTGTTACAAACATTAGCATATAGTCCTTGTATGGACATGTTTGGGCAGATGCCTAGAAAAGGAAATACTGGGTAGTATGGTAGGTGTTTCTCTAATTTGGAAGAAAATGCCCAGCTGTTTGTGGATGACCCATTTTATACTCACATCACCAATGCATTAGGATTCCAGTTTTTTTTTTTTGTTTTTTTTTTTTTTAAAGATTTTATTTATTTATTTGACAGAGAGATCACAAGCAGGCAGAGAGGCAGGCAGAGAGAGAGGAGGAAGCAGGCTCCCTGCTGAGCAGAGAGCCCGATGCGGGGCTCGATCCCAGGACTCTGAGATCATGACCTGAGCCGAAGGCAGCGGCTTAACCCACTGAACCACCCAGGTGCCCCAGGATTCCAGTTTAATGTAACTACTGATTTGGTTAGATTTACATTTGTTGTATTGATATTTGTTTTTTATATGATTCAGTCTTTTTTGGTTCTTTTCTCCTTTATTGTCTTCTATCATGTTAAAGATTTTTATTGTACTGTTTTAAGGGTTGACTGCCTTTTTTTTCCCCCAGAACTTTGAATATGCCATTTGACTGCTTTCCAGCCTCCATTTTTTTTTTTTTCCCCTGATAAAAAGTCAGGAATTATTTCAAGCTTTTTAGCCTGTAACTTGATTAGTCATTTTCTTCTGCCATTATCAGTCTTGGGTTTTTGGTAGTTAGATTATGATGTTTCTATGTGTTAATATCTTTATATTTATTCTAATTAAGGTTTCTTGAGTTTCTTGGACGTGTGAATTTTTAGTTGTTAAATATATAAAGTTTTTAACATTGTGTATCTTCAAATATTGATTCTGTTATTTTGCTCTCTTTTTCTGGACCTACCAATATACATAGGTTGGATTGTCAATGTTGCCCCACAAATATCTGAGACTCTGTTTTGCTTCAATATTTTTTCTCTATATTATTTGAACTTGAGACTTCTCTATTTGTCTTCAAGTTCACAGATTTTTCCTTCCCCTTCCTCAACTCTGCTGAATCTATGTATTGATTTTTTTTAACTTCAGTTTATTATAATTTTTAAAATTCTTTTCTTTCTTTCCTATGGTTTCCTTTCCTATATGGAGTTCCCTTATTCATTCAATAATTTACCATTTGTATTTTCTTTAATTACTTGAACACAATTTTCTTTAATTCTTTGAAGGCATTTGATTTTTCTGAATCATTTGTCTGCTAAAATCAACATGTGGGTCCTTTAGGAGTCAGATTCTATTAATTACTGTTTTTCTTTATTTTGGTTCAAGCTTTCCTATTTCTTTGAAAGTCTCAGAGGTTTTTTTGTTTTGTTTTGTTTTGTTTTTGAAAGTTAAATGTCTTAAATATTATAGCATAGCCACCCTAGGTTCTTAATTGTCTTTTAAAGGGTTGCTGTGTTTTTGTTATTCTTTTCTTTGTGTTAACCTTTAGTAACTTGTCAATTTAAACTGTGGCATTCACATTCCCACAAGAAATCTCTCTTGCTAAGTACAGCCACTGATATGTCTTCTCAGATTACTTTTATTTCATTTATCAGCCTGACTTCTAGGAGTTGCCCATGTGTCTGCCCATCCTGGTGACATGCCAATACACCTTAAGCCGGAAACACTTCGGTGATTGATCTGCATGTTATACGGGAAGCATGCTTATTCAATTAATTCTCAAATACCCAATTACTTTTACTTTCTAGCAGGTTTTCTTAGGTTTCACCAACATGTTTGTAGTTTCTTAGAAAGCCAGTGGTGCATACAAAGCTACTGAGCCCTTCCATGACAACAATTTCCAGGTTCTCACTGTTGAATTTCTCTCTGGAGCCCTAACTGCAAACTGAAACTACGGAAGTTGTGTTTAATTCCTAAGAAGTTTGCCTGTTTTAGCTACAAAGGCTCTTTTTTTGCCTTTTCTCTCCACCTCAAGTTGAGGCTGCACCCTGGCAGTACTGCTGTTGGTTTTTAGTAGACTCCAACCTGGTAAAACTACTCAGCAAAAAAAAAAAAAAAAAAAAAAGGCAAGGGTGAGAGAATGGTGTCCTTACCTGCAGCTATGGCAGAAACACCTTTTTCTGATGGAAAACACGACATTATGTCTGAAGCTGATATAAATAGCCAAGTAGAGGGTAAAAACTTTATGGTAAGGAAGAGTGATAAAAAAAAAATTGTTGCAATGTTGTTCTTGAGGAGACACGGGAAAAATATAGTGCAAAATTGGAAGAATTGGCTTTAGGAAAGAGCATGAATATTTCGTCTAACTTATATAAGGTAACCGAGAAATTAGCATACATTTGACTCTCCTGGTTAGGCGAGTAAATGTAATTTAGGGCACTGGATATTGTTTTCTGATTGTTTCAATTTTCTTAATGAAGTAGGAAGTGAAGTCAGCAACAAAGAATAAGGATTTGGGTAAAATGTAAGGGAGTAGGAGAAGAGTCATTAAGTATACTCGAAAGCACAGAAGGAGTTATGTGAGCTATTTGGTATGAGTCAACATGGTTGCGTGATTTCCTCTAGCACACTGGGCTGTGTAAACTCAGATGGTGACATTAAGGACTAGCCGGACTTAACCAGAAGTCCTTTATAACAGATGACAAGGGAATGTTGAATGAATAGGAGGTTTCATGACTTTCTCTAAGATCAAACAGCTGAAAATTAAACCTGGTTTTAAGCAAGGTATATCAGACTTCAAAGACTCTACTCTTTCTGCTAAACTTTGCCATTTTGTATCTGGAAAGGCAGATCCTTGATAATGTAGAGTTCCAGATAAGAGGAAATTCTGATTGTTAGGATAATCTGGAAGTCCATCTGGAAGAGGTTAGGCTACAAGCAGCATCAGTTTCTATAGATATGAATGAGGCAAATCATAATGTCCTCAGAGGAGTTAAGTCACCAGTTAAAAGACTCAGAAAGTTTGCACCAAGCACTTTGTGTGTGTGTATTTCTGTTTATAAAAGTACTTGTAAGAGATTGGAAAGCATTAGCACTCTCACAAACTTGAAAATCCTTAAGGGCAAAGACTTACTTTGTCTTTTAACTCCTTACCCTTAATGGTTTGGGATGCTTAAAGATAGTTTAAAAAGAATAAAAACTCTCTATAGAAATTATACATACACACATATCACATGTAGGATCATGTAAAACTAATAAATATATAGACAGTCATGGATTTCTAAACATAGTCACAAACTCTTATATAATAATATACAGAAACACTTATCATAAAGCACTGGTTCTTAATGTTTTTTGAATAGGTGGTCTCCTATAGGTTGTAAAACATATTGGGAAAGAAATGGGTTTAGAAATCAAAAATGCAATAAAATAAAAAATACAATAAAACAAACTTCTATAATACATTCTCTAATGTGCCTGGGAAAAAAGCATCATCATAAGAATTATTTATATCTGGCTTTCGTTTTCTGCTGTTATATGTAAATATGCCTATGAAGGAAAATAAATGAGATCAAAAGGGGCATGAAGAGATGATGGATAGGGTCTGTGGATAATTTAAGGACCCAACACACAAAAGCACACATTGATGGAATAACTAGCTGTTTCTATAATTTAGAGAATTACCTCAACAACGAAAAAGTATCATTACAGAAAAATTCATTAAAACAAATTAAAGAAGTTATATTTAATAGATTTAAATAACATCTCAGGAAATCAAAGAATACAACAAATTCAGAGAACTTTGTTCTCTATGTTTCTGATGAAGAGTCAGGCAACCCTTCTCTCCATTCCAGAACAACAGTAGACTCCCAGCCCTATTTCAGGGTAAATCACAACACTATGTCATCATTGAAACTGAGACTGGTTTTGGAGTTAGAAGACCTGGATCAACATCCGGCTGGAATCCTAGAACTTATTTAGTGGTTCAACATGAGGCAAATTGTTTTTTATATATTTATATTTATTTACATATTTAATATATATTTATTACATATACAAGTTTTTTTAATATAATATGAATGTGTGTGTGTGTAAGAGAGAAGAAGTTTCTTCTTCAAACTTGGCTGACAGAGTGCAAATAAAATGAAAAAAATTTTGAGATTTGTTGGCAAAAGAAGGGACAGTTTGACAGATGAAGGAAGGGTTTGGAATCCTTAAGGAAATCATGACAGAATAGCCCAGAGGCTAACAATACCCCTGAGGGATGTTTTCAGAGGAGTTGTGAAATTGTTACAGAGTTGTGATAGTTCCAGACACCCCCAGAGGTTTGAGAAGTCTTCATAAGAGTTCTGTTTGCTAACCTCAGTAAAAGGAAGGAAGCCAGATTAATTCTGAACTGAAGCACAGAGGTTGATACAGGTAATAAATTAATCTTAAAATATTTTTACATGCCTTCTACATGGCAAGCACTGTGTGGAATTATTTATGTACATTATTTCATTAGATCATCATTGAAATTCTAGTGAGGGAAATGATAAGAGCAGATGACAAGAGTCTAAGTAAGAAAAGGTGGAAAAAATAAGTATACATGTTGTTATTAGGGAGAGAAGAAGACATATACCGCAGGGGAGAACCTAGTGCATGGAAAGAATGAAAAGAAGATCAGATGGAAATACAGGAACTGGGGGCTAGAAAAAGAGGGTGCTGAACGTTAGAGACAATGAAAAAGAGAAAGGAGAGTAGAGATAGGAATGAGGAAAAAAGAAGATGAGGTAAAACACATTTGGATAAAGAAAAACAGTCAAAAGCACTGGAAACAATCGGGAAAACAAGAATCATTATTTCCATAGAACAACTGTGCTTCTACAGGCCCTGAGGACTTCAACAATATCAAAGATTTTTCAAGTCTTTCCCAGAAAAACATCCATGTGGAATGAGTGAACTGGTTCTTCCCAAGTGAAAACCATCAGAATTGCCTGAGATGAGGGATCAGCAGACCCAAACATGTGAAGGACTCTCCCTTAACATGGAAAGAATTTAAAAAGCCCCTTCCTCAAGGAGCAGCTAAAGGGTTAGACAGACAACGCAAAGTGCTTTGTTTAGGTCTGAGCATTCTAATATATTGTGAGAGAGACCTGGAGTTTGTTTGCAGCACATAACACAACCTTTGTAAGTGGACCACACTATCTCTCAAGGATTCCTCGATGTCCAAGAGATCAGAATCTCTTCAGATCAGAATCTGAAAAAAAACAAAACAAAAGAAAACAAAACTTTTTCATAGTGCTGTAAGTGGACCACACTATCTCTCAAGGATTCCTTGATGTCCAAGAGATCAGAATCTGAAAACAAAACAAAACAAAACAAGACAAAACTTTTTTATAGTGCTGTCTCCCAAACAGCAATTCCTCAACTAACAGCAACACAGGAGGAAGGAGCAGAGAAGCCTACCTGGTCATGTGCATATGGCAAGTTCTTGAGATTTTTCTTTCTCCTTTCCCATAAGAGGCACCAAGGAGAGAACAAAGACACCATGATATCTTTCAAAGGCTCCTCATTTAAGGTTTTTTTTTTTTTTCATCTGTGTTATTTTAGAAAAAGATTTTTCTATTGGTTAATGATTCCCAACCCACATGCAAAAGATCAGGGAGGAGATTGAGAATTTGTAAGACTTCTGAAAAAAAAAATGATATTCAATCACCCACATTAATTAATTTATTTTTTCATTCCTTCATTTAACACATTAACACAACAACACATATTATTTTATTCCTTCATTTAAGCAGATACTAATATATGCCTAATATGTGGTCTATTAAGTGATGAGCATACAACTATTCCTTTCTTTCGGGGAGTTTAACTTCTAGCAGGCAAGGTGGGTATTAAACAAATACTCATGCAATATTTAACTATTTCCACTTAGGAGAAAGAAAAGCCCAGAATGTGAAAACAACATAGTTATGACTTAAGGACTCTTAAATCACTCTGAGAACTTGGAAAAGGGTTACTTGGGAAGGACAGAAAGGCTTTGATAGGCAAAGAGGAACTGTTTGAGAGGTGAAGAAAGGTGTAAAAAAAATATGTGGAAATCCTGTATCAGAAAGTATCTCAGTGCGATCCAGGCACTTAAACACTGCAAATCTGGCTGGACTGAAGAGACCAAAGGGGAGAGATAGGATGTGAATTGGTGTGGGAGCAGTAGATAAGAGTAGAAGCTGAATTGTGCTGTTATCTTGAGAGCTAAGGTAAGGATTTGAGACTCTGTTCTAGGTACAATATAAGCCCTTAAAGGAGCCTTTGCTTGTGATGAATAACATACTCCAAATCCAAAAAGTTTATTCAGGCTTCAGAATGAAGAATTACTGGCATGGGCACTACACGATGGAGGATAATCAGGGAGCCTGGGAGAAACGGGTTATACTATGTATTGACTGTACAAAAGACAGAGAGGGGATACTTATTTCATGTTTTGGAGGCAAGTGTGAAATTGGTTAAACGTTGGTTTGATGAAGGAAGAGGTTTTAAGAATGACCTCAAGTTTCTGGTACATTAGGTGACTCTCAAATTAAAAATCCTGTAAGTGGCTACTCTCATATCCTATGTGTGGTTCTTTCTGGGCCACCTTTATTACGGGTTCCTTGCTACTTTAAAAGGAAGTTATGCAATGAATCTTGGAACACTGAAAAAATAAAATTTAAAAAAAATTTAAAAAATTAAATGAGGTTATGGAAAATTATAAATTATTAAAATTTATGAAGATTAAATATTAATTTGAAGAGTTTTATCACTAATGTGTTATTTACAAATGTTGGCCACTATAAATACAGTTACACAGATGCAAAGGCATGTGGAAAAATACACACACATATATGTATACTGTATATACGTGAGCATATAAGACTATATGTGTGTGAATATACACACAGATTTGTATGAATACGGGCTTGTGATGGCAGTGGAATTGTGTGTAGGTATTTGTGTGGTAGTAGTGGTGTGAGTTTAGTGGGTTTTTTTATTATTTAGCAAAATGCTTTACACTATTAAGCCCTTGGGTGCTGCTGCTTCATCTTATGTGATTATCTAGGAAGCAAAGGGACAAAGTGATACAAAAACCTCCTAGACTCTGTTTTCAACATAACTGCCCCCCGCCACTGTTTCTCTTCTATATTCATAAAATCATTTACCTATCTTCTATGAAAATATATTTTCAATTTAGGAGCTACAAGCCAAGTGGGAGAGTCCAGTTTCCCCCAACAGTAACAACATGACAATGAACTCAAATGCATCACAGGCCAACCATCACAGTTTCATTTTAATAGGTACCCCTGGGATGCCAGATAAAAATGCATGGATGGCCTTTCCCCTGGGATTTCTCTACACACTAACTCTCCTGGGAAATGGTGCCATTTTGGTTGTCATCAAGGTAGATGAGAGTCTCCATGAGCCTATGTACTACTTCCTCTCCATCTTGGCTCTCACTGATGTTAGTCTCTCCATGTCCACCTTGCCCTCCATGTTGAGCATCTTCTGGTTTAATGCCCCTGAGATTCCCTTTGATGTGTGTATTACACAGATGTTTTTCATCCATGGATTTGGAGTGGTAGAATCAGGAGTTTTAGTGTCCATGGCCTTTGACAGATTTGTGGCCATCCGAGACCCATTAGGCTATGCTTCTGTCCTCACCCTTGGCATCATTGGAAAGATTGGAATAGCTGTCCTCATCCGGGCAGTCTGTGTAGTCTTCCCTGTTCCCTTCCTTATAAAGCGGCTACCTTTTTGCCGTTCCAATGTCTTGTCTCATTCATACTGTCTCCACCAAGATGCAATGCGGCTAGCCTGTGCCAGCACCCGCATTAACAGTCTCTGTGGACTCATCATAGTCATCTTCACATTGGGGCTCGATGCCCTCATCATTCTCTTTTCTTATGTGCTCATCCTAAAGACTGTGCTGGGCATTGCTTCCAGAGATGAAAGGCTCAAAGCCCTCAACACCTGCCTCTCTCACATCTGTGCTGTGCTCCTCTTCTACATTCCTTTCATTGGTGTCACCATGATCCACAGATTTGGAAAGCATTTGTCACCAGTAGTCCACACACTCATGGCCAATATCTATCTGTTACTCCCCACTGTACTTAATCCCATTGTCTATAGTGTGAAGACCAAGCAGATACGAAGGCGGATCATAAACATGTTCCAGAGGAAAATGAACAGGACCTAGGGAAATGGAGTCAAGTATAAGGTGCAGCAGTTTCAGCAGTTTCAATGCAGCCAAATTATGTACATCTAGTAAAATGCAAGGGTGAGCAAGGCTTGTGAGTGACGATACAACACTGGTCATTCTTGTTCTGTATATACTCCATTTTGAAATGTACACATTTCGATATCTGGTATCACATACAAAATCTAATTTAATTAAACTATAATTTTCTTCTTTTAAACTAGAGATGAGCATCAGTAATGATAAATTATCACCTGCTTATCTAGATAACACTTATGGGTATTTACTCATATAACATGAAGTAATATTCTTTCTTTAATTATCAATTAAATAATATTTACATAGAGAAGGATTCTGGAAGCCCAATAGCACTACTGAAGGGAAGGGTCTCTGAGATATTGTTTTGTTTTGTTTTTTCTTTAAAATAGAGCAAAGGAAACTGTTACAAAATCAAATAGCATTTAAGTTTTGGTATTTATGGAGTAAAGAGTACCAATGACAAAATTAAAACAGACACATCTGTGGTTACTTAATTTACTCCTTTTCTTTTAAGGAATATCACTTCTTTACAGATTTGTAGTAGTCCTAGTTTTCTGCCACATGCTTAGTAGAATAATGGGTGTTTTGTCTTTACTCTTTTGACCCAGTATGAGTAAAGTATATTTTGCTGTGTACTAGAGGATCCAACAAAACTTGACCAAGTAAAATTACCCCTGGGCATTTTATGAGGACTAGTGAAAACTTTCAGCACTGGGAAAAAGTTTTAGAAAGCAGTGAGGGTGGTGGGTAGGGAGATGGGGTAACTGGGTGATGGACATTAAGGAGGGTACTGGATGTAGTGAGCACTGGGTGTTTTATGTTACTGATGAATATGTAAATGTTACCCCTGAAACTAATAGTATACTCTATGTTAATTAAATTTAATTTAAATAAATTAAAAAAAAAAGCAGTAAACACATGTGTTGAGGATGAATATGTCAAATGCAATGTGTCTTTGCATTGATGCTGGTGCCTGTTTTAAGTATTTTATTAATCATGAAACAATGAATTTGCTGGGAGGATTACTTGTTCTTTCAGTGAATATGCATTTAACCCTAATGAGATGCCAGTCATGATGCTAGACCTGGAAATACAGAGGAAAATGTACTAATTTACTGCTTAATCCTTGGCACGGTTCTCTGAAAAGAAATATATATACAAGTCAAGTAGGTATTACATTTCAGTATCACATTTATTAATAGTAATGGATAATGCTATTTGCCTTTAAATACCTTTTTAAAAAAAGATTTTATTTATTAAGAGAGCAAGAGCAAGCAGGGGGATGGGGCAGAGGGAAAGAGAGAGAGAAAGAATCCCAAGCAAGACTCCACACTGAGGATCCCCTCACAAGGCTCAAGCTCTCAACACTGAGATCATGACCTGAGCCGAAATCAAGAGCTGGACACTGAGCTAACTGAGCTACCTAGGTGCCCCTGCCTTTATATATCTTAATATCCTTGCAACAATCTTTGAGAGTAGGTGTTAGCAACATTTTACACATGGGGAAATAAGTTTTAGGGTAGTTAAGTAACTTGCTCAAGTTAAACAGTTTTTAAGTGTCAGAACTAGATTTAAATTTGGATCTGTTGATTCTAAAGCCTGTAAAGTGAAACTTAATCCATGTCTCAGGGTTTCCTAGGCTTGCAAGCAAATTCCATGAGGAGGGAATGAAGCAGTGATTCTAAGATACAGCTGCATGAGAGATAAACTAGTAATCAATATTGTCAAAACCTTATGGAAGAAGTTCATCTGGCCAAGACGGAAGTAAACAATGGGAATTACTTGAAAATGGTTGGTTGGTATAGAAGGCAAATATAGCCAAGGCCTCAGTATCGATACTATCTAAGTGAAAAGCATGAATCCCATAAAGGACACTTTATAATCAGTTAGCCTACAAGGAGAAAAAAAATATATAACTTGATTTGTATTTAAATTATCTCAGTCTTCAAAAACGTTTATTTTTCTTAATGTGTTACTGTATACAATTATTCAATAAATAAATATAAAATATAAATGTATTAGGGATTGTCCTTTTTTCTTTTTTCCTTATACAGATATACAACCAAAAACTTGAAAACTACTACTCCAGACTAAGGATACAAGAGAATTACCATGAGAGGTTTTTACAAAGTTCACATACTGTGATTAAAGAGGCAATTAACTGAAAGTGCCCTTTGAATTCCATTAATCTTTGATTCTCTGGTGGGGCCATGAAGTGGCAAGATCAAAAGTCTAAATTCTTTACCGGCAATCAACTCACATACTCCACATATTCACTGTGCAATCCCACCTCTGGCTCCTACAGTCTGGCTTTTGTGCCCATTAATATATGGAAGGTATGTTTTCCATGGCTCCAATCTCTTTCTAACAAATCAAGTATTTTCCACCTCAACCCTCCCTCAGTTTAAATTATTTGGGCAAATTACAAATATTTACCATCCCCTGCTTTTTAATCTCTTCGCTGATTTCATGACATCTCAACGTGTCCTACTGCTACCTCCTGTTTCTTCACCTGCTTTCACTTCTTCATCTCCTGCAGGATGTGGGTATTTCTCAGTTTCCCCCATGTCACTCTACTACCTCAGTAAATCTCTTCTGCTAAGATGACATTCACGCTAATGGCTTTAAAATACAACCCAGTAGATCTCTCTCTCTCCCTATTCTCTCCCTCGTGATCTAATTGTTCGTTCTTAATTGCCCTTGCATAATCTCTATGTGGAATCCTTTTTTAAAGATTTATTTATTTATTTGAGACAGAGAGAGAGCGAGAGAGCGAGAGAGAGAGAGAGCGAGCTCATAGAGGGGGAGGGGCAGAAGGAGAAAGAGATCTCAAGCAAAACATGGAGCTCAGTGTAGGGCTCCATCTCACAACCCTGAGATCATGACCTGACCTGAAATCAAGAGTCAGACGCTTAACCAACTGAACCATCCAGGTGTTCCCACTCTTGTGGAGTTTTTTTATACACCTCAATTACCAGAATCTTTAACTCTTGCTCTTTCCCACAGTAACCACATTCTAGTTCTTTCTTTAAAGGTATAAACATGCTCCATTTATACTACATTCAAAAAATACTGACACATAATTCAGAAACTCAGTCCTTGATTCTTTCTTCGATTTGTGTGTGTCATTGACACCCGCAATAATCAGTCTGGTTGGTCCTCTTGCAAAAGTAGGATACGGGTTTTTGGTCGAATTATGGAGTAGAATGAGAAAAGAAACTTTCTAAGGAGGAAGAAAACAACACAGGAGACAATATGTCAAACTAAATGTTTAACTACATCTTAAAATAACCTGTCATAGAAAAATTTAATTTGAATTATTATGTAGCCATATGTATAATTCAAACACATAGGATAGATATTCTACTTAAGAATAAAAGATGAATCTTATTTTTTTCTACTAAATCAGTATTTTGCAAATTGTATGTGGTAAATTAATTTTGAGCTTTTTTTTCTTAATTCACTTCAATCCAGCCCATTCTCTCCCTGCCCCTCTAACTGGGCCTGCTCTTCCTCCCCTCGTCACACCAGAAGCCACAATCACACTCCAAGTACACCCTGTTTGCCTTCCTGGGAAACCCCACATTCTACCCACTCAGATCAGGAAAAAGAAATTGCATCCATACAATTTTATTGTATTGTATACAAAACCATGTGCTTTGGTGGCACTGCAAAGTCAAATTGTTATAAAAATTTTCAAATTTTCTCACTTTCCTTACTTGCCTCATCGCAGGTAGGTAACAGACAGGGCATGACACTTTCCCTCAAAGGGATGTTGTAATACCAAATAAAATAACATGTAAAAGGCTTTGGCACTGTGTCTTTTTGCTTAGTGGGCAATCTACAAATACAAGTTCTCTTATTCCCTTATCTTCAATATTCTTAGACACTCCTTATAATTGCACAAAACCTCATGTTTACCAATAGTTGTACTCATATGATTAAACTTAATTTCATAAACATAATTTCATAACACTGGATTTCCAGGTAAGAGAATACCTAGTGTCACACACAGAAAAGCTAAACTTTACCCTTAATCTTTTGATCTCAAGTTATACAACATAGTTGGCCCCTGATCCATTGTATACATTTATATTCGTAATCCTAAAATTTGATCATTTTTCTGATTCATGTTTTAATAAAGTATTATCCCCAGGTGTTCTCTTATTATTTAATGAGTATAGTTCATTTCTCCCCTTTTAAGCAAATGGAGGTCATTCCTAATTCTTGAGTGAGAATGTTAAATTAATTTGGTGAGCTTTAATTTAAAAGGTGTTGAACTCATGGCCTATTTGTGTTCAGAAGAGTTATTTAAAAATTGAATTAACAATATTCCCTGCCTTCAGCTGTTATATGCCAAAAATGCAGGGCTATAGGACAGTACACTGAACAGTTCCTATAAATGTCACTCTTCCTATACTAAGCAAAGAACAACTTGGCACAGGAAAAGGAAAGTATGCTCTGAGAGCAAGGAAATCTCTCTCTCTTTTTAAAGATTTTATTTATTTGACAGACAGAGATCACAAGTAGGCAGAGAGGCAGGCAGAGAAGGGAGGAAGCAGGCTCCCCGCTGAGCAGAGAGCCGGATGTGGGGCTCGATCCCAGGACCCTGGGATCATGACCTGAGCCGAAAGCAGAGGCTTTAATCCACTGAGCCACCCAGGCGCCCCTGTTTTTGTGATTTTTGAGAAATAAAATGTTATATTTCTCAAATAACTGGAATAAAAATTGGAAAGGAGAGAAACGTTTAAGAGGTAGACAAATAGAGGGGAAAATAAAATAAGGTAGAGGGAGGGAAGGAGAGAAGAGAAAAAGAATAAATAGAGAAAACAGAGATTCAAAGAGCATCAGATGTAAAAGTTTATCTATTTCACATTTTACTAATAAAAAAGCTGAAGCCTAGATAAAGAAACAACTTACCCTCAGTCAAATACCTGCTAGTAGCAAAGCAGATAAGAGAGAGGGGAAGGCACAACCTTGCTGAGGAATATTACAGTTAAGTGCCATGGGAGTTTGAGTGTTCAAGTAGAGAAGACCAAGTCAAAGTTAGATCTCTTGGCCAAGGTGCTTACTCCCTAATATTGGTCCTTAGATTTTGTTCTTTACCTATGTTGCCCAGGATCTAGAAAACAGGAGGAGTTCAAGCTTATCTCCTAAAGATTAGGCTTTTAGATCCCAAGTTCTTCCTTTGAAAGTTAATCTAGCCCTGACCCTCCATAGTTCATACTGCCACATATATGGGAAAACAGACTAAGTGTTCTGAATCTGCCCCCAGGCTACCATAAGCTAATGGCCTTGTCATATATCCTAAATTGTAGGAGCAGGTGAACAATAAAATAAAACTAAAAAATTCTCTCGTATGTGAGTAACAGCAAACAAACAAAAAACACACTTCCACCGGTCTAGGGAAACTTCCAAGTTATCTAGGCAATGTAGGATATTTGTAGATGATAGAGTAAGATTAGGACTGGCCTTCAAAGGAAAGGCTGACTCTTCATTATACCAGGATGAATGATAGCTACAGAGAATCTGAGGAAACAGGGAAACAGAAAAACCCTCCTGATGTAGAAATTAATTATAAGCACACCTCACTTGACAGTAGAGCCACAAACTCTCTTATCATGGAGGAAATTCCCAAACTGCAATCATTCTAGGGTTCTAAATGGAAGTAATTTTAAAAGTCCAGTGTCTAACCAATATAGAAACAGTTATCCAGTATTCTACAGGTGACATGTATCTTCTGCCTACATTAGTTCCATCGACTGGAAGTTCCCTACACTTTAAGGCAATTCATTTATCAGAGAATCAGCTATCCATCTCGTAGAAAAAGGTGACCTATTACAATGAGGTTAAAGAAGTTATCTTCACATCTTTCCCTTAAAGGTGTGAATGAGAAAGAGGGCCAGAACATAGGTTATGGAGTGCTTGGGTTGGAGAAAAGAGGACAAAGGAAAGATAAAGGGACAGGAGAGAAGAGGTTGGGAAACAATTAGAAACTTCAGTGATGGTATCTTAAAGTAGTCTGTTGATAGGCCAACTTTATCCTCTGATTTTTCTCTAAAACTTACCTAGTTTCTGAGAATGTCCCTAACTGGAAGAGGTCTTGAGCAGCCTAAGACTCGCCTGGCAAAACCATTGCCACTACCCACATGAGAACTTTTATTTCTTGCACTGCTCCAAAAGTCCTCCTCCTACTACACCATGGAGAGTTTCATGGGTCAATGAGCAGGGTTATTCCCTGGAGCTTCTGAGATTGAGGAGGTCTCCCCAGGGCTATAAAATTACCTCCTAGATATTCATGTCTGGGATATGAGATAGTATTGAGGAGTCTAGTAGAAAAAGGTGTCTGTTTTTGTGTATGTGTGTGGAGGGGTTCAGTTTCAGAGGCTGCTTATTGCTCAGTCATGGTCTCTCAAGGCCATCTTAGCCACCTCGCTCTTTCCACACTTAGAGTGATAGTTGCCTTTATTTTATAAAGCAAAATAGGTGACCAAGAAGACTGTCAAAGCAAAAAGCTCTGTTCCTGCCTCTGATGACACCTACCCAGAAATGGAAAAATTCTTTCCCTTCAATCCTTTAGATTTTGAGAGTTTCGACCTGCCTGAAGAACACCAGATTGCACACCTCCCCTCGAATGGAGTGCCTCTCATGATCCTTGATGAGGAGAGAGAGCTTGAAAAGCTGTTACACCTGGGCCCCCTTTCACCTCTGAAGATACCCTCTCCACCATGGGAGTCTAATCTGTTGCAGCCTCCAAGCGTTCTGTCGACCCTGGATGTTGAATTACCACCTGTTTGCTATGACTTAGATATTTAAATTACTTAGCATTTAATAGTTTGTATGTTTTGTATTAATAAAGCAATTCTTTAACAGAAAAAAAAATAACAAACAAAAATATCTCTAAGAAAAGTGACTCCAAGATTTTCCCATTCTATTTTCCCATGAAATCTACAGTCGAAATGACTCCCCCAGTGAATGAATTTTTCCTGATGTTTTATCCGCATTTTTCAGTTTTCAGTATTAACCTGATAAATCCAGCTATGCACTGTGCAAAACCTGACTAGATAAGGAAGAAATGCTCATATAGAAAGAGCTTCATAGACTAAGCTTTCTTAATCAATTGCCATTATCTATACAATAGTCCCACAGTAATTTAACATTAATACAGATTACTCTTCAATACCACAGACTCTCAAAGTGTTCAGTTCCTTAATAAAATAAAATTCATTTCTACATACTATGATCATTCTTTTAATACTGTTTGGAGTAATTAAGCTGTGGAATTGCTCTACTTGAAATAATTTAACCTCTATATTCCACTGCTCATTACAAAGGTGACATTTTGCAACTTAATCCACTCTTACTCTTATTTTTCATCTATACTGACAAATAGTTTTGTGTAATTGAATCACTATAATTTTATTCCAATCTCTCAACCAAAATGTTTTTTTTAAATATTTTATTTATTTATTTGACAGAGAGAGAGAGATCACAAGTAGTCAGAGAGGCAGACAGAGAGAAAGGGGGGAAGCAGGCTCCCTGCTGAGCAGAGAGCCCCATGCGGGGCTCGATCCCAGGACCCTGAGATCATGACCTGAGCTGAAGGCAGAGGCTTAACCCACTGAGCCACCCAGGTGCCCCTCAACCAAAATGTTTTAAGAGAATCTCAACCAGGCTCTACTCTCAGTGTGGAGCCCTACACAGGGCTCAATCTCATGACCTGAGCCAAGATCAAGTCAGATATTTAACCTACTGAGCCACCCAGGCGTCCCTGGACTCGGATTTATTTTCACTTTCTGTCTATTCGTCAGAACAAATATAAAACTAAACAATTACTATCTCTCCTTTTAAATTTCAACCTCATCAAAGATGAAAATGGATAGAGGACACTGACTATGCAATAGGTCAGACTATATGGTTTTATAGATTTAGAGAATCTATCTTCCATTAATTATTTCAATTCTCTTTAATTGGATAATAATACCATTCCTATCAAAAGCAGTTTCAAATATTCACATTTCCAACCCCCTCTGACTCAGTCTTTCTCTCAGCACATTCTATAGCAAAACCGTTCCCCTACTCATTCAAAAGAATTGTGATGATTTGATCTAGTCTTTCTCAGTACCTTACCTCTCTTAGCTACTTCTTGAAATATATCCACACCCATCCTTTCCTTCCCAGAGTTCAAGTAAATTGCCTCTTTCCAGGTTCAATATTAACCCTACCCCAGTCCTAGAGTCTTTGACTCCATTTCCTACTTTAATTCTTGCTTTTCTCATTTAATTGTATGTATAAGCAGATTCCTTCCAAATCTATATCTCCGATCCTCATCTTTGTGTTGAGTTTCAGATACTTACATGTATCTGTCTGATGGTCATCATCTTTACCTATACATCACTCAATTCATCAAAATGAACAAATCCAAAACTATTTTTTTATTATGTTATGTTAGTCACCATGCAGTACATCATTAGTTTCTGAAGTAGTGTTCCATGGTTCATTATTTGTATGTAACACCCAGTGCTCCATGCAATATGCGCCCTCCTTACTACTCAACACCATGCTAACTGATCCCCCCCCCAAACCCTCAGTTTGTTTCCCAGAGTCCATAGTCTCTCATGGTTTGTCTCCCACTCTGATTTCCCCCGCTTCATTTTTCCCCTTCCTTCTCCTAATGTCTTCCATGCTATTCCTTATGTTCCACAAATAAGTGAAACCATATAATTGACTTTCTCTTCTTGACTTATTTCACTTAGTATAATCCCCCCCAGTTCCGTCCATGCTGATGCAAAAGTTGAGTATTCATCCTTTCTGATGTCTGAGTAATATTCCAACTTTCTCTCTTCACAGATGACATGATACTCTATGAGGAAAACCCAAAGACTCCACCCCTAAATTATTAGATCTCATATAGCAATTCAGTAATGTGGCAGAATATAAAATCAATGCACAGAAATCAGTTGCTTTTCTGTACATAACAATGTAACTGTAGAAATCCATAATTTTAAAAAGCAACTTTATGCTTTCTCCTCCATACTTTAACTGGCTATTTCTTTACCTTTTTTTTTTAAGATTTTATTGATTTATTTGACAGAGAGAGAGAGAGAGAGAGAGCACCAGCAAGGGGAGAGGGAGAAGCAGTTTCCCCACTGAGCAGGGAGCCAGAAGCGGGGCTCAATCCCAGAACCCTGGGATCATGACCTGAGCTGAAGGCAAACACTCAACCAACTGAACCACCCAGGAGCCCCTATTTCTTTACTTTTTTAGCTCAGTTGATAGTTCAATCCATCTAGTCACGTAAATACAAAACTATAAGTCATATAAGTCATTCAATAAATAGTGAGTCCTGATACATATATTAAATATAATATTAAATATTATATATTAAATATCTTAAATGTTTCTAGTATTGTTCCTTTCTTTCTATATTGAACAATGTTTACCATTCCACACCCTCTATTTCTCCCACATAGACTTCTTCAATTACATTCTAAGTTTTTTTTTTTATTCACATAAAAATAAACTGCTTTGCTTATTCTTGTTCTTCCCTGTTCCTTCTTTCTTTTAGTTATGCATGAGGAAATGAGGTTTCTCTTATTGTCAATTTCTTTAGAAAATATTATTCTAATAATATTTGGCACTAACCAAATTTGAAATGGACAGATGTCTTATTACAAGTAGTTAAATTATTTCATTGCCACGTAAATTCGATTTTTTATGAAAGTCTTATGAAAAAATTATGAGAAGCTGAAAATGCATTTACAAATAATTTGTAAGTCTATGTATCTTGTTTTTCCTTAAACAGTTTTCATAACATCAAGATAATTTTTAACATTCATGCAAGTCTAAATTTTCTCCAAAACATATTCTTTCTTATTGACTCATTCTTAATACATTTCTGAAGCATTTTAAAAACTGAATTACTAGAATTTGTCAAAAACAAATGCTTCAGTTCATGATCCATGGTTATCTATTGTATGACAAAGGTGATCAAAACATATTTGTTGTGGGGGTACCTGGGTGGCTCAGTGGGTTAAGCCTCTGCCTTTGGCTCAGGTCATGATCCCAGTGTCCTGGGATCAAGCCCCACATGGGGTCTCGGCTCAGCAGGAAGCCTGCTTTCCCACCCCCCTGCCGCCTGCCTCTCTGCCTACTTGTGATCTCTCTCTCTCTCTCTCTGTCAAATAAATAAATAAAGTCTTTTAAAAAACCATATTTGTTGTCTTAAAAAATGGAAGTTTAGAAGGACAGAAGAAAGGAAGAAAGGGAAAAAAACAGGAAACCAAGAGAAGATAATATAATGAGAAAATGGGAGAGAGAGAAGGAGAACATAAAAATGATGGGTAAGCCTTGAAAGGTAAATTTCAAAGAAACTGACAACTGCTCTTACAAGAGTTTCCATTTTTCAATGGTTTCAAAATTTATATCCAATGAAATTTACTTCTTTTTGTGCAATTCTATTAATTTTGGCAAATGCATAGAGTCATGTAACCACCTCTTTAATCCAAACACAGAAAAGTTCCATCAACCCAAAACAGACCCTTATGTTACACCTTATATTTGATCCTTTATAGTTGATATCCCTTATAGTTGATACCCCAAGCCCTTGACAACTACTAATCTGTTGTCTGACCCTATAACTGTGGTTCATTAAATGGTAATAATCTTTCAAACCTGACTTTTTACATTTAACATAAGCATTGAGATTTATCCATGTTATTGCTAAACAGTGTTTCATTGAATGGATATAGGTGATATTCTGTTTATCCACTTGGTGGTTGAAGGACATTTATTTATAAATAAAGCTCTTATAAGCATTCACACATAGGTTTTTATATGTATGTAAGTTTTTATTTCTCTTGTTTAAATACCTAGAAGTGGATATCCCAGGCATATCTCTTTTTGTACAGATGTTTTTATTTTTATTATTTTAATCATCATACAGTACATCATTAGTCTTTGATGTAGTGTTCCAAGATTCACTGTTTGCATATAACACCCAGTCTTCCATGCAATACGATATCCCAGGCATATCTTAAGTATGTGTCTAGCTTTCTAAAAATTACCATATTGCTTTTCAAAGTGGTTGTACGGTTTTGTATACCCATCACCAGTGTATGAAAATCCTAGTTGTTTTTGTTCCAACCAGCACCTTCAATTATCAATTTTTTTTGTCATTCTTACAGGTATATATTAGCATCTTATTATGGTGGTTTTAATTTATATTTTCTTAATGACTAATAATGTTGAGCCTCTTTTTATGTGTTTATCTCCATATATATATCTTCTCTGGTGAAATATCCATTCAAATATTTGGCCTATTATTTCTGATTGGGTTACTATATTTTTGAATTTATAGTTTATTAAAAATATATAATTTGATCAAAAAAAGGTTGTTGTTTATGGGATTTGTGACTTTTCTCCCTAGTCTTTCTTGTTTTTTAATTCTCTTAGTAGTGTCTTTCATGAAGCATTTTTATAAAAAGATATAAAAATATTTTGATGAAATATATATATACATATTTTTTTTTTGCTTTGAGTTGTGCTTTTTGTATCTAATTTAGGAATTATTGGCATACCAAAAAGTCTCAAAGACGTTCTCATACTTCCTCTTCTAGAAATTTTATAGTATTATGATTTACATTTAGGTTTATGATTATTTTGTTCAAAAGTAAATTGATTTATTTCTGTAGGTCTTGTTGTATATTCTCTATACTGTCTCACTGATTTATGTGTCTATCCCTTTGCCAAAACCAAATCCTTCCAATTATTGTAGCTTTACAGGAAGTCTAGAAGTCAGGTATTGAGAGTCTTCAAACTTTCTCATCTTTTTCAAAATTGTTTTGTCTATATTAGTTCCTTTGACTTTGTATATACAGTTATTATTTATTTATTTATTTATAAGATTATTTATTTATTTAGAGAGAGTGTGTGAGCAGGGAGAGGGACAAGGAGACGAAGAGGGAGAGAATCTCCAACAGACTCTGTACTGAGTGTGGAGCATAGGGCTCAATCCCACAACCCTGAGGTCATGACTTGAGCAGAAATCAAGGGCCACCCAGGTACCCTTGCATATACATATTAGAATCAGCTTACATAGGTCTACAAAAACATGGCTGGGATTTTGATTGGCATTATATTAAATCTTTAGAACAATCTGGATAGAAATTATACCTTAAAAATTGTTCATTTTCACCATTTATTTAGGTCATCTCATGGGTTTTTTTTTTATAGTAATGTTTTATAGTTTTCAGCATAATAATCCTGCACAAATTTCATTAGCTACATACCCTGGTGTGTCATTTTGGTGCTATTATAGATGGTACTTTAACAAAATCCACTTTTCATTACTCATTGCTAGCATGTAGAAATATCACTGATTTGTTTATATTGACCTTATATCCTGCCATCTTTCTAAACTTGCCTTTAAGTTTCTAGGACCTTCTCACAGATTTCTTGGGGGTTTTTAAATATAGACTGTCATGCTATCTGTGAATACACAGTTATGTATTTATCCCTTCCAATCTATGTTTCTGTATGCATTCTATATACCCTCATTGTACTGAATAAGACTTCCAGCAAAATGTTGTACAAGAATGATGATAGCATATGCTCTTGCCTTTATCCCCAATCTTGGGGAGAAAATATTGTCTTTCATCATTAATTATAATGTTAGTTATAGATGTCCTTTATGAAAGTATGGAAATTCACCTTGTATTTTCAATATGCTTAGAGTCTTGGCCATGAAAATGTGTTGGATTCAACACACCATTACGGGCTTTGAAAGAGGAGTAGACCACATACATAAGAGCAGCTTCTAAGACAGGAAAGCGACAGCCAGTCAACAGCCAATGAGTTAGAGAGCCTACAGACTGAGTCTGGTTTGTTTTTTTCTATTAGTCCACTCACTTGGGCTGTAGACATGTTCTTTTCCTAGCAAAAATGTTGAATTCCATTGGCACATATATTTTTGGGAATACTAGCTTATTTGGGAGCCATGAGGTTACCTAGATAGATTATGAAGGGGAGGAACAAATTTTCCTCTGTCCAAGGTTCTTCCTGCTAGACTTAAGAGTTAAATTTACATGAAACAGATTGACAGAAGAAAAACCCTACATTTTATTAAGAGCACACAGGCCTAATAATGAAATTGAGATCCAAACAAATGATCAGGGCAGGCAGTTTTTATACATTTCATACAAAGAGAAAATAAATGTGTGAGAAGTTGGCAGAATAAACAAAACAGACATTTTGGAGTTTAAGGAAATGAACTTTTCAGTAAGTGAAATTTACTTTATGTATTAGTAGTAAAAAAGTAGCAAGGTTTATTTTTGAAGCTTTCTCAGCTTTAAAGTTTCTATCTTTGGTGATAGGGATGTCCTGTTACTTAGTACAGGGAGGGTGTTCTTCATATGGGAAATGTATTTCCTGCTTTCAGGAGTGACAGAAAACTGTCGGAGTGTCCCTGCACTGGCTGTTACCCAGGTAGTTTCACTTCAAAATATCCAGGATGCCATTGTGGTACATTTTGGCAGCCTGCTGTTGGCCCCTACAACCGCTAGGATAGCATTTGCTTACTTTTTCCCTCCCAGCAAATGTTAAATATTTGCCGTGTAGTGAGCTTGTACTGGTGGATATAAAATCTGAGAATTTGTCGTGAAATTTAGCATGGATTATTGTTCTAATTGCTACATTTCTGTGGCAACATTGACAGTGAGCAAAAATGGTATTTGCTGAATCTTTTTTTCAGGTTTTTATTTAAATTCCAGTTAGTTAACACACAGTGTAATATTAGTTTCAAGTGTACAATATAGTGATTCAACATTTACAAACAACACCCAGTGTTCATCAGAGCAAGTGCACTCCTTAATCTCCATCACTTGTTTAAACTATCTCCCAGTATCTCCCACTTATCTCCCATTATATCTCAGCTATCTTTAACTGGACACCTCACTCACATTTCATCCCAATTCTTTTTCTTGATGAGGAAATCGAAGCCCAGAGATGTGTGAAGTAGTTTGTCCACAGCCTTAGAGCTAGAAAGAGGCAAAGTGAGGATTTTTACCAAGACGGTCTAAATCGGAAAGACATAGCACCATACTGTGGGCTCCTAAAACATAAAATCGAATGACACATATGTTGATCTAAGAAAAAGAGGGACCCAAGGATGGTTTAATTCTGTCCCTTCCTCCAGCCTAGTAAGCCATCTGTTCATTTATCACATGAATAAATGGCTATCCTGAAGATCCGGGAAATCAGAGTACAGATAGATATGAGGCCCTTCCTATGATTTAGAGGTCAGAGAAGAGGCAGCCCTGGATCCCAGGATGACAGAAGGATATAAAATCATTCACTGAACCAATCAGGAGCCTGAGACAGGACCTGGTTATGGAAATGCTGGTGTTTGAGGTGCTAAGACTGACTTTGTCCATGTACTCAGATCCATTCACCATGGGGTTAAACTTCGGCTGCCGAGTTTGAGGGCAGCTTTAGGTCCAACAGATCACACCTGCTGGAATTGCTGGAAGAAGTTCTGAGGAGGGTAACCTGAGTCCAGGAGAAGTATAGCTATGCCCTGGGGATAGAGAGATTAAGGCAGCATCTCCTGAAAGAGAGTAGAAGTAACAGGGATGCGCTGGGTAAACCCACGAGCTGGGATCTTGTTACCCAGGTCTGCTGCAGGGATTACAGGAACAAAAGCACCCTGAAAGTCCTCCAGGAGGGGAGGAGCAGTGGACAGCATGGCACACAATGAGCATTTATGGAGATTTGAGCTGATTATGTCCAGGGTGTGAAGGAAAAGCTACAAGCTGGCATGGGGAGCAGGTTGCCTGGTGATATCTGATCTATCAGAAAACAGGGCATCTATAAAGAACAAGAAATGGCAGGGAGAATGAGAAAAAGCAAAGTACAGAATAGAAAGAGAGAAGGAAAGAGAGAGAAAGAGGGTGAGCCAAAATGACTGGGCCAGAGGAATGAGGGGGTCCAGTCAGCTAGCTGTTGTATTTCAGAGAGAGTTGACTTTATGGATAGCAGTGTGCATGTGGCCAGGGATGGGGATGAAACTGTAACAAAGATAAGAGACCATTCTCTAGCCCTGGTAGTCTTTGAATTGATTTAGGGCTTAGCCTAAGGATGCAAAGCAAAATGAATAAATGAGCTCTGCAGAGATAGAACCTGTGACCTTAGAGCCATTAGCACCATGTGGTACTCCACTGAGCTAGGGGCAATTAGTCAAAACAGAAACAAGCAACAAAACTAGAAGGTGTCCCTGTGGACTGAGCCTGGGGCACGCTCTGGGGCTCATTATCTGCTCTCTGAAAAAAAGGCTGGGGAGAGGTTGTGGTAATGGTCAAAGAGCAGACAGGCCAGAGTGAGACACAACACCAGGACCTATCAGGATGAGATGCTCAGGATTAGTATGGGGTAAAGGGGAACCTGCTTCACAGGCTATGAGGACAGAACTGGATGTTAGGGATGGTGGGACTCTTCCATTCCCACTGCAGTTCAAAGGTCATCATGGTACTTCCTCTGGGCAGAACAACTGGCCCTTAACTAACCACAACATTCTCACTGAGGCTCCCCATGGGGTTCAGACAATAAGAGGTTGGACACCTGTGCTCACCTTTCTTGTAACCCACACCCCACCCACTCATCCAGATGGGCTACAACAAGAGTTGCATAAAGAGTACACCTGAGTCAGTCTACTAGAACACCAAAGTGTGTGAGGGTCACTGGGAGAACCAAGTGTGGTGAGTGAACTGCAAAAAGGGAGAAGCAGGTTTGGGGAGGGACAATAAGACTCAGGGTGAGAGTGATAAAATAAATGAGGAGTGCACAGTGAGTGGAGGTGAAACAAGAAAGAGAGAAAAGAGGAGGGAGAAATAGGTGTGGCAGTTTCTGTTTCTGAACCTGAAAGGATAGAAAGGAAATAGGGCAAAGAATTTGACCATTCTCAGAAAGTTTCTTCAATTTTTGAAGAGCTGGAAGGTAGACTGGGGCTAAAGGATTGGGATGGAACAGGTGGAGAGATCAGAAAATCATGGTGCCCTCTGTAGAAGGGAGGGAAATATGGGGCTCAGAATCTGGGCAGTGAAACACATTTTTATCTAAGATGACTCTTTAAAACATTCATGGAATTCAACAAACTGATTTCATGTCTAATGGAAAGATGTTATCACAGGGATGAAAATGCAAAAGATAGTACTTGTCTTCAGTTAGCTCACAGAGCAGTAGGAAGGCATGGGAAGAGTTCCAGTAGTGCACTTGCTTATGTGAGAGGGGTGCACAGAGTAGTAGAAGAAAGAGTGATTCACTGGGGGGGAGCAATACAATAGAAGGCCTGTGGGAGCTGGTAGCATCTGAGTTCTAGTAAGGAAAAGTCATTTCCTGAAATGGAAAACTGGAGAGAAGGGACTGGTAACTGTCGGTGCAAAGTCAAGGACATGACCAAGCATGCGGTCTATTTGGAATTGGGACTGAATATTTAACATCATACTTTAGAATGAGGAGGTCATATGGAACAGATGTTGCTGACCAAATAGATCACGGAAGGATGTCTCCAAACTGCATAGTGAAGTTTTATTTAAGTTTACTAGTGACCAAACCTCCAGATGTGGGAATTTGGGGAACCTCAAAAATTCAGTGGTGGTATCTTCTGTCCCCCACATATGGCTGGGTTTTTTGCTTACCTTGCCCAATAATAACCTGCCAAGGTCTTTTGTTTCCAGATTCTTCAGGGCAAAGCTCTATCTGTCCAGTAAAGACACAGCCTGAGCAATCACCTGGCTATAGGGATCAGGAGAACTGATCGTTGCCTTATATTCCAACTATCCACCAAGATTTGAGACTAAGAACATGGGAGGTTATTTTCTAAATTTAGGCCAACTTGTCTAATCATTCCTCTTCCCTAGATTGTTTTATTCCTCCCTCCCACATCTATGTTTGTTTTCCTTGTGCTCCTGATGTGCATAGATCTCTTAGCATATCAATATTCAATAATGTACCTGATTTGATCTCATAGTTTGTTAAATGGTTATCCATGGGATATACCACCAGTTTCCAGTGGATTGCTTGGTGCTCAGCACTAAAGAGATCTCCTTCAGTACAGTCCAGAGGCCCCCAGGGGGCCTCTCAGGATATGGAGGGCAATTATTGCCTTGGAGACAAATCCACTCTCTTAGCCATTTCTTCCTACTCTATTTTATCCCCTAGGGGCCAACTGCTAGAGAGCTGATGCTCTAAATCATCACACATTGGCCACTTCTTGAAGCCATCCGAATACTGCAGCATTCATCAGCAACCACAGACTCTATCTGACATACAGTCTTCAATGCTGGTAAATAGCAGGGAGAATTATGGTGAGGGCCCCAATTGCCAGGACTAGATGTAGGACACATATGTAAAGTGAGCAAATTTGCCCATAATACTCTTATCTCTATGTGGCTGCTCAGATCTCTCCATGACACCAGCATGAAATCTGCCCTATAACCAAATATCCTATTTCCATCTGTCTTTCAGATGGAAGGGAATGAATCTGGTAATGAATAAAACCTTTCTTCTCTCCCCAAAAACAGCATTCGGTATTTATACACATGTTTTGGTGACAATGCCTGCACTTTAAGGTTTGAGTCATAGAATTAAATCTATAGAGGGCAAGATTTCCGTTTGAGAAAAAGGGAGCTTACTTATCTTTGTAGCAATATATCAGATATTTGAAGTAAAATAAAGTTGCCTAATTGAGTGATGTGAGATGGGACTCAAGATGTATGTTTACGGTTCTCTGCGTTTCTGATATATATATATATATATATATCACATATATATGAAATATATGATATATATTTCTGATACATATAGATGTATATATATACACACACACACACACCATATGATGGAGGCATGTGGCTGCGTATTGAAGGGACGTTTGTGAACTTCTGGTGAATATATGTGTCTGTGAGGAGAGAAAGGTTACTCATATTCCGCATATGTGTGTTTTGGAGAATGACTGAATCTTTAAATTTACCTGTCTTTGATTGGGTGTGGTGGCAAAAGATTGGTGAAGAGCATTTGGCATCCACAGTTTGTGGAGATGAGTGCATAGATGACAACATACACGCACCTACAGGCACTTCTGCTTCCACACGCCTTTTCCCTGAGACACGCATTTCTATCAGGAGGTATTCAGAAGTGCTTCTATCTCAGGGAATGAGCCTGTACACATTTCTGCCCCCTTGAATATATGTGTAAGTTACATTTTTATTTGAATACCTGTTAGTTTGATATGCATTGGCCTCGAAAATATTTCTGTCAGTGAATATAAACTTTCTTTACATGAGTGTTTCTGGTATCAAAGTGAATACGTGTGTGTTTGCGTGGATGTGCATGTGTGTGAGTGTGTGCGTATATGTCTGTGTTATGTGTGGGAATACACATCGACTACCAAATGTAAGCACCTTTTTGTGTTTGAATAGTGTAAATGGCAGATAGCACAGGTGCTTCTTGTATGCTTGTTAGGTGTATATGAGAGCACTTTCAAAATTCTGGGAAGGAGTAAACCTGTCAAATATGAAGGTCCCATGCGGAGCTTTAAATATTCCCATAAAAGCCTCAGAGGTTTTTTCCAAAACACATCTGTCCCAAACTTCTTCCTGCTTTGCCTTCTATCAAGGCTATCCACTACCTACCTTGCCTAGCTTGTTTCTCATGAGCAGGAATGTTCTGTGAAATGGGTAGGATTCAGGAGCCACCTCTGTGCTCCACATTGCAAGCCTAGCCAGTCAGAAGCGGCTCCATCTAGGGGTTCCTTCAGGCAGAGGTAGAGACTCCAAGAGGGTGGGGACTAGAAGCACATTGAGAAGAAAGGACACCACTGAAGAAAAGAATAATATTTTGGAGAAACTAATATGAGGTGTACGTACATGAGGGGTGGATGGGAAGATTTTGAGAAAGGTGACAGTTTATAGAAGAATAAAACTAAGTGGGCATTTCAGAAAGAGGGAACAAATCCAAGAGAAACTTTAGATAAAAAGAATTGCAAATGTGTAAAATGGAAGTATAAAAGGTTTATGGAGCATATTTATGTGTAGTTTAATATAAACCAAGAACTGGATTCACAACAATGAATGAAATAAAGAACCATCTCTTTATTTGTTCCATTGAAGAAGGCATAGAAAGAAATATTAGTAATTGAGAATAATTAAGGACTATATTAGAGAATGTGCTACCCTGTGATAAGAGAAGGTAAATAATCTAGCCCAGAGCCTGTTGAGAAAAGGCGGTCAGCAGGGTTCAGGGAAAAGAGGGGCAATGTCTGAGTTGGAACTTGATATATATGAGAGAGGAAGACATTCTACTTACAAAATGTATTTTTTTTGTACCTGTGAAAATTAACGGTGTATCTGAGGAATTATAATAGCCCTGGAAGGCTAAAATGCATGTGTAGAAGTAGAACAGAAATGAGTTAAGCAGTAAAGGTTGTTTGGGGCCAGATGGTGAAGAGGTTTCTATGACAAAAAAAAGGTGTGGTCTTTATTTTAAAGCAGTGCAAAATCAGAGGGCTTAAAGGAAAGAAGCCACAGTCACATTACCAGACTGCAAATTAGAAATAACACTGTGACATCTATGTGGAGGAAGGTTTGGAAGGCAGAAGAACTGGCAGCAGGAAACCTTAGCAAAACCCAAAACACTGTTTATGAGTAGAAGTGGTTACAGAAGAAAAGTTTGAGATGAGACAATGGAGTTATACTAAGAAATTTATAGTTACTCATTTGGTATGAAAATATACCTTTCCAAGAAAAAATAAAGTGTTGGGGTTAAGGCCAAAGTCATCTTTGAATCTTATCTTCAATTAAGTATTAGTCCCCTTGCTCCCCCCATTACTTCTTTAATCAAATCAAGTAATGCAAATCTGTCCAGGACTTCTAGGCACTTATATACAAATGTAGCTATCTGGGGGATAGCATTAGGGCCCTTTTAAAACATAGATGATACCATAATGGATAAATCACTATGCATATGTTTTAATTCAACAATATATTTTCACTCTTAACCATTAAAACTACTATGCACCATGACCATTTCTCTGATTAATTAGTTATCAGAATTAATATGAGAATTACAAAGAACTCCATTCTACTTATGTTCTCCTCTTGCAAACAAAAACTACTTTGTCTCTTCATGCATATGGGTCTTTCTCTCTGATAGAAAGATCAAGAACTAGAATTGTAGGTTAAGTAAATTTTTTATTTTGATAAAATGTACCAAATTGCTCCCAAAAGAGGTATAAAATTTTATCGTTGACAGCCTTGGTTAAGATCAGTCTTTTAATATCTTTTCTAGCATATAATTTTATCAAATTTTATGATTTTATCCCACACAACAGGTAAAAAATGTTTCATCATTTTGTAAATATGTATTCTCTTAGTAACCACTAAGAGAATTATACATTTCTTTAGTATTTAAATGTATTCTATTTTTGGGGGGGGTAAGATTTTTTTAAAAATTTATTTGAGAAAGGGAGTGCACAAGGAGAGCACAAGCAGGGGGAGGAGCAGAGGGAGAGGGAGAAGTGGAACCCCACTGTGCAGAGAGCCACTGGAATCATGACCTGAGCTGAAGGCAGACTCAACCAACTGAGCCACCCAAGCGCCCTCAATATATATTCCTATATAAAATAACATCTCATATTTTGCTAGATTTTTACATCAGATTGCCCATCTCTGTCTTATTTGTAGTTCCTTAAATATTCCAAATTTAAACTTTTCAGTAATATAAGTGGCAAATGTTGTCCCTGGGACAACATCCCCAGACAAATGTTGTCCCCCAGACAATATCTGGGACACTCTGTCCCATTCTTTCCCTTATTATTCAACCCTATATGGTACCATTGTTATGACATTTTGTTGTTGTTGTGATTCTTTTTGTTGTTATTGTTAGAACACTTAACATGAGATCTAACCTCTTGATAAAATTTTAAGTTGTTAACTACAGACACAATGTTGTATAGAAGATCTCTAGAATTTATTCATCTTACATAACTGAAACTTTATATTCATTGAACATTCATTCCTGGTCTCCCTCCACCTCAGATTCTGGAAGCCACCATTTTCTTCTCTCCTTCTGTAAGTTTGACTATACTTCATACAAGTGAATCATGCAGGATTGGTCCTTCTGTAACAACAAGGCTTATTTCACTCAGCATAAAGTCCTCCAGATCCATCCCCATTGCAGCATATGGTAGGATTTCCTGCATTTTTAAGGCAGAATAATATTCTGTTGTACGTATACACCACTTTTTCTTTATCCATTCATCCACCCACTGATGGACATTTAGGTCATTTCCATAGATTAGCTATTGCGAAGAATGCTGCAGTGCAGACAGGAGAGCAGATATTCTTTAAGATTCTGATTTCAATTCTTTTGAATATACAACCAAAAGCAGGAGGGTTGGATCATATGATAATCCTGTTTTTAATTTTTTTGAGGAAGGACCATACCGTTTTCTATACTGGCTACACCATTTTACATAACTAGGCATACGAAGTTATAAGAGTTCCAATTACTCTATTGTGACCAACTCATCATTATTATTTTTTTTTCTAACAGCCATCCTAACAGGTGTGAAGTGATCTCTAATTATGGCTTTAATTTGCATTTCCCTGATGATTAGTAATGTTGAGCATCTTTCTATATACCTGTTTGCCATTTCCATGTATTCTTTAGAAAAACGTCTGTTCAGTTCTTTTGTCTTTTAAAAATTGATTTGCTTTTTGTAATTAAGTTGTAGGAGTTTCTTATGTATTTTAGATATTAAACCCTTATCAGATACAGTCTGCAAACATTTTCTCCTATTATTTAGGCTGACTTCTCACTCTGTTGACTGTCTTTTGCTATGCAGAAGTTTTAAGTTTGATGTAGTTTCATTTGTCTAATTTTGCTTTTGCTATTTGTGCTTTTGGTGTCATATAGAAGAAATTTCTGCAAGGGGTGCCTGGGTGGCTCAGTTGTTAAGTAAGACTCTTGGTTTCTGCTCAGGTTATGATCTTAGGGTCCTGAGACCCAGTCCCACAGTGGGCTTCCCACTCAGCAGGGAGTCTGCTACCCTTCTCTCTCTCCCACTTCTCCCTCTGCTCTCCCTCTGCTCATGCACTCACTCTCTAAAATAAGCAAACAAATCTTAAAAAATAAAAAGAAATTCCTGCCAATTCCAATGTCATAAAGCTTTTCCCTTATGTTTTCTTCCACAGTTTCAGGTTTTATGTTTAAATCTTTAAGCCATTTTTAATTGATTTTTATGTATGGTATAAGATTCAAGCACAATTTAATTATTTTGCATATGGATATCAGTTCTGCCAACACCAATTTTTAAGGAGATCTTCCTCTCCATTGCATATTCTTGACATCTTCATTGAAGATCAGTAGACGTATATACATGAGCTCACTTCCAGGCTCTCTATTCTATTCCATAGGTCTGTATGTTTGTCTTTATGTCCTGTCTTGAGTATAAATTTTGAACTTAGGTAGTGTAACTTTCCCAACTTTGTTTTTTCTCTTCCCAAATAATTTTGGCTCCTCTAATTCCATACCATTTCCATATAAATTTTAAGATAAGCTTAGCAGTTTTTACAAAGAAAAACCTCTGGCCCTTTGTTAGGGGTATTGTTGAAACTATTGGTAATTTGGGAGATAATTGAGAGATACCTAAATATTCCATATTTATAAATATTTTAATTATATTGACTACATCGAGTCTTCCAATCCATAAATACAGAATGTCTTTCCATTTTGAAGGTTCTTTAATTTCTCTCAGCATTGTTTCATAGTTTTCAGTGTACAACAGTATATTATTTGTTAAATTTATTCCCATTTTAAAATTTTTGATGTTATTGTGAATAAAATTTTCTTAATTTTATTTTCAGATTGTTCACTGGTATTTATATTATATATATAATATATAATATATGTTTAATATATAATATATTATTATAAATCATTTATGTCTATATAATTATGTATATTTATATAAATATATAAAATATATAATTCACATAATTCATATAATTTATATAGTACAATTTAGATATCATTAATTTGTTAATTTTAATCAATTTATTAAAATTATTAAAATTATTTAATATTAAATTATTAATAGTAATTATTAAATGTTAAATTGATGAATTAAATTAATATTAATCAAGTTTATATCAATCAAATCACTATTAATATTAATTTAATTAAATATTAAATTAATATTGAAATGTTAATATTATTAAAATTAATTGATTTATAAATTTTATTTAATTATTAATTTAATTAAATATAATTATTATTATAATACATAAATATAATTATATTTATGTATTATGTATTATATTTATGTATTATAATTATTATAATTATACATTATATTAATTTAATTCATATTATTCCCCTAGGAACATAACTTAGCATGTTTTTGTTTTTCTTTTTCCCACATCACAATTTCATGGTCCTTTGTCTGGAATTTCAGTTCTAACTTTTGGGGGCATTTGACTGAAGGAAGGAGATAAGACTGTAATTGTGTGCTCAGTCCTTCTTGTTGAAATTAGAAAAAATATTTGGACATTATATGTGAAGTGAGGTTAATTGTGGGGCTTTTATTTTGGGAAATTGGGGAGTGGCAGTATCACCAACTGACTTAGAAAATCAAGATATGTTCCCTTTTTTCTTTTATTCTTTTGTCATTGTTGCAATTTCCTTACCACTGTCTCCTGAGGAAACTGGAAGAGGTTTTAAGATTCATTTGTGAAGATCCGTTTTGGTTTATTTGAGTTTAAAATAAATGGGACAGGGGCACCTGAGTGGCTCAGTTGGTTAAGCATCTTCCTTTGGCTCAGATCATGATCCCAGGGTCCTGGGATAGAGCCCCACTTAGGGCTCCCTGCTCAGCAGGGCGTCTGCTTCTCCCTTTCCCTCTGTCCATCCCTCTTCCTCTCTCCCTCCCCAGATCTGCTCTCTCTCTAAAATAAAAGAAAAGAAAAGAAAAATAAATGGGATGTAAGGGTAGAGATTTCCAGGGTAAGGAGAATATAGAATGATTTAAGGGGTTATATTTGTGATTCATCAGCCTACAGAGTTCAGGTAGAGTCATGAGTGTAGATAAGATCACTGAAGAAAAAGAAGAGACCCAAATAAAGATCCCTCAAAAATGCCAAGATATACCTTGGATAGGACACAGCAAGGTGAACTGAGCAGTTAACTTCTGAGAGGTCGAATTTAAAAAAAAAAAAAAAAAAGGAGAAACTGGATTTATAACAGCCAAAGCTCATTGAGAAATACATTAGTTTAGAAAATATGAGTGCCCCTTGATTTAGTACTAAAGGAGTAATTAAAGTGCCAGGGTCCAGCCTCAGCAGGTCCAGGTGTCCCTGAAGGAAGGGCGGGGTCGGCAAGAAGAATGAGAGAGCCACACAGTGAGTTCTGGTCAGTAGTCAGCCATCTCCATTTTATTCTGATTTTAGAGCTTCTTAAATAGGCAGTTTACTTGGGGTAGGGGGTTACCTTTGTGCAAAGGACATCAAAGGACTCAAGCACTCATCAGACAATTTCTCTTTGTTCAGCACATGTTATTCTAGTTAAACTATGATGGTATAGACTGGAGCCAGGGATGGGGGAACAGGGTCTTGCTTCTTGAAAGCCATGGGAGGTAGCACAGATATGTGCTTTTTGGTAACTTATTCTGGGGTCTGCAGGAAAACGAGATATAGGTTAATAGAAAACGAGGAGCTATCTGGAGAAACTAAGTATATAGAAGAGAAGTAGGAATGAGAAGGCGTTACCTTTGCAGGAGGCAGGGTGTCTATCAATGGCTCGGCTGTGAAAGCCTTGGACAAACAACAACCTAGGGAGGAAACCGTCTACTGCGGTACACATCTAAAGTTCTCCATTGTCCTAGGTACAGAATAATTTACCTCCTTGAAGCTGCTCTGGCCCACAAGACTGAGAAATGTTTGCAGCAGATGAGCAAGGGGCTCTTATTTTGAGAGAGATACAGGGATTAGAGAAAAAGGCAAGAGACTATCAGACCATGCTTATCTGTGGGGCTATCTGGCCCTTGGCAGGATTAGGCCTTCAACAGTTCAAAACTTAACTTTGTGGGGCAATGCCCTCAACCAGGCCTCATGGCTCCCAACATTAAAGATGACTTTAATGAGAGCACGAAAGTCCACTGAAATGTGAGTGTGTTAAGGCAGCACAGAAGTCAGAATGTCTAGAGTTGAGGGGAGCCAAAAAGGTATTTATAGGGGTACAGACCCCCTTGCAGGTGTTTGCCATGGATGACAGAACATGAATTAGGGAAAAGCTACAAGAAAAGGCAAGGTTAAAGGAAAGTTGGGAAACAGTCTACTGAGAGAAACAGATTTAAGGACAGCTTTAGAAAAACTGCCAAGGTAAGAGATGAGTATGGTATAGATATTAGAATGTATGTGTATGCAGGGAAGGGAGGGAACATAAAAGCATATGTTTGCTGGGGCCTGGGGAAGGAAGAGGCAGACTGTTTTAGATAGTATCATGCAAATGTGTCAAAATATTAATTAAATCTTTCCAATCACTTTCCAGATTCCAGAGTTCAAAGTGGATCCAGAACTATGTCAACATTCCCCAACCAGACAGCCCCTAATAACACTTCAATGGCCCCCACCTTCTTGTTGGTGGGCATGCCAGGTCTGTCAGCTGTACCCTCCTGGTGGACGATACCACTCATTACCATCTACCTTCTCTCTGCCCTGGGCAACGGTACTATCCTCTGGGTCATTGCCCTGGATCCCACCTTGCACCGCCCAATGTACTTCTTCCTCTTCCTGCTGAGTGTGTCTGACGTTGGCTTGGCCACAGCCCTGATGCCCACCCTGCTGGGTCTTGCCTTTGCTGGTGTCCATGCTGTCCCTGCATCAGCTTGCCTCCTACAGATGTTCTTTGTCCATGTCTTTTCTGTCATGGAGTCCTCCGTTTTGCTCGCCATGGCCTTAGATCGAGCACTAGCCATCTGCCGCCCTCTCCACTATCCAAAGCTCCTCACCAGCGATGTCGTTAGCAAGATTGGCCTGGCTATTGCTTTCCGATGCCTGGGTCTCCACCTGCCCCTGCCATTCCTCCTGGCCCACATGCCCTACTGCCACCCACAGGTTCTGACCCATTCTTACTGCTTGCACCCAGATATAGTCCATTTGGCCTGCCCAGGAGCTTGGAGTGCAGTCTACAGCCTATTTGTGGTTCTGTCAGCCATGGGATTAGATCCTCTGCTTATTTTCTTCTCCTATGGCCTAATTGGCAGGGTGTTGCAAGGTTTGGGATCCAGCGAGGATCGCTGGAAGGCTGGTCAAACCTGTGCAGCCCACCTCTCTGCTGTGCTCCTCTTCTACGTGCCCATGATCCTCCTGGCCCTCATTGACCGTCTCAGGGTGCCAGTACCTCAGCCTGCCCATACTCTACTCTCCTATGTCCACTTCCTGCTTCCTCCACTGATAAACCCTATTCTCTACAGTGTCAAGATGAAGGAGATTAGAGAGAGAATACTCAAGAGGTTACAGCCCAAGAAGGTGGCTTGTGCTCAATGAGGAGGTGCCCCTCCACATTTGGTGGCTCAAGGCTACCTAGTACAAATGTTTCCATGACAAGAACTCAGCTCACTGTGCCTGAAATGGTCACTCAGGCACACATAAGCTCATGTACATGGATGCCCTCCCTGTCCTTGCAAGTGTACATGTGTATATTAAGGAAAGCTTACAAGCTCCAGAGAATGGCAGTGGTCTACCCACTGTTACACTACAGACCCATGGCATAAAGAGACCAGGATCTAGGTCTTGTCACAGCCACTCAAGTGTGTGTCTGTTGTTGTTTTGTTTTTGTTAATTTTCCCCACCACATCTGTATCCCAACAGCTGAGGAAACTGGAGGAGTTAAACAGTTACACAGCAGAGAAACCAGAAGACAGAAATATTCGATGGCCCTCTTCATGCGTATATACATTATTTTACAGACCTTATCATGGATTTTGATATTCATGTGTCATGTATATAATCACATATCATTGATCTATTAGTGTAGCCTCTTAGTCTGACTTAATTAACAGGGTATAAAGTGATCTCCCTCTCATAAAACAACAAGAGTTTTGGAATCCTAACAAGAATTACATTATTTTTATAGATTAAATATAAGAGAATCAACATTTATGATAATAAACATTCACATCTAAGAATATATGATAGATGTTTCACTTATTAACTTTTTAAAAATTTTCAATAAAATTATTTGTGTTAAATTTATTTCTATAGTTTTAAAATGTATTTTGTTGCTCTTATAAAGAAAATATTTCGCTATTTCTACTTCCACACACATAATGTTAGATTGAGAAATAACATTTTTATCTTGCTTTAATGTCTACTTTACCAAATTAGCATATGAATTATAGGTTTTATTTTTGGATTGTATTTGTATGTAGCATATATAAGTAAAAATATGTGATTGGTAATATTTCCCTACTATTCATACAACTTCCGCCAGCCTGGTCTTGAGCCAACAGGAATGTGGTCTCTGAGAAACCCTGCTTTTCCCAAAGTTATGCTTTCTTCCCACCTCCAGCTTCTCATTTATTTACTGAGAGTGCAGTCATGTAAAGGGTTGGAAGTCGCACAGGCCTAGTTTTGAATTCTCACTTCATGACTTCCTGTGCACTTTGTCCGCAGTTGTTCTTATGTTTACAAAATAGGTATAGTAAGGACTGCATGAAATCATGTCCCTTTAAAAAAAAAAAAAGATTTTATTATTAATTTATTTAACAGAGAGAGAGTGTGAGCACAAGCAGGGGGAGGGGCAGAAGGAGAGGGAGAAGCAGGCTCCCCAGTGAGCAGGGAACCTGACTGGGAGCTCTATCCCAGGACCCTGGACCATTACCTGAGCCAGAGGCAGATGTTTAACTGACTGAGCCACCCAGGTCCCCAAAGTCAAGTCACTTTATCAAGGTGTCTGAACATAAGAGATATTCAATAAGGGGTAGTTGTTTGGACTGGATGAAATTAAAAATAACCGTATTTAAACCTTCTATGCATACTCAGTGTGAAAAAAGAACTTTACAGCTAGAAGATTCTTTCAGCTCATACCACCTCATTTTATTGAAGGAAAACTGCAACTTGGGATCAGCTGAAAGCATTTTTGCATGGACCTTGGTAAGTCAGCAGGAGACAAACTAAACCTGCCCTCTATCTGTTTACTAGTGCAGGACAACATAGAACTTTTCTTTTTCATGCTGTCTCCTGTTCAGGGACACAACCACTTAATCGTGTCAGTCTTCAAGTGTCCAGTAGTTGGTAGTACCACTCTTGGCCAGTCAGGGGACACTGTTCTTTCTGCAAATCACCTGACAGGTTTGAGGAAAAGTGTTTACACAGGGGAGTAGAGGAATGTATTAGCAGGAATGTTTACAATGACAGACAAAATGTAACAGTGATACAGGGCAGTTGGTGGAAACTGAAAACCAGGAAAAGCATTGCAAAATTCAGGTCTCTGGGCTGGTTCCATTGCTAAACAAAGCTAAACAAAGACTTCAGACCTATAGCCAGAATGTGTGTGTGTGTGTGTGTGTGTGTGTGTGTGTGTGTAAGAAAGAGAACAAGAGAGAGAATGAGAAAGCAAGCAAGAATTCATAACAGGGATCATAAGCTTAAATACCTAGAGGAACTAGGTAATAATAGCACTAAGTGGAGCAAACCCATCCTCAGACTGTAATGGTGGGGACCTCTCAGTGGGTTCCTACTGTTTCCACATGGGAATGTAGACCTCGTACTACCATATCTTCCTCCTTTTAAGATAACTTGTAAATCTCTATTTTTATATGAACTCATCTAAGCGCTATCTTGTCTAAACACATTTGTTTGAAGATCATTTTGGGATTTTATGGCTTTTAAAAAGCTTAACATAGTAATCCACACAATGCAGAAAGAAGGAATTATTTTTTAATTGCAAAGTATATATGAAATCTATCATAATACACAACGCAGAGAAAGTAATTTGGGGGAGGACACCAGGATGGCTCAGTTAGTTACGTGGCTGCCTTCAGCTCAGGTCATGATCCCAGGGTCCTGGGACCAAGTCCTGCATCAGGCTCCTTGCTCAGCAGGGAGCCTGCTTCTCCCTTTGCTTCAGTCCCTCCCCATTGCTTGTTCTCTCTCTCTTTTTCTCTGACAAATAAATAAATAAAAATCTGAAAGAAGGGAGGAAAGAAGGAAACAAGGAGGGAGGCAGAGAAGGAAGGAAAGAAGGAAGGAATGACTTAAGAAATTTTCTCAAGACCACATAGCCAGAAAATGGCATAGCTGAAACCAGAAGACTGGTTTCCTGGCTGAGTCTTTAGCCTTTTTACTCCTCTGGCCAGCCGCCTGGCAGGACTAAGTTACCAAAATAAAAGGTTTAGAGGACATGTTATCCCTGATAGGGCCTTTTTAGTCTTTCTTTTATAGGTTGACTTCTAAATTCCCCCATCAGGAGCTACTTTATATCCTATTGATTACCAGTAATCCTGGACTCTGATCCCTTAAATAAAGGGATCATAGCTTCATAGCTCCTAAATCTTCTCTGTTGACACTTTCTCATTAGGTGTCCTTGGAGTACTCAGATATGGCTCCATTTACAATGTCAGGAAGTGACAGGTGGGTCCAGGGAGGCTCAGATAAGGAAGTTGTTTGGATGTCTGTTTGGCCACAGTGGTACAGATTCTGTGCTGTGTCTTGACAGTTATCGGTACCTAATGGTATTCTGTGTCTCTCACAAAGAGCCCTTACATTTCCTGTCAATGTCAGCTTCTGGTAAGAGGTGCAGAGAGTGCAGAGGTGAGTTGAGTCTAGGTTGACCCCTGAATCTCCACCCCAGCAAAACTTCAGACTATTCTTTTAGTTCAAACTGATATACATCTACCAAGCACATACTCTGAACAAGGTATTTTATCGTGAGGAGACTTTCAAAGTTGAATAATTCACAACTCTTTTCTCTGAAAATTCATTTTGTAGTCACTGAGAAAGACATGTGTATGATATGAAAGATGCCTCTGGGTCTCCATCGATTGTGCCCCAAGGACTCAGCCCCTTGCTGTTACTAGAAATGCCGCCAAATGCCAATGGTCACCTGTAATTTCCTCCTACAATTTCCTCCCAATTTGGATTCAGCCAAAAACACACTCTCTAGGTTCCCCTTTCATATTGCCCCCCACAAGTTTTCTTTCCCAAACATTAATGTGCATACCTAATGCATACATTAATGTACTTACCATCTAAGGTCATGGTAAAATTCAGGTTCTCACTTAATAGGCTTGAAACGGGGCATGAGATTCTGCAATTCTAGTTACGTTCCAGGCGATGCTTATGCTGCTGAGCAGTGTACCACTCTTTGAGTAGCAAGGAAGAGAACATATTTAAAACAACTTAGATATATTAAGGGCTTAATGTAAATCACAAAAAAAAAAAGGATCAAATAAGGAAAGCCAATACAAAGATGCTAAATGGCTCCAGAACCTTGCAGAGCTCCCCCAGTCACAGTTTAGGGCTGCTTATCATAGTTCTTCCTTAGAATCTTCTCTGTTTCTCGCTCTTCGTTATACATCAACATAGATGCCATCAATCCCCCAAACAGTAACAAAAGGATTCCCACCTACTCTCTGAAACACAGGCCTCCTCTTCCTCAAAATCAGATATGCTGTGGTATATTAGTTCCCTTTTAGGGATTAAATGATTGTTTGGCTAATTAATCAATGTAACTTTAGAACTATGAAGTAAAAGGAAACATCTCCTCTTTGAAAGAAATATTGCCCTGTTCCTAAGATAATGTATTGTAGAAAAAAATGGGACTTCCATGTCTGCCCCATCATTTAGACTTTAGCCTCAGTTTTTCCAAGACTTTTACTCTAATCTGCCAAGTTTTTACACAATACACAATGGGGTTCATCAAAGGTGGTACCAACAAGAAAGCATCAGCTATCAGAATCATAGCCAAGGGGGATTTATGCTTAGTGAAGCGATGCATGGTAGCCAAAGTGATGATGGGCACATAGAAGATAAGCACAGCACAGATGTGGGACACACAGGTATTAAGAGCTTTAAGTCGCTCCCCATGGGATGCAATACCCAATACGGTCTTCAGGATGAAGACATAGGAAACCGCAATGAACATGCTGTCTGACATCATTCAGAGTGCAACAAACAGACCATAGTAAAAGTTAACCCTATTGTCAGAGCAGGCCAGTTTCATGACATCCTGGTGGAGGCAATAGGAGTGTGAGAGCAGGCGTTTATTACAGTACCTGAGTCTCTTTTTAAAGTGAAAGGAAGAGGAAGAACTAGTAACATGTTTTTGATAGTAAATGTCAGTCCGATATGCAAAACTCTGGAGCTGGTAAGAATGGAGCTATACCTCAGGGGGGTGCGAATAGCTAGAAAGCGATCAAAGGACATGATCAGAAGCACCGAAGATTCCATGTCTGTGAATCCATGGATGAAAAATTCCTGGGCAATACACGCATCAGCAGAAATCTCCATAGCATTGAACAAGAAGATCCTCAGCATGGAGGGAAGAGAAGAGAAAGACAAGCCCAGGTCAGATAGGGCCAGCATGGAGAGGAAATAGTACATTGGCTCATGCAGGAAAGGCTCTGTCTTGATGACAAAGGATGGTGCAGTTGCCCAGGATGGCCAGGAGGTACATAAAACAGATGGGGATGGAGACCCAAATGTGCACATGCTCAAGCCCTGGGATCCCAATCAACAGGAAGGTGGATATTTCAACTTCTGAGGTATTGAGAGCAAACATCACAAACAGATCTTTCATTTATATGCTCCTGGTAGATAAATAACATCAACAATAAACAGAAATTCTCTTAGTTGTATTTACTGAACACGATTAAGTTCAGTTGCCAGGTAAATTACATATAGCTCATCTTTAGGTATCAAACAATAATAAAATATAACTTTTTCTATATAAAGGAGAATACAGAGTAGATTTAAATGGGTTCTTCATGATATTCACTTGAGACTTTCATACTATTCAACTATATCTTCATTCCTTGATATCCTTCTGAACAACTTGATAGCTTGGAAGCAATGAGGTGTTCTGATAAACTTTTTTATTAAAACTATCATTTTTGAGATTTATGCATCAAGTAAACTAAGTTGAGGTACATTGAATCTGGAAAAACTATAATGTCCTGAATGTGGTCATTGGTCACATACTCAAATCACAGAAGCTATAGTAGTAGTAGTTAAAGGAGGCCTCTTATATTATTGTTCATGGTACATGTGTGTGAAAATATAAAATGGATCTACCACAGAGTTTGACAAACTAATATGCTGAGCCAAATTCAACCTATGCCTTGTTTTTGTACAATCTGTGAGAGTTTTAAAAATATTTTTAAAAAGTGTTTTTAAAGAGGAGAAGAAAAAGCATATATGACAGAGACAGGTATGTGGCCTGAAAAGTCTAAAATATTTACTTTCTGGCCATTTACAGGAAAAAGTTTCTTGACCCATGTGCTAGAAAATTATGCATCCAGGCACAAGCATACAGACACGAACAATCACAGTAGAATGAGTGTGGTGGGAATGGAGTAATGGTCAAAGAGAACTCCAAATTTAAGAGTAATGTTTTAGTTTTCGTTTTTAAAGAAGCCAATAACACATAAAGCAAATACACAAGTATTTTAAATCTTCCCAAAATTCCCAAAAGAATTGCAAAAACACAGGACAATGCTTTGTACTTTTCTATATTCTTTTAATTCTTCCCCCCTCCAAATTATCTTACACAACACCACTCCCAGAACCATAAACCACCGTGAGATCTCCAGGACCAAACACTATTCACCAGCACATTACTGTAGCCTGAGGTAGTATGAGTGAGCACAGCACCTCAGGGAGCTGAGGAAGGACTCCTCTGACACCAGCTATCATACTCTAGGTGGTGAGCTGCCAGCTAGTATATCAGAATAAGTGGTGAGAAGGGAATGGCCAGGCACAAACATTGATCCTTTTATGGGAAGTTAAGAAGTATTTCTTGTCAAGGGTAGAGAAAGAGGGAGTGCATCCAGAAGGAACAAATTACAGGGTGAAGGGTGGAACTAGAAAGCAGTGAAGGGGAGAACAGTTACTAGCTCTACTCTCTGCTGCCAAAATTTTGAAGGACATTTGTTTCAACTTGACTCAAGATAGAGACTATGACAATTTGTGGCATGTAGGGTGTGTCATACGGAGAAGTGATGAGGCTATATGAGGAGAACATACTTCAGTACCGTGTGTCTATTTTGTCTCGCCTCTCATATGTGGTGAGTATTTCCTTGACTAGAAGCACATACCACAGTTGCGATTTGTAGATGCTTTAAATACTCACATTGTTTCCATGCAGTTGCTATTAGCCCAGCTCAGAATTGCCATGGTTCTTGCCCTTCTTTCCCTGTTCTTGCATCCTCTGCCATTGCTCTTGGCTGCTCCATGTCTGCCTTTCAGACTGGTGACCAATTCAGGTTCTTATCTCTGGTATTTGGGCTTGATCCGGCTCATGTTCTTGGTGCCAGCATTACTCACACCTCAGGTAGCTCTCTTTTTAATAGCTTTAGGCCAGAAAAACCCCCATAGTGCAGCTGGCACTGTCTTTGTCAGGGGAGTGGGATTCACAGCGAGAAAAGTGATAATATACTTTTTATCCATTCTTATTCAAAAGTTTCCTCAAAATGGTCATTTCAGGGGAGCCTGGATGGCTCAGCTTGTTAACTGTCTGCCTTTGGTTCAGGTCACGATCCCAGTGTCCTGGGATCAAGCCCCATATTGGGCTTCATTTTCAGTGGAGGATTGGCTTCTCCTTCTGCCACTCACCCTGCTTGTGCTCTCTCTCACTCTCTCTCTCTCAAATAAATAAATAAAATCTTTTTTAAAAATGGTCATTTCTAAGATTCCATGTCTGAGGTCTTGCTGACAAGCTACCAGCCTAACTCAGGTACTAAAGGAACGACTTACTATTGGCAACATTGTCTTTTCAACTGTGTTCATCATGCAAATACAAAGATGTACCCCATCCCACATATGTTCCCTAAACTTTTCAGCTCTCAATGCTGTCCCAAATGCAGTTTGGTCCCTTAGTCTGGACAAACTATGAAGCATTTTTACCTCTAGTTTTCTCAAAGGCATAAGGTTGATCTCTATAAATTGCAGAATTTTCACTAGGAAACATAAAATAATCTTAGGGAAATTCACTTTGAGTCTCTAAGACACCTACCAGGCTCCTGGGTTCTTTAACCAAGAACAAGGGTGAAAAGGCTTCAAAGTCTCCAGGTTCTGTAACTTCTCTGCTCCAGCACCATGTTGGGAATCCATATTCTTATACAGACCCTCATACTCTTTCATAGCATAGGCATATCCTCCTGAGAATTAACAGGCACTTAATACCCTGGCAACAAAACAAAACAAAAACTATCTAACTTCATCATGGTCTGTCAATAACAGGCTCACCTAAGAAATGCAGAAAGCAGGCTCTGACTCACAGTCATAGATTTAATTAACTCTTGAGATCCTATTCCTATATTAGGTACAGGCTTTGAGGAGAGCCTGTCTCAGACACTGGTAAGGTGGACTATATCCAGCTATGTCCCCAACAATAAGTGTATGCCTTAATAGTCTCAGTCTAAGATCATCCCAGACCTTATGTGGAATTCTGCCCACAGATGATAAGTTCTGTTTTGTCATCACAACATCTATTTTTAAATGTAAGTGGATTTAGGTAGGTCACAAGCTTTCAGATTTATCATTGACTCCTTTTCTTTGTTGTCTTATATCTAGTCCCGTCACATTTATTGGCCAGTGAAGGCATTTCATCTCATAAAACAGAAAGCAAGCCAGAATCACAAACATTATGGTATCTTAGAGCCTTGACATCAAAAGGATCAATTCTTATTCAGCCCTCAACTTTGAAAATTAGAAATAAAAAGTATAATTCTGGTGGTACATTTAGGAGGACATATGATTTTCAAAGACAGAATAGAAAATAAGATCTAGTTAAACATTATCAGCATGAAACAAAGTAACAAGAAATAAATGAACCGATTTACATAAGCCTATAATGATCACTGGGACCTCAGGTTATTATAAAAGGAGATCTGCTAGAGGTGAGAGCAAGTCGCCAGCATTGGTCAGGCAGAAAACTGGAAAAAAGAGGCTTATAATTTGATTGTGAAAGTGATTTTCCATATTCTAGTATATGTACATATTATAGTCAGAGCATTAAATAAAGAAATAAAAATTCTTAACCTAGATATATTTAATCCAGCATCTGTCTAGGATCATCACAGAATTATATGGCTCAATTAGGTCTATGTTACATCCTGCCAGCATTCCTTGACATATATCTGCATCATTCTGAGTTGAACATTCCTTGATCTCTAGATCCGGAAATGGCTTTAAGGTCACCAGGAGGAAAAGCAACCAGAACTACACACACACACACACACACACACACACACACATAACTGGTGTTTTGTTCTGTTTTGTATTTTCAGGAAGCAAGGCAGTGACAACTCTCCCCTTAGAAGGGCTAAATATAGGTAAAAGGCAAAGTCACCTAAGAAAATTTAGGTAAAAGATTAAATAAAATGCATTATCCTCTTCCTGTTTTTCTTTCTCCTGTTCAAATTCCTGCCCGAACTCCTCCTCCATTTCTTCCCTTCCTTTATTCCTTTTTAAATCTATTGTGAATATTATAATTTTAATGTAAAAAGTACTGAATTTCATAATGACAAATATTCCTTATAAAAGGAGTTGCTCTCAGCAGCCCTCTCTAAGAACATGTCTATGTGCTTTACATGCTTATTGAACTTTCCCCATTGTCCTGGAGCTACCTGCATCTTTTCTAAAACACATGGCTCATGGAAACCTTTTCTGAACCATTTCTCTTCTGAGAGGTTAAAAAAAAAGTGAAGAAATAGAAGTTGATAACTAAGCCACCCTAATTGATTTATGGAATTAAGTGGGGAAGTAAAGTTTGCACCAGAAAAGAACAAAGGTGACTTTTCAGTTCGACAGGAGACATGTCTCAAGCCTTACTTGGAGGCACCAGCCTTCTATCAACCTACAACCTCTCCCTGTGAGAACACCAGGGTTTGAGTTATGTCATGAATCAGCTTCATTTGAAGTGTACCACTCCAAATCTTGTGGGCTTATTGTCCAGTCATGGTTGCAACAAACAGATGCATCACTCATTGGCTGGCTCCACAAAGGGAGAACATGGTAACCTCTTGCCTTAGGCCTGCACTGTGCTCCTCCTGCTTCTTGCCCCAGGGCTGACACTGAGGCATGACACATTCTCAGGTATTCACTTGGTATCCATACATGTGAGGAAGTATGGGGGAATGAACAACTCATAGGATAAATACTGACCAACGGTAAATGAGATCCAATGGATTAATGGTTCCCTCCTTATTTTCCTGGATGGACTATCATGAGATGTACTTGATAAGGCTTCAGAGTTGGGTCTGCAGGTATGGTCCATAGTCACCCATAAAGGTGACTGGCTCATTATTGATTTACCATCTCTCAGCTCCAAATTCCTTTTTACCTGTTCTATGATGATGGTGTTGGGACTCTGTACATACTTGTCTTTTGTCAGCTGACACGATATTAAGATGTGTCAGTGGAAGGCAGTGGAAGAACACTGGAGGGAGGAGCTTTCTCTTCCTGGTTTCTGTGTGCTTTGTTGGCCAGACTCCCACAGAACATGCTATTTTTCCATTGCTTGACACTGTGTGTTTCTTCAGTGCTCAGTTCCAGCAGTGCACAACTTCCTCCAGTATAGCCACTGCGCACGTTCTCTGTTCTTCACTGGGACAACAGGGACATAACCAGAGGCCCAGACAGTATGTAGAAGGCTTCCAGATGAGGGAACATCTCCTACCTCTTCTCCTTAGCCTTGGCCATGTGTATACCAATCAAGGCAGCACAGGGCTAGCCATCTAGTGATGGCTGGCCACCCAACCTTCATCTCAAAAGGGCAGACTGGAGCTATCCCCACCTGAGCCTCACATGGAAATATATTACAGTCCTACAAAAGGCACTCTCTCTATATCCCAGTTCCAGCAGTGCCCAGCACTCATAAGCTTGTCTGGCACCCAGAGCTCAGAGACTTGGCACCTTTCTTGGCACTCCCAGAGGGTGGATTGGGTTTTGCAAGCTTCACTAAGAAAAACCTTAGGAACTTCACAGGCTTAAAAGGTACTTACAAAATCAAAAGTGTCCACTTATAAATGTACTTTTTCATTGAGGAAAGGAGAATACCCAAATTCCTTGAGGACTATTGGAAATGAGATATCATCTCACACTGATAATAGGGAACCATCATGTTCTTTTCTGATTAAAGTTTGAGATTATTGGGGCGAGATGACTAACGGAATGATGGACAAATTTTATCTCACAGTGAACACAATGATTTTTTACCCGTGGCTAGTCTGCAGAGGCCTAAGTATATAATTGGTTATATCACACTTATGAGCTGGGAAAATTTTCATGTTAGCGTATTTGTGAGGTTGAAACCATTACGGTAGGAAAGATAAAGTACAAAGTCCATGTAAGCCCAAATTAAGTTTGTGAAAAGTTGTCCCAGAATCCCATGACATTTATCAATGTCTTATAGATGTGTCTCCATTAATTCACATTCATGGCCTCTCTGAAGGTTCTGATAAGTTACTGGAAGAGAAGGAAAATATTCAGGCTTTGTTTATGGATGGATTGGTGGACAAGTTGGTACTAAGCATTGGTACCAGACATAGAATACAGTGACACAACAGCCTCATACATGAATGACCATAAAGAGAAAAAAAAAGAAGAAGAAGGTGCTGAAGGACAGTTCTCATAATGGACAGTGGTTGTTGACTTTGTGTAGAAAGAGAGGTTGTCTAAGGTATGTGGTTACACATGGACTTCTGTACTTTGCTGAAAGGCTTGGCTAGTTGCTCAATGAAAGGAATTAGCAAACTTGAAAGAAGAGAGATACGGAAGTCTGTAGAAGATATATGTAAAATACATACTAAAGTGGACACAGAGGGTGAAAATCTTGTATCTCATGCTAATATCCACAAAACTGTACCCAATTCAGAGGAGAAACAATAATAAGATAGAAAAAAACTACATGTAAATATCAGCAGGCTTTGTTATACTACTGCTGATCCAGAGGGCTCACAGATGGAGTCAAAATGTAAGAGAGAGAGAGAAAACATGAGCCAAAAGTATAAATTCCCATTTATCAAGCTTAATTTTAGGAGAAATTGTGTAATCTTCATTTCTGGGTTGTTGGTAATGTTATTATCCACTTTTAACATTCAGCTAACAGCAGCAGGACTGATCCTGAGCATTTGATACGGCATTTTGTATGCACATCATATATGATCCTACACGTAAGAAAGGGCAAAATAACTACCTGTATACAATCCAGTGTTGAACTACATTGATATGCTAGTAAGATACACTCTATAGAATGACTATTTTTAGAGTTAACCAAGAATTAAAGAAGAAAAAATTAATTAAAGTGCCATTTGGATATCATTCAGAAAAGAACTGTTTATTAACAAACTTTCCTACATTAAATCTCGACTTTTTGAATTGTATGCAGTCTGAATGAATACTTTATTCAGGTTCATACTACTTGCACATATGAATAGTTGTTTACATACATTATCTCACTTTACCTTGAAAACAAAGCATAATTTAGGTGATATTAATAGGGACCTACTGAGAAGGAATCTAAGCAAATATCATGCAATCTGTAAGTTACTTAGCTTAAGAATATCTAGGTACAGAATAGGGAAAATTACCCCATTCTATGGAAGCACTCATTTATAAATGGCTTTCTCTCTACTCTGAGATAACTAATGATTAGATTTGTTGCTGCTTCTGAATTAAGACCTTGGTAATAGCCTTTCGAATCTGCTTAGTCTTCACACTGTAGATGATAGGGTTGAGCATAGGAGGAATGAGAAGGAAGACATTCGCCATGATGGTGTGGACAAATGCAGGTGCTGAATGGCCATAGCGATGGACAAGAGACAAGCTGATGAGGGGGATGTAAGAAGATGGCAACAGCACTGATGTGGGATATGCAGGTGTTGAAGGCTTTTTGCCGCCCCTCTGAGGAGGCAATGCTGAGAACAGATCGGATGATCAGTACATAGGAGAGCAAGATGCAAGGGCAGTCAAACCCTGTTGTGGAGAAAAGTGCAAATAGACCGAGGATGCTATTGATTCTGTTGTCTGTGCAAGACAGCTGAATGAGATCAACATGGTAGCAGTAAGAATGTGAAAGGACCACAGCACTGCAGAAGGACAGCTTTTTAACAAAGAGCACCACGGGTAACATGACAGTAATGTTTCTTATCAATATGCTCATCCCAATCTGGGCAATCCTGGCATTGGTGAGAACGGTGGTATATCTCAGTGGATTACAGATGGCTACAAAATGATCAAAGGCCATGGCCAGCAGAACCCCAGACTCCATGAAAGTAAATCCATGGAGAAAGAACATCTGGGCAATGCAGGCATTTAAGGTGATTTCTCGAGCTTCAAACCAGAAGACACCAAGGGTAGTGGAAAGGGTGCACAGGGATAAGCTCAGGTCTGTGGCTGAAAGCATAGAGAGGAAATAATACATGGGTTCATGGAGGTTTTGCTCACGGAGGACCACAAATAGGATCATGCTGTTCCCAGAGAGGGCAATGACATACAGGAGACAAAAAGGGATGGAGATCCAAACCTGGGCTGTTCTCAGGCCTGGGATGCCCATCAGGAAGAAGGTCACAGGTTGAACATTGGTATTATTGAGGGCCAACATATTGAGGGACTGAGAAGACAGGGATATTTGAATAATCAAACATAACATGTAAGAAATTCATAGCTATCATTTAGAATATCTTCCTGGCACTCTTACATTCAATGAATTACTGCTGCTGATTCTCTAAGAATTTCGTTTTTTTCTGAGATTTCCAGTACTGGATGCTTTTCTCCATGCCTCTCATCATGCATTGAAAAGAGAGGATTCCCAGAGTTATGCAACATCAGAAGTACTTTTTTTTTTTAAAAAGAATTTATTTATTTATTTGACAGACAGTGATCATAAGTAGGCAGAGAGGCAGGCAGAGAGAGGGGGAAGCAGGCTCCCTGCCAAGCAGAGAGCCCGATGTTGGGCTCGATCCCAGGACCCTGAGATAATGACCTGAGCCGAAGGCAGAGGTTTAACCCACTGAGCCACCCAGGCGTCCCAGACTTCAGATGTTCTTAAGTCTGTAATTCTCTTTGGTGACCATAAACATCACAATTAAGTCATCCCTGCATGTAAAATTTCATAGTAGAATACTTAAACAATATGAGAAAATTGGTATCCAGCACTTTTTTACTGAAGTATAAATAGCCTACAGTGTTGTATTAGTTTCAGATGTACAATATAATAACAATGATTTTCACTGATTTTTAAAAATAAATTATTAATCCTGAAATAAAGCTCTGAAAAATCAAGTCACATTTGAAATGTGAATATTATTAGTTTTTCCTGGGCACTCAGAAGAATGCCAAAAACATCCCCAACACACATATGTTTATAAATCTGGAGACAAGGTGGTCCAAACTACCACCCTAACAAAAATCATTATAACACCCATTTGTTGAAAATTCTCTGTGCTATTGATATTTTATAGGCATTTCATCCGAACACCAACTCTAGGAGGTAGATAGGAGTATATTTTGCATATGAGAAAACAGACCCAAAAATTAATTGCCCAAGGTTAACTCTATAAAGCACTACCTAATCGTTGAGAGAGACCATATATAACACAAAGGTGCAGAAAGAAAAAAAAGAGAGAAGGAGAGAAAGAGGGAAAGAAAGGAAAGAGGAAGGAAGGCAGGCATGAAGGGTGGGGGAGAAACTGAGAGACAGTGAGGAGAGGAAAGGAGGAAAGGAAGGAAGAAAGAGATAGAAATGCAAACATTGCCATTATTTTAAAGTAGTGCAGTAAGCACTGCATTTTAATGTATGGTATAGGCTGCTCCTCAAACACAAAGAACCATACATAACAGCCATCATTTCTTGAACACATACCAACCATGTGCCAGATGCAACCATCTTCATATCCGTAACCTCATCAAATCATCACAATCATCCAGTGAAATACAAAACGTTGTTATCCCCAATATTTTTATGAGGAAACTGATGGGCAAAGGGATTAAGTAATTTTCCCAAATAATCAGAAAAGCTGCAGTCGGAACCTGCATATAGGACTCTAACGCCTTCATTCAGTAATGCTGAAGAAACATAGGAGGAACCTCTACACCAGTCTGACAAAATGTCCCTGCCAAACATTTTTCAGATTTGTGCCTTCCAGAGACACATTTTGGTCAATGTGGCATCTCTGGAGTAGAGTCTTAAGTTTCAGGGTAATTCCCTATGAATTATGTAAACACAAATCTCCTTAGGCTTCTGGGGAAAGGAATTTTATCACTGATCGTCTCTGTGTGCAGAGGGCCAGAGAATCAGGTGCTGAGTCTACACCCACTATGGAAAATAACAGCGAAATAGAATTGCCAGATTTGGTTGACTCATTTTTGCGACACATTCACATATTATGCTGAGTATACTTTCTTACTGGAAACTTTCTCTCCTCACGTATTGACACTAGTCTTTATTACTCATCTCCCACCACTCAGCAATTTCTCTCTCTGGCTTCACCCCCCACCCAAAGAACCTTAACTTTGGAATCCTTCAGGCATCTGCCTTTGCCCATTCTCGAGTCATTTAAATAATTATCTTGCCCATTTTCACAGTTTCATCTTTCACTTATCTAATCAAAAAATTCAAATAGGTATCTAAAGGCAGCTGTGGTTTCCAGGTTCTTAAAGATTAGAACTTCCTTTCAAACGTTGCCATATGTGTTTCTCATGAGTAAATTAAATTCAGTATTTTAAAACCAAATTGATCATTTCCCTCTGTAAGTGTTCTTACTCCTACATATTCTGAATAAAGCTTATAATTTTCATAAAAATTAACCAATTCTCTAAATCAGAACTCTGGGACTTGTCCTGTACATTTACATCTTTCCCAATCAATCATCAAGTCCCTCCCACTCAAACTCTACTGACTTTCTTCTTCCACCTCTTCTTTATTTAAGCACAAATTAATCTCTTTCAGATCATCATACTGTATAACCTAGTCTATTAATTAACCTACAGATAATAATAATGTATTATAAATTCAAAATGAAAAGGGCTTCAAAGCAATAACACATCCTATTACTAAGCATCTTCTCTATTCCAGAAAAATAAAAATGGGAAAAACAATTCTTTAAACTGTGTAAAAATGAGATAACCACATATGAGAATCTCTAGGGCAAGATATCAGAGTGCTTGTGTACACTGAAGAATATACGTTTATTAGAAAACAAGGATGTAAACGTTTCTGTTTTCAATGTAAGATGCTCGGAAAATATGTAAATAAATGTGAGAAGCAGTTAACAAAGATTAAGAGCACAAATGAATGAGTTAACAATGATATCAAACTCGATTACTTAAAGAGAAAATAAGTGAACTTTTCTCAAGAGCAGTCAAGAAAATTTTAGAAAAAGTGTGATTAACTGCATGAGAAATGAAAAGGAAAACAAAAGTATGGAGAAACAAAATTTCAAATATAAAAGCATGGTATGCATAAGTACAACAATATATTTGGCAACAGATACAAAATGGACAACTTTATAGAAAAACATCAATCACCAAACTAGTTCAAGAAAGCAAAGCCAAAAGAGGGGAAATGTCAATGATGAGGAAAACTCCCACAACCAAATTTGAAGAAAAATGAGGAAAAAGAAGTAGAATATTTCTATCCTTCAACAAATTCTAGTAGAGTGAAAAAGAGGGAATTCTGGTCCTCCATCAAGGAGCATTTGGCAATGCCTGCAGACAGTTTTGGTTGTCACAACTGGGGAGCCAGTGCCACTGGCATCTAGTGGGTTGATGCCAGGGATGCTTACATCCTAAAATACACAAGACGACAAAGAACTATCCAGCCCAGGATGTTAACAGGACTGAGGTTCAAAAGCCCTATTCTCAAACACATAAACAGATGGAAAGCTAGTCATCGAATTACTTAGGATGACACATGCACACATTATAAATAACTTTTTTAGCAGGTGGGATGTAACTGTGCTTTTAAAGAATATTGCACTTTGAAACAGTGGACTTTGTCTTAGGAATGAAAGAATTATTCAACGTAAGAAACTATTAATGGTATGGCTATAAAAAAGATTAATGCTGGGAAAAACCTGATCAAGAAATGAGGAAAACACCAGAAAATTCAATGGCAATTCAAGATAAATTTCTTAATATTTAGAAAGGAAATGTGTTCCTGAATGAAAGACACCTTCTAGAAATTTGGAGTAAACATATTTACTGGTGACCTATTAAAAACATTTCTATGAAAATCAATAAAAGATAAACATTTCCACTATCACAACTACTATTCAATATTCTACAGAAAAGTCTTAGAAAATGAGAAAAGACAAGTAAAAGCAGAGTGTTACTTTTGAAAAGAAATTTTTCAAAGACTTTAATTTTTAATTGATTCTTTACCTTAAAAATCTGAAAGAATGGACCACAAACTCTAAAAATAGAGTTCACCAAGGTGACTATATAGATTAATATCAGAAATTAATAGCTATTCCTGTTCAAAGAATTGACTACTAAGGAAATTTTGTAAAAATAAGGGTTTATTTACAATAGCCATGAAACTATAAACCATATTGGTATAACACAATGTCTGTATCTGTCAGGGACAGAAGAGGTCTCTAAAAATTTATTGAAGAACATACAGAAAGTCCTTTGTTTCTTTCTTGAAGGTAGGAATGTTCAATAGTGAAAAGATGAGAATTCTCCCATGAATATTCTTATAAATTAAACCATTCTCAATCAATAACACACAAGAGTTTTTAATGCATAGTGACAAACGCATCCTAAAATGTATTAGGTACAATAAATATGCAAATAAATTCAGTATAATATTGAAAATGACAAAGAGAGGTGACTAGTTCTTTGATACGTTAAAATCTATTATAAAGTTATTATAATAGCAAAACATAATATGGTCAAAGGTTTAAAAATATATATCCCCAGGAAAAAATAGCATTTCAAAAAAAAATGTGTGAATGAGGATAAAAAATATGATGACAAGGGCCTCCTACATCACTAGAAAAAAGAACTGATTTGTGATACATGATGTTTGGTCAATTGGCTAACGAATTATAAAAATATTAAAATATCCCTATTTTACACAGATCTCTGCATTTGGATTAAGAACTTCAAGGTAAAACAAAAGACTTACAGGGGCACCTGGGTAGCTCAGTGGGTTAAGGGCCTCTGCCTTCGGCTCGGGTCGTGATCCCAGGGTCCTAGGATTGAGCCCCACATTTGGCTCTCTGCTCAGCAGGGAGCCTCCTTCCTTCTCTCTCTCTCTCTCTCTGCCTGCCTGTCTGCCTACTTGTGATCTCTGTCAAATAAATAAATAAAATCTTTGGGGAAAAAAAGGCCTTACAATAATGTGAGAATAAATAAGAGGAAAAAAATTAAAGCCATTAAGTAAAATATTGACAAGGAACACTGCATCAGATTTTAATGCCATTGATTGCAAAAGATGCCCATGAACAAAATGAAAAGTACGGCATATCATACATGCATTAGAAAGGCAAAACCAAAGAATGCTGCTGCTTGCTCATCAAACTAGATTGTGTGTCTGGTGTTTGTCTGATGACAGTCTGTGGTTTGATCAATGGTGAGGGAGTTGGGAATAGCAAGCATAACATTAAGTAGATTTCTGTGTCCAGAGGTTTTGGTCATGAAGGACATGGTGGACATGAGGATGTGTTATTCTGGCCCAGTAGCATAAAGGTGAAATTAGGTGTCCTGACTCCAGCATTGATGGGGGGTAAGACCTTGGTGACCCATTCCCATTTAAGATCCCTCATCTGTAAACCTTGAACTTTATTTAAAGTTAAACCCTGATCTGCCTATTTCCCATCTGTCCGTGATGATTGGTCAAATTGTATCTGAAGTACTTCTTTCTCAATATAAATGGCTTCTGTGAAGATAGCCATTAGAAACCTCAGACTACCAGGGTCCTGTAAAAAGGAGGAGCTGATGCTAAGTGAAATAACTCAAAAAGCTTATTTTCTAGCAAATGGGGATATAGAAATCAGTCAAATGCAAAAGCTGATTGAAACAATAAAATTTATAATAAATGTCAAATTGGGGACACACAGAATCACAATTCACTCCATTTCCTTGACCTAACTGAGTGTTTTTCTCCAGGGAGTAACTATTTGTTTGCAAATTTGTTGCTGATATCTCACTTAATTTCCTCAACATTCAGCTTGCAGCTGCCACTCCGCACTGCTCTTCCCATTTTCTGTACTCCTGTACCTCTGATTTGCAGTCCTGTTCTTCTCAGTACCTGCCCAGCCCATGCCTCCCACTGCTCCGTTCCCTCCTGGCCCTCCAGATTAGCTCTCAACAGCCCCTCCCTTTCCCTGGGCTGCTCTTTCTTCTCCTGGCATCTTACCTGGCTCCCAGCAGAGGGAGAGTTGCCCTTCTCCCTCACTGCCCAGCCATGTATGCATGTGGATTGCTCATGGACCTGGGCTTCTATAAGGAGCTCAGCATGTAAGCCAGCCCTGCTGCCAGAAGACCCCTGGGGCTTTGAGGTACTATAATCAGATGAGCAGCATGATTCTAGCTGTGCGGACTAGGCTGTCCTAGGAGGCTCATCACACTAGACTGAAGCAGGTCTAAATAATATCTTTACCGTCTCTTGTAATTATTTTTTAAAATTATTTGTCATGTTTAATTACTTAAGTTAACTTTTAATTATCTAAATATTTATAATATTTTCAATAAACATAAACATTCTTTTTTTCTCCATTACCTGTATTTTCTTTTTTGTTACTATGTTCAATTAGCCAACATATAGTACATCATTAATTTTTGATGTAGTGTTCAACAATTCATAACACCAAGTGCTCATCACAACATGTGTCCTCCTTAACACCCATCAGCCAGTTACCCCATCCCTCACCCCCCTCCCTTCTGTTACCCTCAGTTCCTTTCCCAGAGTCCACAGTCTCTCACAGTTTGTCTCCCTCTCTGATTTCTTCCCGTGCAGTTTTCCCTCCCTTCTCCTATGGTTCTCTGCACTATTCCTTATGTTCCACATATGAGTGAAACCATCTGATACTTGTCTTTCTCTGCTTGACTTATTTCACTTAGCGTAAGCATTACCTTTAGATCCTATTTACTGCCATGTAAACTTAGGGCAAGAAATACACTCTCACACTTCTTCCTTCTATCTCTTCTCCATTCCCGAATTCAGTCACTTACAGCATAATCCTTGGCTGGATAAACTATATAAATTTACATTTATACATTTATACAGTCTTATAGCTGTGAATAAATATTACTTATTCACATTTCAGTTGTTTGAACCTTAAAACAAATAAATTCTGGTTGAAAAGATTAAATACACATTATTCAACACAGAATCTAGACTACATGGTGTGACTAAAAAAGAATGGCGTAGCATCTTATGTCACCAGCACATATTCATCAACATAAAATCAATTCTTTCCTTTTCCACTGATTCATTTGCCCATAATTATGTCAAAGTTCCATTGACTTCACACCGTACCATGGTTTTCTAGGACAACTTTCTGTTTCTCTGAAATTCAAATCATCTTCCATTTTGCAAGGCTTTACATTCTGCACTTTTTAAAGGCATATCAGGTTGCTTCTTTCCTGGGATTAAGTTACACGGCACCCCTGAATGATTTTCACTTGTACTTGGTTGGCAATTGGATATTTACTTTATTTTGCTAAAGTACACACTCTGGTTTTACTAAGAAAAAGGAAGGAAAAAAAGAAAAGAAAAGAATGCAGGGGCACTTGGGTGACTCAGTCAGTTAAGCCTCTGCCTTTGCTCAGGTCATGATCCCAGGACCCTGGGATCCAGTTCTGCATTAGGCTCCCTGCTCAGTGGGGAGTCTGCTTTTCTCTCACCCTCTGCAGCTGATGCTCTGGCTCTTTCTGTCTCAAATAAATTAAATCTCTAAAGAAAAAAAAAGGAAGAGGAAAATGATAAATTTTCTTTGCTCCTGTCTAAAAAAATTACTTTTTGTTTCCACATTTTATTAATGGATTGGCTATATATAGAATTGTTAGGCTGTAATAATTTTCTCTGAACATTTTTAAGGTTTATTTTAATACAGTGAATAAAACCAGAGATAAGATTTTGGTTCAATATGCCTACACTCTAAAAACTTAACTCCACAGCGCCTTGGTTTCTCTACCTGTAAAATGTTGATACCTATTTCATTGGGTTGTTGCATAGAATCAGTAATTCAGTAGTTTTAAAACCATTAGAATACAACTTAGCATATAGAAACCATGAAACCAATCTCACCTATTCACAGATAGGCCTCTGTAAACCAAAACTGAACTTTCTTGCCTTTTTTGTAGGTCTTTTCCCTGCTCTAAGGCATTAGGCTCTACATTTTTTTCTTGGTACCTTCAAATTCCACAATATTGTTTCTATATATACCTAGTTTCTTGTTCTTCTTTCTTCTTCCTTCTTTTCTCAGTAGTATTCAGTTGGGTAGATGTAGCAAATTTGTTTAACATCCAATTGACAGAATTAAGTTGTTTTCACATATTAGCTATTATATAGACAGCTACTACAAACATTCCTTGACATTTTTGGTGCATAAATAAAAAACGATTGTGGTATGAAATAGAAATGTGGTTGCTTGGTCAAAAAGATGTTCACCTTTATTAGAAATTGCCAAAGGGTCCTGAAAGGGCTATATTCAGTGTCTAATTTGACATAATTTTGACAATACTTTTTTTTTTTTAGGATTTTATGAAGTGATTACCTTTTTTTTTTTTGGATGTTGAATTTGAGAAGTTCTTTATAGATCTTGGATATCAGCCTTTTTCCTGCAGTTCATTTGCAAATATCTTCTCCCATTCTGTGGGCTGCCTCTTTATTTTGTTAATTTGCTGTGCAGAACCATTTTATCTTGATGAAGTCCCAAAAGTTCACTTTTCCTTTTGTTTCCTTTGCCGTTGGAGACATGTCTTGAAAGAAGTTGCTGTGGCCATTGTCGAAGAGGTTACTGCTTATGTTCTCCTCTAGGATTTTGATGGTTTCCTGTCTCACATTGAGGTTTTTCATCAATTTTGAGTTTATCTTTGTGTATGGTTTAAGAGAATGGCTGAGTTTCATTCTTCTATTCATAGCTGTCCAATTTTCCCAGCACCATTTATTGAAGAGACTGTCTTTTCTCCACTGGATATTTTTTTCCTGCTTTGTCAAAGATTATTTGACCATAGAGTGGAGGGTCCATATCTGGGCTCTCTACTCTGTTCCACTGGTCTAACTGTCCTTTTTTATGCCAGTACCATACTGTCTTGGTGATCACAGCTTTGTAATAAAGCTTGAAATCAGGCAACATGATACTCCCAAGGTTTGTTTTTCTTTTTCAACATTTCCTTAGCAATTTGGGGTCTTTTCTGGTGAACAAACACTTCTCCAATGAAGACATTCAAATGGCTAGCAGACACATGAAAAAATGTTCATCATCATTAGCCATCAGGGAAATTCAAATGAAAACCACATCGAGATGCCATCTTAAACCACATTAGAATGGCGAAGATTAACAAGGCAAGAAATAACAAATGTTGGAGAGGATGTGGAGAAAGGGGAACCCTCTCTCACTGCTGGTCGGAATGCAAGTTGGTGTAGCCACTTTGTAAAAGAGTATGGAGATTCCTCAAATAATTAAAAACAGAGCTACCGTATGCCCTGGCAATTGCACTATTGGTTATTTACCCCAAAAATACAGATGTAACGAAAAGAAGGCCCATATGCATCCCAGTGTTCATAGCAGCACTATCCACAATAGCCAAACTGTGGAAAGAGCTGAGATGCCCTTCAACAGACAAAAGGATAAAGAAACTGTGGTTCATATATACAATGGATATTCTCAGCCATCAGAAAGGATGAATACCCAAATTTTGCATCAGCATGGATGGGACTGAAGGAGAGACTATGTTGAGTGAAATAAGTAGTGAAAGTGAATTATCTTATGGTTTCACTTACTTGTTGAGCATAAGAAATAATGTGGAGGACAGTAGGAGAAGGAAAGGAAAAGTGAATTTGGGGAAATTGGAGGGGGAGACAAAACATGAGAGACTGTGTATTCTGAGAAACACACTGAGAGTTTTAGAAGGGAGAGAGGTGGGATAGGTAAGCCTGGTGGTGGGTATTAAGGAGGGCACATAGTGGATGGAGCACTGGATGTGGTGCATAAACAATGAATCTTGGAATACTGCATCAAAAGCTAATGATGTATTTTATGGTGACTAACATAACACAATTAAAAAAAAAGATTTTATTTGTTTACTTGAGAGAGAGAGAGAGAGTGAGAGAGAAAAAGAAGCAAAGAGAACAAGAGTGGGAACAGAGAAACAGATTTCTGCTAAGGAGGGAAGCCAACACGGGGCTCTATCCCAGGACCCTGAGATCATGACCTGAGGTAAAGGCAGACGTTTAACCATCTGAGCCACCCAGGTGCCCTAATTTCAACACCACTTACTGTTATTAAAGTAATTGATTTTAGTTATATTAAATAAGTTGGTATTGGTATCTCATTCTGATTTGATTTTTTATTTCCTCATGAAATAAATGTAGAGCACATTTTCATGTTTGTATTACCATTCATCTACTGCCCTTTGTGAAGTGCTTGTGAAGTGCTTGTTTAAATCATTTGCATAAAATTTTAATAAGTTACTTGTCTTTCCATTAATTAATTGTGGAACTTAATTTTTCAGTTATATGCATCATGAATACTTTCTCCACCTGTGACTTGCCTTTTCAAATTTATAATGCTATCCTTTTTTGGGCGCCCAGGTGGCTCAGTGGGTTAAGCCTCTGCCTTGGACTCTGGTCATGATCTCAGGGTCCTGGGATCGAGCTCTGCATCGGGCTCTCTGCTCATCAGGGAGCCTGCTTCCCCTTGTCTCTCTGCCTGCCTCTCTGCCTACTTGTGATTTCTCTGTGTGTGTGTCAAATAAATAAATAAAATCTTTTTAAAAAATAATTTATAATGCTATCTTTTCAAAATGATTTTTTTTTTACTCTGATGAAGTTCATCATTGATTTTCTTCTTTTATACCTATGATTTTTGTAGACTAAGAAATCTTTACTTTCCTCAAGTTCATGACAATATTATTCTATTTCTTCTCTTAGAATCTTTATACTTTCAACTCTCAAATTTAGGCTGATATTACAATTCAAATAATGATTTTTCACATTGAACTAAGAGTTCAGATTCATTCTGTTTTATACAGTTAATTAGTTTAGCGCCATGACATTCTTCATGTCCCTGAACTGCATTGAACTCCATTGAAAATTAACTGTGCTCAGAGCTATTTCTGCTCTAACATTTTTTCAATAATGTATTGATCTATCCTTACATAAATACAAGACCACCTCTAAGATATGAAAGACACTGTAGAATCCCTGTCTAGATAAAAAAATTTTTTAAATTATACTTAGGGCACCTGGGTGATTTAGTCATTAAGCACCTGCCTTTGACTCAGGTCATGATCCCAGGGTCCTGGGATCAAGGCCCACATTGAGCTCCCTGTTTGGTGGGAAGCCTGCTTCTCCCTCTCCCATGCCCCCTGCTTGTGCACACCCCCCATGTCTCTGGCATATAAACAAAATCTTAAAAAATAAAAAATAAAATTATATTTAAAAATCCATGGCTCATATGGAATACAATTATTTACAGATGAAGACTTAAGATAATGGATAAGAAATATATTTATTGTTGTATTAGGTTGCTAAGGCTGCCATAACAAAGTACCACAAACTGAAAAGCTTAAACAACAGAAATATACTGTATCATAGTTCTGGAGCTTAGAAGGCTGGGATTAAAGTATCAGCCAGGTTGGTTTCTTCTCTTGGCTATGAAGGTGAATCTACTCAGTGCCTCTCTCCTGCCTTCTGCTGGTTTACTGGAAACTGTGACTTGTAGGCACATCATCTAGAGCTCTGCCTTCATGTCCTCATGGCATTCCATCTCTGCTTATGTCCCCATGTCCAAATTTGCCCTTTTTATATGGACACCAGTCATATTGGAGTAAGACCCACTCTACTCCACCATGACTACATCTTAACTAACTACGTCTTTAATGACCCTATTTCAAAATAAGGTCGTATTCTGAGGTACTGGGGATTACAACTTCAACATATGAATTTGGAGGGGAAGGGAGCAATTCAACTCTTAACAATTGTCCAGTCAGTGCACATATATTGTCTTGCTTTTTGCAGTATCTAGGACCTTCACTACAACATTGACATCAGCAAGGTTCTCCCTGAAGTTTGAGGAAGGACAGCATAGGCCTAATTATTTCCCCTTTACACAGATTTGATTTTCTTATTTGAATGTGGTAATGAACCCTGCATGGTGGAGGGACTGGCAGTGAGAGTACCTTGTTCAGGTGAGTAAGAAATGAGGCAAGAAAAAGCCATCTGGTGTTACACCTTCTAAAGTCAAAATAGAAGGAGGTTTCCTCTTCAGCGTCACGGTGGGAGGTTGTGCTTTCTGAAGAGATGCAGAATGTAATAAAAGATTTTCACTATAATTAGGGGACAGAGTCTGAACAGTATACTTAGTCAGGGAGGTCCATTATTATAGTTTCCTAACACCATGTCTCAGCACAATGAAAGTGAGAGAAATGTGAAAATAGTTGGAGCTGTTTTGAAAGCTCAGGTAAAGTCAGTCACCATGAACTTGCAATGGCTCCAATCTGATCATTTGTGTTACTCCTCTAAAAGTTGGTCAGTGGTAAGGGGGTAGCAGGAGACAATTACACTGGGAGTAGTATTTGTGATGGATAGATTGTTGTTGAGGTCATTCATATGGGTATGGTTGAAATGATGAATTATGAGGACTAGGTTTCACAGAAAATTACTGTTAAAGAAAAGAGGACTGAAAGGACTGGGAAAAAATATATATGGTTTGAAGGAATTGATAATGTAGAAAACATGGAATCAGTTAAAAAAAAACACTAGACAGATATGGTGGTATAGTTAGAGTGAGATTCTCAGGAATTCAGGGACTGAGTAGCTCTGAGTTTTGGCAAGGTTCAGGCCATGTCCATGTGTGATTGACTGAATGTCTACAATGGAGTTAAAGGTTAATACAACTGAGTAGATAGGAGCTATGAGGTATGAATATGGATGAGCTTTTGACATAGTTACACCGAAGTGTCCCATGATTCTCAATAATGTCTTCTTCCATCAAAACTAATTTTTCAAACATTTTCTCTGTCTCTCCCCTCACAACATTACAAAACACAAATCAAATGGTGTAGCTAGAAGACTATAGCAACCAACCTCACCTAGCCTCTCAATACAGCTCACAAATCTTTGAACGTTCTACTGGAGCCTGGAGTTTAGAGAAGGGCTGTGAACCAGATGTCCAAGTCTTCAATTCATCCTACAGAGAGACCAGCTTTTCAAAGACACAAACCATAAGAAGAACTTTAGGAAATTTAGGAGGGTAAATTAGGAAAGGACTGATCTGCCTCCTGCACACTCATTTCAGTAATCTATGCCCACTTAAACCTGAAAAACTGGGGTTGGCCTAACAAGTAATGTCCACAAGAGATTCGATGTCATGCCACTATGGCACTGGGGACTGTAGAAGATGGAAGGGGGAGAAGGAGGAAAAAGAGGAAGAAGAGGGAGAGGAGGTGAGCCTGGCACGTTTTTTCTACTTTATTAATACCAAATGTTTAACTTTTGAATTGAAGAGACAAAAAAGAATTGAAGAGACAAATCCAAAATTACAGTATTAACCTGATCCCCAAAATAAAACTTTGTGTCTATAAACCTGGACTCCCTAACAAAAACAGTTCTAGCCCAGATTTTTGTTATGGTGGTATCTTAAAATAAATTCTGACCTTTGTGAAAATGATAATGGCAATTCACTATAAACAAATTACTGTAAACTTAATAGTCATGGTAAACTTTTGTGTGATTTGTTCCCCTATAAATATATGTTTGTTGTGGATTCTGTGAGGCATACCTTCTAGGGTCTGAACTCTACAAATGAATCCTTACTTTCTGTTTTTAAATACTTCATTTTCTCAAATCTTTATTTGACATGTCATGCATCAAGGAAGCCTGAGGGGCAGCGGGGAGAGAATACCAGCAAGGACCTACATGGGGAGTGAGAGGAAGTTCTGCATAAGCTTAACTGTTCAGACTGAGTGAGGAGGGCCTTCCAGCTTCAACAAATTTCTTTTATCATTTTCTTTTTCTTTTTCTGAGTGTAAAAATATTTAATGATTATATTGCAGTATTTTATTTATTTTTTAATGCGTTGTAATGTTTTTTATGTTATGTTACTCACCATACAGTACATCATTAGCTTTTGATGAGTGTGTTCCATGATTCACAGCTTCAACCAAATTTCAAAAAGAACTGTGGCAAGACCTCAATCCAGAAGTCCTCCTGCCTCTCCTGATAAGGACTGGGAGGGCCTCAGAACCAGAGCTACCTAGGTACATACAAAAGCACCAACAGATTGTCAATACCTCCTCAAACCAACACATTTTGCCTATACATACCCATCTATATATACACTGATGTATCATTTCAAGCTATCAGCTTTGGAGCACAGCATATGCCTTCACAAAGCACGTGTATGCAGTGCCCTTGTACTTACAGAGCCAAGTTATTCCAATAAATATAGATACTTAATGAAAATGGTTACTCACACCTCACAAACATGCAAGGCTATACACACATACCATTCACATTCAAATCCAGTCCTTGCACACATATGTCTATTAACACATCTCTCAAATACACCATCAGCAAACATATCCACACACTCTTTACGTTGTATAAAATATCTCTTCAATTGTAAATACTCTTGACTAACAAAGAAAACGTGCATACAGATAAGCTCACAATTGGGTATTCTTAACAACACACACTCTTACCCATGCACTCAATTCCCCAGACTTTGCATTTGTGTATACAGAGGAGAGAGGCAAATTAGGGTTTAAGGTTTCCAGCTTTAGTCTCTAGTCTCAGAGGAAACCAGAGACTGAGGCAGGGGGTCTTAAAGGAGAGGGTGTATCAATGCTTTGGGAAGGGAAAGGCCAAGCTTAAACAGGTCTTTAAATAGGTCCTAACCCACAGGCTCTGCTAAAAGCGGAATCACAGGAGGCAGTTAGAGCTGCTCATGGTCAGAGATGAAGCAGAGCTCAAGGTGAGTGGTTTCCCTGTGCCCTAATCATCTCTGCCTCTCCCAGAGAACAGTAGGACTCACAGAAGCTCCAAGAACCTGGGAGACAAGGCAATACACTGTACAGAATGACCTGACTTACTGAGGTCTCCAGATTCAGAGATCCCTGATGGCTGGATTTCCTTCTCAGGTGGAAAGAAGATTTACTACTCACTGTGTCCTCCAAGAAATTTTAGAAAAGTAGGAAGGCTGCCTCCACACACAATCCCTCCATGAAGGACACTGGATCTGAACCCTCCCCTGCTCCAACATTATTGCTCTATACCTTGGTTTTAGATACCCCAAAGTGAGAAAACTGTCAAAACATCCCTGAAACAATTCCTTAGCAAGACCTCAGCCCATTTTAATCTTTACCGCTTCACGCCTCAGCAACATGATTAAACTGAAAGACTTAACTATCTCCATATAATGACTGGAGTAACTGAAAGCTATCAGAGCCAGTGGTACCAGCACTGAATTCAAACCCACAATTATAGATGAAAGTTGAGCTTCATCATTGTGAGAGCTACCTACGTACATATAAAAGCACTAATAGATTGTCAGTACCTCCACAAACCCACACATTTTGCCTATACATACCTATCTATATACATACTGATGTATCATTTCAAACTATCAGCTATGGAGCTCAGCATATGCCTTCACAAAGCATGTGTATGCACATACTTTTTTAAAAAAGATTTTATTTATTCATTTGTCAGAGAGAGAGAGAGACAGAGCACAAGTAGAGGGAGTGGCAGTCAGAGGGAAAAGCAGACTTGCCACTGAGCAAGGATTCTGATGCTAGACTTGATCACAGAACCCTGGGAGATGCAGATGCTTAACCCACTGAGCCGCCCAGGTGTCCTGAGAACATCAATCTTGTAATCATATTTCCTGAACCTAAATCTATGCCAAGTACTCACAAGTATATTATACTTGGGAGAACAGAAAAATTGACTCTGACATCCAGTGTGTGATTACCCTACCTATAAAGCTGAGAAAGATGACTTAATTTATTTTTGAGTACCTAATAGCCTCACAAGATTTCTAGTCCACAGAGGGCAGGGACATAAATAAAAGCAGGGAAAGGGTAAGGAATGTTGGGCAAGAAGGGAAATTCTATTTCTCTTTTATTTGTACTCTTGAGGGAATGCTCTTATCACTCATTCCACCCAGAAGGAAGTTGATAACTCATACCTCCCTCCAAAATATGATTGAAAATGTTACACACTTTACATAATGATCCAGGATTGGTTAACTCCCTGTCCCCTCCACATGTCTTATAAACTTTACTCTGCACAGGGTGAGTGCATAAGTCTAAGAGGAAAAGAGGCAAGGGAATTGCTGAGAGTGAGGACACCAGATTCCATGGGGTTGTAGGTATAGAGAAGAAAGAAGGAAAGAAAGAAAGAGCTCCTATCCCCTACTTCAGACTCGGACCCCGGTCACCACCTGAGAAGAGTCACCACTGCAAAAGGAATATGGCTAACAGGTGAGTTCCCCATTAAGGCTCATGGGAAGAAACTTTATGAGAGTTAAAAACAATACAGTGTAAATGCTTCTGGTGTTATATTTACAAAAATAGCAATGTCTTCCACAATTAATCAAAGAGATAATTATGCACTTTGAGAAATTGTACGTTTAGCCGGCATCTTCACCAGTGCCCAATGCAAGAATGAGGATGATCTAAGGATGTTTTCCAGGTGCCCATGGGCCTCAGTGACCATTTCCTCACAACTGGAGAGTGACATACAGGAGACAGAAGGGAGAGGGAAAGGAAGACTCTGGTTCAAAGACCACATATAAGTGGAAGAACAACCCAGGCAGGAGGGGATAACAAAAGAGCCTGGGACCCCAGAAAATGTATTTGTTTCCGTTTTCACCATACTCTGGATAGGAGTATTTGTTTTGCAAAAACCTACACCTATTATCAAGAGAAAGGATAGTTAATTTTCCAATGCAGAGCAAGATTTATAAAGTCTGAGCCCCATTTCTCTCATAATGTTGTAAAGCTAGGGAAAATCAGAAAGAGGTTAGGTCTCTTTGGGATCTCAAAGAAACCCTTTTTAGGAACCATTAGGTCTGGTGGAATGAAACATCTGTTAGTCCAAACAGCTGATTTGTTATGGGAGATTTGAAAAGATACTCTTCTTGTCTGTGTGTTTCTGTTATGGCAGAGATTCAAAGTCTCAGTCAGCTGAGATGAAATAGTGAAAAGGTGCCTAGTAAGAACCAGGTAAGCATTTGTGTCATCAGTCCTGGGTAGGTGTTAGTCACCAGAGGGATCAACAAGATCTCCATGTAAAGCAAGTAGAGGCAGAGGAGGACATTCAGGTCTTTCACTAGCCAGCACAGCAGGCCATGGTATGAGAAAGATGTTTAACTTTCTTGTGCCATGGTGCCAAAAAAGTGTTTAAAAAGTTCATTGGAGGATTTTAAGATATGGCTCATTAGTTAAAAAGTCCATTGCCACTGTTATTCAATCCAGCAAATATTTATTAAACCCCTATTCTGTGCTAAGCACAGAGTTGCTAGGATGGTACACTATTCAGGGCTCACCTCATGAAAATCTTTCATCAGGGGGCACCTAGGTGGCTCAGTGGGTTAAGCCTCTGCCTTCAGCTTGGGTCATGATCTCAGGGTCCTGGGATCGAGCCCTGCATCGGGCTCTCTGCTCAGCAGGGAGTCTGATTCCCCCTCCCCCTCTGCCTGCCTCTCTGACTACTTGTGATCTCTCTGTCTCTGTCAAATAAATAAATAAAATCTTAAAAAAAAAAAAAAGAAAATCTATCATCAGGACAGGATTTAGAAAACCATAGCCTGCAGACAAAATCCAGCTCATCCTCTTTTTACAAATAAAATTGTATTGGGATGTTGTCATACTCATATATTCCTGTAGTGACTGTGGCTGCTCTCAGGCTACAGGGGCTAAACAGACTAGTTTCAACAGACCATACAGCACATAAAACCTAAAATATGTATGATCTTCCCCTTTACTGTAAGAAATGAGTTTGCTGACCCCTAATCTAAGAGGAAATGCACCACCATAGATAGTAGAATTAATTACAGGTATAAAATCGTCAGTCACCTAACCAATAGCCCAGACTCTCTGGGTAACTCCCAGAGTCAAAGCTAACTCAACATCACGCATACCTTCCTATGAGCCTTTATCCCAAAGTGTTTTCCAAACCAGCTTTCTTCCTGAAAAGTCACCTAAGTGACTTAAACAGAGGGCTGAACAGAACCTATGGGAAAGGTTAAACAAATCAGTTAGTTCTGAAGAATAGAAGGGCAAAATTGATTATTACTGACATTATTGTCAGGATAGTTTTACCTTAGCAGATTCTACTTTCAAGGAAAATACTGATTCTTCAACAAAAATCACATTTGCAGCTAGTATGTTTTGATCCCATTTTGAATGACATATATATGAATGAGGAATAAAGAGGAGTATCACTTTATGTTGCAAAATTTTTTTGTTAAAACAGTTGAAATTTGTCCAGTTTACTATTAAGCCATACTGCCCTATGATTCAGTTGAAACTTTCAAAATATTTAAAATATTAATAATTACTTCTTGATTCCTATCAACTAGAGAGTAGATTACCTTCACAATGGAGATTAAGTTAACCATCCTATGATGCTGGCCTCAGGGAACAGCTCTTTGCATCCCGTGTCCTTCATCCTACTCGGGATCCCAGGACTTGAGAATTACCAATTTTGGATTGCCTTTCCTCTCTGTGCCATGTATCTTGTGGCTGTAGTTGGCAATATCATTGTCCTTCATATAGTCCAAACTGACCACACTCTCCACGAGCCCATGTACCTCTTCCTAGCCATGCTGGCTGTCACTGACCTGGCCCTGTCCTCTTCCACCCAACCTAAAATGCTGGCTATACTCTGGTTTCATGCTCATGAGATTGAATACCATGCCTGCCTCATCCAGGTGTTCTTCATCCATGCCTTTTCTTCGGTGGAGTCTGGGTTGCTCATGGCTATGGCCTTGGACCGTTATGTGGCTATCTGCTTCCCCCTCCACCACTCTACTGTCCTGACCCCAGCTGTGGTGGGTAAACTGGAGGCAGCTGTGATGATGAGAGGGTTGCTGTGGGTGAGTCCCTTCTGCTTCATGGTGTCCAGGATGCCCTTCTGCACCAACCATGTCATTCCCCAGTCATACTGTGAGCACATGGCTGTGCTAAAGCTGGTGTGTGCAGATACTAGAGTCAATCGTGCATATGGGCTCTTTGTGGCCTTCTCTGTGATTTGCTTTGATATAATTGTCATTAGTATATCTTATGTGATGATTTTGAGAACTATTCTGAAGTTGCCCTCTGATGAGGCCCGGCTCAAGGCTTTTGGCACGTGTGCTTCCCATATCTGTGTCATCTTGGCTCTTTATATCCCAGCCCTCTTTACCTTCCTCACCCACTGCTTTGGACATCATGTGCCCCGAGTGGTACATGTCATGTTCGCTAATCTCTATCTCCTGGTACCTCCCATGCTCAACCCCATCATCTATTGGGTAAGAACCAAGCAGATCAGGAACAGGGTTATTCAAGGATGTTGTGGAAAAGATCCCTGAGCCAAGGGTCATGGCATCACAACCAACCCCATTGCCCCACTGATCTGGGATCAGTGCATATTAGCACAAAGTAATCTCTGGGAGACAAATGGATAAACAAGATGTGGTACATATATACAATAGAATATTCTTCATCTTTCAGAAAGGATGAATACCTACCATTGACATAGATAGAAATGGAAGGAATTATGCTAAGTGAAATAAATCAAGCAGGGAAAGACAATTATCATATGGTTTCACTCATATGTGGAAAACAAGGAATAGAATGGAGGACCACAGGGCAAAGGAGGGAAATCTGAATGGGAAGAAATCAAGGGAGACAAACCATGAAAGTCTCTGGACTCCAGGAACCTAACTGAGGGATACAGAAGGGAGGTAGGTGGGAGAATGGGGTAACCAAGTGATGGGTATTAAGGAGGGCACATGCTGGGATGAACACTGGGCTTTCTAGGCAACTAATGAATCACTGAGCAACACAACCAAAACTTATGATGTACTATATGCTGGCTAACTGAACATAATAATAATAATAAGTCATCTCTGTGGATAAGAAGTTAGCAACCCTCCAGAACAAAAAGAACAATTTTCAAGATGCCCAGAACATGAGCTCTCTGAGAGATGTGACTGCTCATAAATACTGACTTGACTAATCTTCTTCATCACAGGAAAACTGTAAAAAATATGTCCACCATTTAAATTAGTGAAGATTTTAGCAGAATGCTATCTTCCACAGACCACTACAGTGAAAATGATTTTTACCCTGCCAGGAAGTCTAAGTTCCTATGCTTTTTTAAAAAGCAGATTACAACTTCCCCCAAAACAGTTATAAAATACATGTATTTTTCCCATCTTGGCATCTCTTTTTATAAGTAGAATTTGAGGGGAAAAAAAAAAAAACAGTATAAAGGCACACAGAGATTCATTATTTATAAAAACAAAAACAGGGAAACTTACAGATATTGATGTATAAGATCCAGATGAAGAATGAGCAATTGCATATCATGTATCATGTAACTAATATATTTGCAAAGAGCATGTAAAAATGTGAAGAATGATCAAGATAAAATATTAAATAAAAAAGAAAGATGACATCTGTCCATAAGGCTGAAACCAATTCTAAAAAGAAATACATATACCTAGAAAAAGATTCGGAATACATTGAAACGCTAACAATAGCAACAGAGAGTAGTGAGATTTATGGTATTTTAGTTTTCTTTTTGCACTTTCACATATTTGTAAAAATTACCCTTGATTGAGCATGTCATTTTAATATGAGAAAAAAATAATTCAGATAAGAACAGAAGTGTACAGAAAAGATTAATTCAGTGCCAAAGCCTAGGGGGATGGAGTAGGCAATCTGAGAAGATGAAGGACTCCAGAATACAGCAAGTTCTAGAAAAGCTTGAACATCTCCATGAAAATTGCTGCCAGAGTCACGTTTTGAGACTGGTAACATGGAGCATTTGTTGGTCTCTCCTTCCAGAAATTGCCTATTCCCTGATGACAATGCATTGCAGAGTGAAGAAGTTTTAGAAAACAAATGGAAAAGGAGATTCTCTTCTGAACATAGCTATATTGTGTGGTTAAAGGTAGTGAGAAAGTCATTAGAAGATTGAGTATTTGTTAATATTTAATTTCCTTTGCAAAATTGTTAAGGTGTTTTAGAAAACCACATTTTTTTCTGATTTTTTCAACTTTATTGTGGTGTACTTATACAAAAACGAGCATATATTTAATGTATTCATTTTGATGAGTTTGGACACATGCATACATACATGATAGCATCACCACAAACACGGTAAAATCGTCCATCACAATTCCTGCATTTGCGTATTTATCTTTCTCCACCACGCTCCTGTCAATGCCATAGTGAAGAAGGTTCTAGAACTCGGGCTCTAATGTTACTAAAACCAACATCAGAAGAAGATGCTTGAAGAGAATTGGGAACATGTTTGCTTCTCCCAGCAGAAACAGCTAAAGGAGACTAAAAGTGTCCCAAGAGATGAATGGGTATTCTGAATTTCAATATTCCCAGATATTAGATATACGTAAAGGAGCTGTGATCTGTTATCAGCGAATCAGTTAATTATTGTGAGTCCCTCTTTTTCTTTTTAAAAATCAGCTCTATTGCTGTTTAACTTGTGACAATAAAATATAAGTGTTTTCACACACACTTGAAGAGTTCTGACAGATGCATGCCTCTGTAGCTACCAGCCTGATTAAAACATAGAACATTGCCCTCACTTCATGAAAGGTTCTCTTGCCTCCCTGGAGTCAATCATCCCCCTCTCCATCCCAACCAGGCAAACCCTGCTCTGACATCTTTCACTACAGACTGACTTTTCTCTCACTAGCACGTTTATAATTGAAGGAATAAATAATACATTGAGTCTGGTGTCTTTCACTCAGTATAGTTTTTCAGATTGAGCCCTACTGTTGCATGTAAGATAAGCAGGTCATTTCCTATTATTGTTGAGTAGTATATTCTATTTTTTCATTGTACCTATTGAGTTATTGGTACCATACCAATTATTACCTTTTTCTTTTGCTTCAACCCTTTTAGCCTTCTTCCAAACATATCCACTTCTCATCTGTCTAGAGCTTTACTCTAAATCTTCCCAATTCCCCCAGTTGTTATTTTCTAGAACATTCTATGTTCCTCTTGACATCCTTTACATCTCAACTAATAGCCTCCTTATGGGTAAGGTGTTTCTTAACCTACGTATCTCAACCAGTTCTCCCCCCTATAATTTTCACTCAACACAAATATTTTATTTCCTCCCCTTCTAAACACAATGTGTAATTATTTAAATTACTTATTCACCATCTGTTTCTCTGTCTGGAATATAACTTCCATAAAAGTACAGCACAGGTGCTCCTTATTCTTTTCTTTTTTTCTTTCTTTCTTTTTTTTCTTTTTGTATTGTGTTATGTTAGTCACCATAAAATACATCATTAGTTTTTGGTACTGACTATTCTATCCCCAAACCAGGCTCACTACAAAGAAAAACAAACACACACACACACACACACACACACAGACACACACACACACAAAACAAACACAAACAAAAAAACCCAAAAAACTTCAGGAATGAAGGATTAAATGATTGGATGTGCTTGGTACCATTGTCACAACAATTCCACTGCTGACCACAAGATGGCAAGTGCAGGTCCATTTCGGCCTCATTCCATGCAAATAAAGTACCACACTTTTCAGTCCTAAAGCATTGCATTTTACCCATAGGAACTCTGGAGGATGATTGTCAAAGAAGATAAATTTGATATATAAGCAATAATTCATCCCTCATTCACTACTTTTAATTAACAAATATAAAATATTTGGAACATTTTACATTGCTATTCAAGAAATATCTATTAGGCAACTATGTTGCTCCAAATATTCTCTAAGAGGATGGGAATAGCATAGAGAACAAGACAGACTGGCAATCAGAGAACCTAGTTAGTAAGAAATCAACAAAAGAAGCACACTGGATACCTACAATCCCACCTCCAATAGGAAAACTGGTTCCTTAAGCCAAGCAGCTCTGTCATGATTAGAAGTATCCTTCAATATTCTGAATCACTGAAAATAGATGATTGTGTTCATTACAACCCAAAGAACCAGTGGGCAGTGGGTCTAGGACATCACATCTGTAAGTAACTCCAGCATGTGTGTACTCATTTCCCAAAACTATCAAGGGAGTACTTTGAGTGAGGGATTGGATTTCCCACTTGTGAGATGGGCAGTCATCACAGGGCCTCTCTTCTCTTGGGGAGCATACACCAAAGGTGACCTGCTGACTAGGAGAGACCAGGCAGAACTGAACAAAAACAGGTCAGCTTCTCCGGGTTTTAAACATTACTCAGAGACAATCTATGGTATCTGGGGTCAGTTCTAGAGTAGTTAGTTAAGCTTTAAAAGGATACCCAGAGGCCAGCAAAGGACAAATCATGGCCACTATGGGAAAAGTGAGAGGCCTGCCATGGCAGCACTCCACAACAAGTCAGATCAAACCAGGCAGGCCCAAGAAAAGAAGGCCAGAGACCCTGACAAACTAAGGGAGAAAAGGCACTAACCTCCTCCCCAAGAAATAAATATTCCACCCCTAGTCAACAACTGTCAATAAAAGACAGAAACCAAAACCCTGTGTTGCATACCTGCCCCTTGAAATTCCCACTCTCACAGCTCCAGAGTGTGCTCTCTCTTTCATAAACTCTTCACTTAAACACCAAACAACCACTGTGTCTGCTCAGTCCTTGAATTCTTTTCCTGTAATAAGACTAAGCCTCCTTCACTCCTCCAACACCCTGACTCCCCCAGCTCTGCAATGTCCTTGTGATGGGTTGGGCAGAGGCCTCCCCAGTCTACCAAGCAACACACGGAGAAGGATGGGCAAGACTCTGATGAACTAGGTCTCTCTCTTTTTTTGTCTGTCTCTCTCCCTCCAAATGGGTATTCTGAGACAAAATTCCCATGTGTATGGAGATACTCCACACCAAGGAGCAATTCTTGGGACCCAACCTGGTATAACCTACAGTTCTGTTTATGAGCTAGCATTAGATTCCACAATTTAAGGGTTCAATCCTATAAGAGTAGACCTCCCACCCCACTTCAGACACCAGTCACAAGAACAGGTCCTTGTTACCCATGCTCCTAAGCAACTGGCTATAAATCAGAGGTTCCCATGACCCACTCCTTGGGCTTGATTAACTTACTAGGGCAACACACAGAACTCAGAGAAACCTTTTACTTATTACATTATCAGTTTATTATAAGGATATAATTCAGGAACAGCCAGGTGGAAGAAATACCTAGGGCAAGGGATTGGGAAAGGCATGGAACTTCTATGCCCTCTCCATTATGCTATGCTCCCCTGTCTCCATATGTTGTTCACCAACGCAGAATCTCTGGGAACCTTGTCCTCCTGGGATTTTTATGGAGGCTCCATTACATACCCATGATTGATTGCTTAAGTCATTGATCCCTGGCAACAGGTTCAACCTCCTGCCACTCACCCTTCTTGCTTCCTGGAGGTCTGGGTGGAACTAAAAGTTCCAATTCTCTAATCCAAGGTTGGTTCTTCTGACAACCAGCCTCTGTCTTTGGGTGGGGACCTAAGGTCATCTCATTAACATCACAAAAGATATCTAATTGCTCTTATCATCTAGGAAATTCCAACAGTTTTAGGAGCTCTGTGTCAGAAAAGGGGTCAAAGAACAAATACATATTTATTTCTCAGTATAAATAAATCATAACCTCACAACCTCCTTCCTTTTACCCATTCTCTTTATTTTTCAAAGTTATCTTAATTAAATCTGTATAAAGGTCAGAGTTTCAGATATGCCCATAAGGATTATGAAAAAATAATTTCTTTCTTTAGATGCAATTGACTTTTCTGAGAAGAAAAGGATGAGGACCAACACAGCATTTATTCTGACTCCCTTCCATTTGGAACCTTAATGTTCGTGATGTTTATTCTTCATTCAATAAATCTGGGCCTGTGATTTATAAACACTGCCATCAGGCCAAACTCATTATAACTCAATGTTTTTTAACTTAGTTTCAGAGGAATAGGTATATTTATCACATATGATATATGGGTTCTTATTAAACAATTTCTGATCACTTGGCTCTCACAGTTCCCAGACTTCTCAAAAACAGCATGTGATTATAACTTGGTTAGTCCCTTCAGAGGGTAGGTCCCTTCCCCAACAGCAGTTACCTTCAGGAGCCACCACTAGGGGCTTGCTCCCACCCACTTCCTGCGACTTTCCAAGGCAGTAGAATTCTCAGTTCTGTATCTTTTTCCTGATCTCTATCAGCTATGCTGTGGCTGTTGTGAAAAACAACTCCCTTCTTTGATGTGGCCTGCACATCATGTATTGCTAGCTTCCATGGTAAGAGGTCCTCTTATTTCCACCTCACCTAAGAGGCTGTCCATTTTATTGGTTGCAAGCCCATAAAATGAACTACTATAACTGCCTCTACTATGCTGGTCTGCTTCAGCCATTTTTCCAAACTCTGTCGGTCAGAGGCAGCCACATGCATTTGCCTATTAGATGTGCCAATCTGCTTTCCAACCCACCATGTTAGTTTTGTTCCAGTCATTGGCAGCTAAACGGGGAAAAACTATGATAACACAAAGCATATTGTGTGAGAGCCCCCATTTCTTCATGATGTCCTGGTTGCCCTTCTGCCTCAGCCACATCATCCCCTAAGACCTACTGTGAGCATGTGGCTCTACTAAAACTGGCAAATGCTGACACCAGACCATACCTATGGGCTCTTACGGCCTCTGTGGTTGGATTGGATAGATTAGTCATTACTACACCATGTGTTATGATACTGTAGGCCATGCTGTAGCTGCCCTGGGGAGAAGCCCTGCCCAAAGTAGTTGGCACACATGCCTCTCACATTTGTGTCATTCTGTCCCTGGATATCTCAGTGCTCTGCTTCTTCTCGCATTGCTTTTACACCGTATACCCAGAATGGCTTCACTCTCGTTGCTCAGTGTCCCTACTGGTGCCTTCCATTTCAAAACCATTCCATGTTATCAACTGAATTGTGAACCCCACGCCCCAGAAAAAGATATGTTGGAATACCTCAGAATGTGATTTCATTTGCAGATACCATTTTTACAGAGGTAGTCCACTTCAAATGAGGTCATTCTGGTGAGCCCTAATCCAAAATGACTAGTAAAGTAATATAAAACCTGGAAATCTGAACACAGAGATATGCACACACAGAGAAGTGATGAACACTAAGGCTAGAGTGATGATTCTAGAGTGAGAGAAGAAAGAATATTTCCTATTTTGTGAGGTCCAAAACTTAACCGGTACATCAAAACAAGAAAAAAATGAAATCAAATCTCTCATTAACATAGAGGCCAAATTAACAAATAAACTATTATTTAAAATAATCCACCAAGAATATAGAAGAATCATTTAATGTATTTCACCCATTAATAGAATAGAAAGAAACAACTATGTGAATCTGTAGTAAATTTGAATAAAAGTGATGAATTCCAATAGATATTTATGTTAACTGGGTAAACTGGACAGAAACTTCCTCAGTGAAAACCATGATTAATGTAGAAATGATGAAAATATTCTCTCTGAGTTTGGGTACAGGATGATGATGCCCACCATCACTATTTCACTTAACTTAGCATCAGAGCCCTTAGTACAAGAAGGCAAGAAAAGTAAAGGACTGTAGCATTGTGAAGGAATCAAAACAAAACGAATTATTTACAGATGACATGATTGTGCTTTTACATAATCAGACGGACCAAACAGGCATAGAATTAGATAAATTAATTGACGTAAGTGATTATTAGTGATTAGTCATATTAAAGAACATAACTGAATATAAGAACAATATTAAAATACCAATTGTATTTCTTTTTCCAAAAGGTTACATGTTTATTTATTTGAGAGAGAGAGGAGAGAGAACACACAGGTGTGAGTGAACATGAGGGGAAGTGCAGAAGGAGAAGCAGACTCCCCCCTAAACAGGGAGTTCAGTTTGGGCTCCCTCCCAGGACCCTGGGATCATGACCCAAGCCAAAGGCAGATGCTGTACTGAATGAACCACCCAGGGGCTACATCAATTGTATTTCTATGTATTAACCATTCATTAGAAAATAAAGTTCTCACATGATATCATATAATAAAATAACATCAAAAGTCATACAACTTGGAATACATCAAAAAACTTTGTGAGAGGTATCACTAGGAAAATCATTAAACCCAGTTGGAAAAATTACAAAGATATACAAATACAGGGCTTTATCACTTTCAGGAATTATAAGGATCTATGTTTTAAATAGAAAGGTTCTTCCAAAAAAGGTCAACGGATCTTATTCAATCTCAATCAACTCCTAGGAGGTTTTCTGTGGAAGTTATGCTCACATTTACATGGAAACGTGACAGATCTGGAATGCCAAGACACTATTACAGAAGAAGAAAACCAAAGAATGTATGCTACCAGGCATAGGACACAACAGAAAACCTCAAAGCAAGCATAGTCATTTGACAAGTACTCAAAGGGATTCCATGGTGATGGCAAAAGAATGCTTACTTCAGTAACTGCTGCTGATCTATGGACAGCCATATGGAAATGAGTCTTGAGAACAAAAGAACACCACTGGACAGAAAATAAACAAAAGACTTCGGAAGGTCAGGCTTTTGGTCAACAACCACAGAAACAATAAACTTTCTATTGTGGGAATAAGTTACAAGTGGCACCTATTTCTTTGCTTTGCCCACCATTCTAATGGTGTCATTTGTATTGTTTGCAAGTATTTCTTATAGAAAATTAAGCTTGCCATTACAGAAACAAAGTTTGGAAAGGCATTTCCTAAAAGGAGGTATCCCAACAAGATGAAATGTATCAGCGCTTCTACCTGATTACTCCCAAAGAAGATGCAAATTAATGGGGGATTGGGTGAACCTGGTGGTGGGTATTAAGGAGGGCATGTATGGCATAGAGCACTGGGTGTGGTGCATAAACAATGAATTTTGGAACACTGATAAAATACAATAAAATTTTTTTCTTAAAAGTTAGCAAGGTACCAATACATCCACCAGAAAGACTAAAACAAACAAAAAAACACAGCAATCCCACCTATAGACAAAAAATGTGAATTTAATCAACTACTTTACCCTACTACTGCAGGTGCAAATGGCTATAACTGGAAAACTTCTTGGTCGTGTCTACTAGCATTTAACCCAACAATTTCTCTCTCAGGCTTGCAACCATGGGCAGTGCATGTACATGTTTCCTGAATGCCAAGGAAAATGATCCTCACAGCAGAATTATTGGCAATAGAAAACAAAACCAGGAACACCACCAAATACCCAGTAACAACCAAATGGATAAATTAATTGAGGTGACATACAGCCACGGGGTAGAACACGAAATGAATGAAATGAAAAGCAATGAAAATGAAAGACCTATAATCAGACATAACTATGTGGATGAATTCCACAAACCTAATGTAAACTATAAAATAGGAATAAAAAATAAAAGCCAGATATAAAGATTACATTTAAATATAGCACTAATCCATTTACTTATACTTCAGAAACAGGCAAACTTAATGTGTTTTGATAGAAATCAGGAAAGGGGTTGCCTCTGAGGAGATAGGAAGAAAGATTAAAAGATCTGGAAAGGTCGGCTTCTGGGGTGCTAGTAATGTTCTGTTTCTTTAACTGGGTTGTGGTCACACCAGTGTGTTCAAATGTGCAAATCGATGCTGGACAATTATGAGTGGTGCACTGTAATGTATGTTACACTTCCACAAAATGTTTACTTAATAATAAAACCTTTCCATTCACTTTTCAACCTGGGCAAACATTTTAGAATCTTTAGACAAATCTATGTTCCAATTTTACCTCTGATACTATCTACATAAAATTTGACAGGAACCTTAACTTTTTGATTCTTCATCTCTTAGCATTGGAAGTGAAGATACTGCTGCTTACTTGCAGGGAGCTATGGGAATCGCTGAGAGTATTCAGCACATCGGTGCTCAGTAAATGCAATTACTATACCCTCCCTCCACTTAAGAATGGGGGAACAAGAGAGGTTTATCAAGTTTTCCAGGAATTCCAAATAAGAAATTCTAAATCCTGATTTTTTTTTTTTTTTTGAAAAATCAGGATGGGATGTCCCTAGAATTCTATCCTAGGAGTGTTACCTTCAAGAGGAATTGTCTATTCTTCCTCTACATCAAAATCACGTAGAACTCAAGCACAAAAGTCCCAGCCTCCCAATGGATGCTAATGAGCAGTGAGGAGTGAAGATGACTGCATTTACCAGTGTCAGCACAGTTATTATTGAATTTATTTATTTATTTTAATATTTTATTTATTTATTTGTGAGAGAGAGAATGAGAGCATGAGAAGGAAGAGATCAGAGGGAGAAGCAGACTTCCCGCCAAGCAAGGAGCCCGATGTGGGACTTGATCCCAGGACTCCAGGATCATGACCTGAGCCGAAGGCAGTTGCTTAACCAACTGAGCCACCCAGGTGCCCCTATTATCAAATTTAGATAAAGGACCATTTCTTCATTTGCAACCAAAGAAGAGTATCTTTATTTCTAAAATGTTCACCTGATTTGTTTTTACATTTAAAGTGTATGAATTAAGAATGTATTTCATAATCAACATATATAACCATTGTATGATTTTTCTTTTCATAAAACATATTAATAAATCAATGTGTTTCTTATAAGTCATCGCATTAAAATCAAGTACCAATGGCATTTGAAATAAATACAAACATTAAATAGAAAAATGGTACTATATGTTTTTACATTTAAAAAATTTTTAAATATATCTCTAAGAATCATGAACTTTTGCTTTATCCCCCTCCTAGAAAAAGAGGTGAGATTTGTGGTTGCCAGATTATATGAGGTATGGGGAGGAGGGACTGGGGGAAGGTGGTCAAAAGCACAAACTTCCAATTATAAGATAAGGAACTACTAGGATGTCATACACAACATGATGACTACAGCTAACACTGCCGTATGCTATGTAAGAAAGTTCTGAAAGAGTCAATCCTAAGAGTTCTCACCAAAAGGAGCATACGTTCTTCTTTTTATTGTATCTATATGAGATGGTGGATGTTAACAAAACCCATTATAGTCATTTCACAATGTATGTAAGTCAAACCATCATGCTATATACCCTAAACTTATGCAGTGACATGTGTCATGCATTTCTCCAACAGCCCTGAAAAAATTAATAGTAACATGAGCTTCAATTTGTACTATAAGAAAGTGTTGAGAGAGATACTTCATGCTTAACCCTCTGCGTTCTCATTTGTTATCCAAAGAACAACAATGAGCATTTTAGCTTGCAGATGTGTTCATGATCTTTGTGATTAAATCCCTCTACTGTTCTCTATTGTTGTTTATTAAAGATGAAATGCGTGCTTTCCTAGGCTCCAGTACAGGCCTTCTTTCAGATTCTTTCGCCCTCAGAGTCTTGAACATGCAAACCTTTCACTTCCACCTCATCTCTTCCTCTGACTCTGTCATTTATTTCCTGTTTACTTTCACGTCCAAGACCAAGTACATTTAAATATATTTAGGGTATCTGTTGGCCTCATTATTAAGCCTCAGTGTCAGAACAGGGTAACACAGAGTAAACATCCAACATAATTTTTTAAAATAAATTTGTTATTAAAACAGCCACAAGTGGAAGAATTAAGCTATAAAATACAGCATACATTAGGTGCTCAAAAAAATAAAAAATACAACAATAATAGTTCTTTGACAAATGCCAAAAAATTCTATTTATTGATGACTTGCTTTCATGCTTTCTTTTGGTCTTCAATTTTTTTTCATTCCTTAATTTATGAAAAAATAATTACTATGTGCTACTTCCTTCTGTTTACTGAGTCCTCCTTTTAATACAGAACAAAAGGAACGAGGTGGTAAATTAAGAATATTAGATGATGTATGTAACAAATCTGTCCCTGTGCTGGCCTTTGCTTTACTCAGTTACACTGCTTCCTTTCCCCGTCAGTGGGCTTCGTCCATGGCAGGAAAGATGTGGCTAATGTCCAAGCAAGAATGTTCCTGTGACACGGCAGGGATGTCTATTATCACCACTGCTATTCAACATAGTATTAGAAGTCCTAGCCTCAGCAATCAGACAACAGAAAGAAAATAAAGGCATCCAAATTGGCAAAGAAGAAATCAAACTATCACTCTTTGCAGATGATATGATACTATATGAGGAAAACCCAAAGGACTCCACTCTAAATCTGCTAGAACTTGTACAGGAATTCAGTAAAGTGTCAGGATATAAAATCAATGCACAGAAATCAGTTGCATTTCTTTACACCAACAACAAGACAGAAGAAAGAGAAATTAAGGAGTCAATCCCATTTACTATTGCATCCAAAAACCTTAAGATACCTAGGAATAAACCTAACCAAAGAGGCAAAGAATCTGTACTCAGAAAACTATAAAGTACTCATGAAAGAAATCGAGGAAAACACAAAGAAATGGAAAAATGTTCCATGCTCATGGATTGGAAGAACAAATATTGTGAACATGTCCTAAAGCAATCTACACATTTAATGCAATCCCTATTAAAATCCCATCCATTTTTTCAAAGAAATGGAACAAATAATCCTAAAATTTGTATGGAACCAGAAAAGACCTCAAATAGCCAGAGGAATATTGCAAAAGAAAGCCAAAGTTGGTGGCATCACAGTTCCAGACTTCAAGCTCTATTACAAAGCTGTCATCATCAAGACAGACACATAGATCAATGGAACAGAATAGAGAGCCCAGAAATAGACCCTCAACTCTATGGTCAACTAATCTTTGACAAAGCAGGAAAGAATGTCCAATGGAATAAAGACAGTCTCTTCAACAAATGTTGTTGGGAAAATTGGACAGCCACATGCAGAAAAATGACACTGAACCAATTCCTTACACCACACGTGAAAATAGACTCAAAATGGATGAAGGACCTTGATGTGAGAAATGAAATCCATCAAAATCCTTGAGGAGAACACAGGCAGCAACCTCTTTGACCTCAGCCGTAGCAACTTCTTCCTAGGAACATTGCCAAAGGAAAGGGAAGCAAGGGCAAAAATGAACTATTGGGACTTCATCAAGATCAAAAGCTTTTGCACAGCAAAGGAAACAGTTAACAAAACCAAAAGATGACTGACAGAATAGGAGAAGATATTTGCAAACGACATATCAGATAAAGGGCTAGTATCCAAAATCTATAAAGAATTTGTCAAACTCACACCAAAAGAACAAATAATCCAATCAAGAAATGGGCAGAGGGGGCACCTGGGTGGCTCAGTGGGGTAAGGCCTCTGCCTTCAGCTCAGGTTATGATCCCAGGGTCCTGGGATCGAGCCCCGAATCGGGCTCTCTGGTCAGTGGGGAGCCTGCTTCCTCCTCTCTCTCTCTCTGCCTGCCTCTCTGCCTACTTCTGTCAAATAAATAAATAAAAATCTTAAAAAAAAAAAAAAAAGAAATGGGCAGAGGACATGAACAGACATTTCTGCAAAGACATCCAGATGGCCAACAGACACATGAAAAAGTGCTCCATATCACTCGGCATCAGGGAAATACAAATCAAAACCACAATGAGATACCTCGTCACACCAGTCAGAATTGCTAAAATTAACAAGTCAGGAAATGACAGATGCTGGTGAGGATGTGGAGAAAGGGCAACCCTCCTACACTGTTGGTGGGAATGCAAGCTGGTGCAACCGCTCTGGAAAACAACATGGAGGTTCCTCAAAAAGTTGAAAATAGAGATACCCTATGACCCAGCAATTGCACTACTGGGTATTTACCCTAAAGATACAAATGTAGTGATCCAAAGGGGCACGAGCACCCGAATGTCTATAGCAGCAATGTCCACAATAGCTAAACTATGGAAAGAACCTAGATGTCCATCAACAGATGAATGGATAAAGAAGAGGTGGTATATATATACAATGGAATACTATGCAGCCATCAAGAGAAATGAAATCTTGCCATTTGTGATGACATGGATGGAACTAGAGGGTATCATGCTTAGCAAAATAAGTCAATCGGAGAAAGACAACTATCATATGATCTCCCTGATGTGAGGAAGTGGAGATGCAATATGAGGGGTTTGGGGGTCGGAAATGAATAAATGAAACAAGATGGGATTGGGAGGGAGACAAACCATAAGAGACTCTTAATCTCACAAACTAACCTGAGGGTTCTGGGGGGGAGGGGAGCAGGGAGAGGGTGGTGGGGTTATGGACATTGGGGAGGGTATGTGCTATGATGAGTGCTGTGAAGTGTGTAAACCTGGCGATTCACAGACCTGTACCCATGGGGCTAATAATACATTATATGTTAATTAAAAAATTTAAAAAAAAAAGAATGTTCCTGTAGTGAGGTTTTCCTCAATGCATGGGCTACCTGAGCAAATCACACATTTTTCTCTGTGATGGAGTAGGAGGCCCCACTGGGGCCAGGGATCCAGCTCTTGATAATTCAGTCATCTGGGAACAGCCGGGCTCCTACCAGAAGAGGCTGAAATTCTCCCCCACCCAGGGTCTCAGAAACAGTTCAGGTGCTCTCACTTCTCTCCTCTCTGATAGGGTCCTGAGAAGACAAAGTAACATCCTCCCCTGAATAGCAAGTAAGGATCCAAAAACCAGAAGAAAAGAAGCAGGAAGACAGAGAAGAGGGGAAAACTGGAGTAGAAAGGTGAAAGAGAAAGAGGGAGTACTATCTCTTTCCTTCCTCTCCAGACCTGGTGGAATAGTGGGGAGGGAGGGGGAAAGGGGAGTGAGTGAGGGGGAAAACATCCTGCAGACCCTCTCTAGAAGTCCAAAATAAACATGAGTATCCAATCTTGCCCCTGAAACAGAATCATGAAAATTTCCCTGGCCTCATTCATGTTGAGATGCAGAGATGCATGGCAAGGACAGCAACTGCTAAGGGCCGACACTGACCTTGAGGAGAGTGCAAAATTGAGGGGGACATCAAAAATTCAGTAATGGTGATTCTAAAGTTTTCATGCAATATTCTTAAAATTCAAATTATTTTTTAACCCATGATTAATAGAGTAAAAGTTTAAATAAAGACCAGAGCCACACCAAGGCGTATTAGAGACTAAGGCAAAAGGGAAAATGTGCTCTAGATGTCTTTATGGAAGCAAGCTCATCAATAATAGTTTGAATATGTACGTCTTTGCTTATCTCATTTGCAGCTGAGAAAACTGTCATATTAGAAGTATTCTCCTGCATGAGTGAGGATTCTAATGATCTTAACAGATTTTAGATGAAATAATATTTTATATTTAAAATAATGGTGTGATATTTAACACAATTACTTTTCGATTTTTCGAGAATTTTATTTTATTTCTTTCTTTATTTATTTTTGAATGAGAGAGAGACAGAGATAATGAGAGAGAGCAGAGTAGGGAGGAGAGGGAAAAGCAGGCTCCCTGCTGAGCAAGGAGCCCTATGCAGGACTCGATCCCAGGACCCCAGGATCATGATCTGAGCTGAAGGCAGACATTTAACCAACTGAGCCACCCAGGCACCCCTCAATTTTTCAAGCATTTTAATGTTCCAGAAAAGATTAAGTACTAAAAAATACATAAACACATGTACTTAGAGGTGCATATTTTTCATTTTGCCACAGACTCCACTGTGGCTTAGCATGGCTCTAGTCTTTATTCAGAATTTGGTGTTCTGTTCATCATGGATTTTTGCATTAATTTTGATTTCTTTAAAGATTGCACAAAATATCATTTATCTGATTGTTTAACTTTTTATAGCACCCTTCATAAATCATGCCCAAACAAATGTCTTACTTACCTCACCCTAGTTTCAGCCCTGATGCTCCTAGCATGCGCTAAGCATGGAATAGTAGGAAAAGTGACAGCTTTGTGTCAGAAAGACTTGCCCTTTACGTGTATTCAATGAATTAACTTAGCCTGGCTGAACCTCTCTGTCTGCTTATCTGTAAAATAAAGATGATAGATAAGAGCAGACTCTAAAGTAGCTGTAAGGACTACACGATGTAGAATAATTAAAACAAGTATTAAGATGCCTGACAGACAATAGCTTTGACTCAGTGAAACGTGACATTGCAGGAACGTACTGAAGGCGAGTTCCACCTCATGCAGTCCAGCAAGCTGTCCATTGATAACCCCTTTCTTCCTTTCTGCAACATTTTATTAAATAATATTGGGCTTTCCTTAGTTGTGGTAACACAAGGACACCTAAGAAACATCCTTGACCTCTCAATTAGTTTATATAGTCTAAGGGCCAGCACATGAAACTAAATAAAATAACAATAATGAAAAAGAAGTAGTATCACAGGGGCACCTGGGTGGCTCAGTCAGTTAGGCATCCAACTCCTGCCTTCTGGTTAGGTGATGATCTCAGGGTCGTGAGACTGGGACCCTAATAGGGCTCTGTCCGCATCCTGCTGGAGATTCTCTCCTTCTCCCTCTGCCCTTTCTCACTCATTCTCCCTCTCTCTCTCTCAAATAAATAAATAAAGGGGTGCCTGGGTGGCTCAGTGGGTTAAGCTGCTGCCTTCGGCTCAGGTCATGATCTCAGGGTCCTGGGATCAAGTCCTGCATCGGGCTCTCTGCTCAGCAGGGAGCCTGCTTCCCTCTCCCTCTCTCTCTGCCTGCCTCTCTGCCTACTTGTGATCTCTGCCAAATAAATAAATAAAAAACCTTAAAAACAAATAAACAAATAAATAAATAAATAAAATTAAAGAAAAATAAATAAGTAGTATCACAGAACTATATGGACAGTGAAGAAAATATCCAAATCATAGTGGAGACTCAAAGAATCCTTAGAGGAAGTGACTACTTGGACTAAAAGGCATGTGAAACAAATAAGGATGGAATGAGCTGTCCAGGCCCCCGGATCATGGCACTCTGAGGACAACAAAATATGACAGCGCCTGAGACACCAAGAAATTGTATGTGATCAGTACAGCTGGAGTAAAGGGGCTGTCTTATGTGGACAGAAGGAGGAAGGTTATTAAATGAGAGTATAAAATAATATTTTTGTTAGAGAAAGTAAAATGTGGAAACAGAAAAAAAAAAAGGATAATCAACTGAATTGGGAAGCTGTCTTAGATTCCCTCTTAAGGAACATCTATTGTGTTCTGGAGAAAAACCTTCTTCCTTTAGACTCCTGATTTAAGATAATCATTATGAAACCTTATAGTCTTCTCTTACCTTTCCAGAGTAAATTTGGACTACCTCATAATAACCTTCACTCCCTTAATGTCATCTCATAAGTTTTCAGGCATTTGTCATGGTTTATATGTACGAGTTACATCTGGTATTATTATCTACTATTTCTAGACTTGAAACAGATTCTGATTTCTTATACAAGCTCAGATCCTTAAGTCCTCAAAGGCAGATTACTAAAATCATAAGATTGCAAGAGGTTCAAGAAAACAGAACTGAAGCAGTTTAGTGACTAGTCTTCCCTCCAAACAATATAATTTCTAAATACCCTCCATCTTCTCCCCTCACAAAATCCTCTGATATAAGATATAAAATATATAAAGGGATGGTCAAAATTGGAAGGAGAGTAAGAAGTATTTAACTAAGGAAAGATAGTTTTGTGTCCTACATTGTATCTTTTAGAAAAATTGACATCTTTAAGTGATGAGTAGCTCATTGGGTTTAAGAGGATTGCAGCATTTCTGAGCTTCCTGTAAATACTATTGATTTTCTTTTCCTTAGTTAAATTTCCTCAATAGCAACAATGAACTGAAACTAACAATGGAAGATAGAAAAATGATAAATTAGTAGAATTGTAATATTAATTATCTACATGCAAGTGAGCTCTGGTACTCTCTAGTACCAGGAGGTTTTATTATACCCATCTGTATACACACTGATTTATCATTTCACACGATCCGCTTTGGAGCTCAGCATAGCCTTCACAAAGCATATGTATGCTGTGCCCTTGTATTCCAAAAGCCAAGTTACCATATTAAATATATATACTGAATGTGAAGGGTTACAAACACACAAGGTTATGCACATATACTCGTATTCACATGCAAACCCAATCCTTACACATATTAACATAGCTCTCAAATACACACATCAACAAATATATTAACACACTTCCACATTATATAAAATATCTCTTGACTTATAAATACCCTTGACTAACAAAAAATACATACATACAGATAAGCTCACAACTGATTATTCTCAACAATTCACATTCTTGCCCAGGCACTCAATTCCTCAGCCTTTCCCTTTGTGTACACAGAGGACTGAGGGTAGTTAGGGGTTAATGCTTTCACCTTTAGCTCTAAAATAGTCTCAGAGGAAACAAGAGATTGAGGCAGGGTAGGCAGCCTAAGAGGAGAGGGATAATTAATGCCTGGGGAAGGAAAAGGCCAGGCTTAAGCAGGTCTTTAAATAGGTCCTAATCTACAGGTTCTCCTAAAAGCAGAATCACAGGAAGCAGTTAGAATTGCTCATGGTCAGAGTGAAGCAGATCTCAAGGTGAATGGTTCCCAGTTCCCAGTCACCTCTGCCCTTCTTCGAGAACAGCAGGACTCACAGAAACTCCAAGAAGCTGGAAGACAAGGCAATAAACCGTATAGAATGACTTGACTTACTGGGGGCTCCACATCCAGAGATCCCTGATGGCTGGATTTCTTTCTGAGATACAGAGAAGATACACAGCTCACCTTCTGTCCTCCAGGGAAATTCTAGAAAAATACAAAGGCTGTCTCAACACACAATCCCTCCATGAAGGACACTGGATCTGAGCCCTCCCCTGCTCCAGCATGATTGCTTTATCCCTTGGTTTTAGATAACCCAACGTGAGAAAATGGTAAATATACCTGAAATAATTCTTTAGCAAGATCTCAGCCCATTTTATCCTTTCCAATTTCAGGCTTAAACAACACAGTTAACATGATAGATGTAACTATCTCCACAGAATGGTGGAGTGACTGAAGACCAACAGAGCCAGTGGCACCAGCACTGGACTCAAACTACACTCTCACAGATGATAGCTGAGCCACATCAGTGTGAGAACATTTTTCTTGGAAACATATTTTCTTCAACAAAATTATGCCATGTCCTCACAAGTAGATTATACTTCGGAGAACAGAAAAATTGACTCTGACGTTCACTGTATGATCACCCTACCTACAAGGTTGAAAAAGATGACTTAATTTCTTCTTTCAGTACCAAATAGTCTCACAAGAAGTTTAACCCACAGACAGTAGGGACAGGACATATTTAAAATCAGGGAGAGGGGGAAGGAATGTTAGGCAAGAAGGGAAATTACTCTTTATTTCCTACTCCTGAGGGAATGCACATATACTCCTTTCACCCAGGAACTAGTTGATAACCTGTGCCTCCCTCAGAAATATTACAGAAAACCTCACACACTTCACAAAATGATCCAAGATGATTAACTCCCTGTCCCCTCCACATGTCTTGTAACCTTCACTCTGCACAGGCTGAGTGTGTAAGTCTAAGCAGAAAAGAGGCAAGGGAATTGCTGAGAGTGAGGACACCAGATTCCATGGGGTTGTAGGTGTAGAGAAGAAAGAAAGGCACCTGTCAAAAACTCCCATCTCCTACTTCAGACTTGGGCCCTGGGTCGCCACCTGAGATGAATCACATCTCCAAAAGGAAAATGCCAAACAGGTGGGTTCCCCATTAAGACTCATGGGAAGAAACTTCGTGAGAGTTAAAGACAGTACAGTGTAATTGCTTCTGGTGTTATATTTACAAAAATAGTAATTCCTCCAGAATTAATCAAAGGGATTATTATGCACTTTGAGAAATTGTACATTTAGCCGGCATCTTCACCAGTACCCAGTGCAAGAATGAGGATGATCTAAGGATGTTTTCCAGGTGTCCATGAGCCTCAATGACCACATCCTCACAAATGGAGAGTGACATTCAGGAGGCAGAAGAGAGAGGGAAAGGAAGACTCTGGTTCAAAGACCACATATAAGTGGAAGAACAACCCAGACAGGAAGAGATAAAACTAGAGCCTGGGACTCCAGATAATGTGTTTGTCTGAGTTTTCACCTGGATAAAATTTTCTCCTGGATAGGAGTATTTGTTTTGAGCAAACCTACACCTATTATGAAGAGGTAGCATAGTTAATTTTACAATGCAGAGCAAAATTTATAAAGTCCGAGCCCCATTTCTCTCATAATGTTATAAAGCTAGGGAAAATTAGCAAGAGGTTAGATTTCTTTGGGATCTCAAGGAAACCCTTTATAGGAACCATTAGGTCTGGTGCAATAAAACATTTGTTAGTCCCAACAGCTGATTTGTTATGGGAGATTTGAAAAGATACTCTTCTTGTCTGTGTGTTTCTGTTCAGGCAGAGACTCAAAGGCTCCATCAACTGAGATGAAATAGTGAAATGGTGCCTAGCAAGAACCAGGTAAGCATTTGTGTCATCAATCCTGGGTAGATGTTAGTCACCAGAGGGATCAAACAAGATCTCCATGTAAAAGCAAGTAGAGGCAGAGGAGGACATTCAGGTCTTTCACTGTCCAGCACAGCAGACCCTAGTATGAGAACTGTGTAAAACTGTCTTGTGGCCATGGAGCCAAAGTAGTGTTTAAAGGGTTCCTCCAGGGACACCTGAGTGGCTTGGTCACTTATGCTGCTGCCTTTGGCTCAGGTCATGATTTCTGGGTCCTGTGATGGAGCCCTACATTGGGCTCCATGCTCAGCATGGAGCCTGCTTCTTCCTCTCCCACTGCAGCTCCCTCTTCTTGTTCTCTCTCTCTCTCACACACAATTTCACTCAAATAAATAAATAAAATCTTTAAAATAAATTTAAAAAATGAAAGTTTTCTCCAAGGACTTTAAGATATAGCTAATTGGTTGAAAAGTCCATTGCCACTGAACAATTTATTTGTTATTTGATCTAGCAAATATTTATTAAACCCCTATTTTGTGTTAAGCACAGAGGTGTTAGGATGGTGCACTATACAGGGCTCACCTCATGAAAATCTATCATCAGGACAGGATTTAGAAAACCATAGCCTGCAGACAAAATCCAGTTTGCAGACTGTTTTTACCAATAAAATTGTATTGGGATGGAATCACACTCACCCATTCCTGTACTGACTGGCTGCTCTCGGGCTACAGGGGCTAAACTGACTAGCTGCAACACAGACTGTACAGCACATAAAACCTAAAATATGTATAATCTGACCTTTTACAGAAATGAGTTTGCTGGCCCCTAATGTAGGAGGACATACTCCATAGATAATAGAATTAATTACAGGTATACAATCAGCAGTCAACTATCCTCCAGCCCACATTCTCCAGGTAACTCCTAGGGTCAAATCTAACTCAACATCACTATCAGCCTTTAAGCCAAAATGTTTTCCAATCTGTCTTCCTACCCTGAAAATTTGCCCAAGTGGCTTAAACAAAAGCTTGAAAAGAACATATGGGAAAAGCTAAACAAGTCAGTTAATTCTGAAGACTACAAGGGCAAGAAGGACTACTACTGACATTATTTGTCAGGACAGTTTCTCTTAGCAGACTCTACTTTCAAGGAAAATTTGATTCTTTGACAAAAATCACAATTGCAGTTAGTATGTTTTGATACCGTTTTGAATGACATAAACATGAATGAGGAATAAAGAGGAGTATCACTTTATGTTGCAAAAATTTTTTATTAAAACAGTTGAAATTCTTCCAGTTTACCAGTTAGCCCTACTGCCCTATGATTCAGTTGAAACTTTCAAAATATTTAAAATGTTAATAATTAATTCTTCATTCTTATCACCTACAGAGAGTAGATTACCTTCACAATGGAGAACAAATTAACCATCCTGTGATGCTGGCCTCAGGGAACAGCTCTTTGCATCCCGTGTCCTTCATCCTACTCGGGATCCCAGGACTTGAGAATTACCAATTTTGGATTGCCTTTCCTCTCTGTGCCATGTATCTTGTGGCTGTAGTTGGCAATATCATTGTCCTTCATATAGTCCAAACTGACCACACTCTCCACGAGCCCATGTACCTCTTCCTAGCCATGCTGGCTGTCACTGACCTGGCCCTGTCCTCTTCCACCCAACCTAAAATGCTGGCTATACTCTGGTTTCATGCTCATGAGATTGAATACCATGCCTGCCTCATCCAGGTGTTCTTCATCCATGCCTTTTCTTCTGTGGAGTCTGGGTTGCTCATGGCTATGGCCTTGGACCGTTATGTGGCTATCTGCTTCCCCCTCCACCACTCTACTGTCCTGACCCCAGCTGTGGTGGGTAAACTGGGGGCAGCTGTGATGATGAGAGGGTTGCTGTGGGTGAGTCCCTTCTGCTTCATGGTGTCCAGGATGCCCTTCTGCACCAACCATGTCATTCCCCAGTCATACTGTGAGCACATGGCTGTGCTAAAGCTGGTGTGTGCAGATACTAGAGTCAATCGTGCATATGGGCTCTTTGTGGCCTTCTCTGTGGCTGTCTTTGACATAATTGTCATCAGTATATCCTATGTGATGATTTTGAGAACTGTTCTGAGGTTGCTCTCTGAGGAGGCCCGGCTCAAGGCTTTTGGCACGTGTGCTTCCCATATCTGTGTCATCTTGGCTCTTTATATCCCAGCCCTCTTTACCTTCCTCACCCACCGCTTTGGACATCATGTGCCCCGAGTGGTACATGTCATGTTCGCTAATCTCTATCTCCTGGTACCTCCCATGCTCAACCCCATCATCTATTGGGTAAGAACCAAGCAGATCAGGGACAGGGTTATTCAAGGATGTTGTGGGAAAGATCCCTGAGCCAAGAGTCACGTCATCACAACCAACTCCACTGCCCCACTGATCTGGGATCATCGCATATTAGCAAAAAGTCTTCTCTGTGAGACAAATGGATAAAGATTTGGTACATATATAAAATATAATATTCCTCAGTCATCAAAAAGGATTAACAGCAACCATTTGCACTGACATGGATGGAACTGGAGGGGATTGTGCTACATGAAATAAATCAAGCAAAGAAACACAATTATCATATGGTTTCATTCATATGTGGAACATAAGGAATAGAGTGGAGGACCACAGGGCAAGAGAGGGAAAACTGAATGGGAAGAAATCAGAGGCAGACAAACCATGAAAGACTCTGGACTCCAGGAAATTAACTGAGGGATTAAAGGGGAGGTAGGTGGGAGAATGGAGTAACCAGGTGATGAGTATTAAGGTTGGTACCTGCTGGGATGAACACTGGGCTTTATATGTGACTAATGAAACGTTGAACATTACAACAAAAACTTACAATGAACTATATGCTGGCTTACTGAATGTAATAATAAAAAAAAGTCATCTCTGTGAACAAAAGGCCCAGAGGTTAACAACCCTCTAGAACAAAAGGAACAATTTTCAAAATGCCCAGAACATGAGCCCTCTGAGAGATGTGATTGATCACAAATACCAAGTTGATTAATCTTCATCATCACAATAAAACAGAAAAAAATATGTCCACCATTCAAATCAGTGAAGATTTGTACAGAATGCTATCTTCCACAGACCACCACAGGAGAAGTCTAAGTTCCTATGCTTTGTTAAAAGCAGATAGAACTTTTCACCAAAACAGTCATACAGTACATGTATTTTTCCCATCTTTGAAAGTCCTTATAAAAATATAATTTATGGGAATAGATTCACTATTTATAAAAACAAAAACAAGAAAATACATATATTGATCTATATGAAGAATGATTAAATATCACGTATCATTTAAGTAATGTATTTGCAAAGACTGTGTAAAGATGTGGAAAATGATCAAGATATAATATTAAAGAAAAAGGAAAAATTGCATTTGCCCATGGGGCTGAAGTCAATTCTAAACAGAAATGCATATGCATAAAAAAAGATTCAGAATACATCGAAACGCTAACAATAGCAACAGAGAGTAGTGAGATTTATGGTATTTTAGTTTTCTATTTGCACTTTCACATATTTGTAAAAATTACCCTTGATTGAGCATGTCATTTTAATATGAGAAAAAAATAACTCAGACAAGAACAGAAGTGTACAGAAAAGGTTAATTCAGTGCCAAAGCCTAGGGGAATGGAATAGGAAATCTGAGAAGATGAAAGACTCCAGAATACAGCAAGTTCCAGAAAAGCTTGAACATCTCCATGAAAATTGCTGCCAGAATCACGGTTTGAGACTGGTAACAGGGAGCATTTGGTATGCTGACTGTTGTTCTCTCCTTCCAGAAATTGCCTATTCCCTGATGACAATGGATTGCAGAGTGAAGAAGTTTTGGAAAACAAATGGAAAAGGAGATTCTCTTCTGAACATAGCTATATTGTGTGGTTAAAGGTAGTGAGAAAGTCATTAGAAGTTTGAGTATCTGTTAATATTTAATTTCCTTTTCAAAGTAAAATGTTCCTGGCGATTCACAGACCTGTGCTCCTCGGCCTAATAATACATTATATGTTAATAAAAATATTAAAAATTAATTAAAAAAAGTAAAATATTAAGCTGTTTTAGAAAACCACATTTTTTTCTGACTTTTCCAACTTTATTTTGGTGAGCTTATACAAAAACGTGCATATATTTAACATATTCATTTTGATGAGTTTGGGCATATGCCGATACACATGATAGCATCACCACAAACATGGTAAAATCATCCATCACAATTATTGCATTTGTGTATACATTCTCCTTCATCACTCTCCTCTCAATGCTAATAGTGAAGAAGGTTCTAGAAATCGGGCTCTAATGTTACTAAAACCAACATCAGCAGATGGTGCTTGAAGAGGAATTGGGAACATGTTTGCGTCTCCCAGCAGAAACAGCTAAAGGAGCCTAAAAGTTTCCCCAGAAATGAATGGGTATTCTGAAGGAGCATTTTCAGGATTCCCAAATATTAGAGACTTAAAGGGGCAGTGATCTGTTATCAGCAAATCAGTTAATGATTGTGAGTCCCTCTTTTTCTTTTTTAAAATCAGCTTTGTTGCTGTTTAATTTGTGACAATAAAATGTAAATATTTTCGGGGTGCCTGGGTGGCTCAGTGGGTTAAAGCCTCTGCCTTTGGCTCAGGTCATGATCCAAGGGCCCTGGAATCCAGCCCAGCTTCAGGCTTTCTGCTCAGCGGGGAGCCTGCTTCCTCCCCTCTCTCTCTGCCTTCCTCTCTGCCCACTTGTGATCTCTGTCTGTCAAATAAATAAATAAAATATTTTTTTAAAAATGTAAGTATTTTCACACACACTCTGAAGAATTCTGACACATGCGTGCCTCTGTAGCTACCAGCCTGATTAAGACATAGGACATTGCCTTCACTTCATAAAAGGTTCTCTTGTCTCCCTGGAGTCAATCATCTCCCTCTCCATCCCAACCAGGCAAACCCTGCTCTGACATCTTTCACTATAGATTGATTTTTGTCTCACTAGCACATTTATAAATGAAGGAATAAGTAATACATTGAGTCTGGTGTCTTTCACTCAGTATAGTTTTTCAGATTGAGCCCTACTGTTGCATGTAAGATAAGCAGGTCATTTCCTCAGGACCTCTGGGTGTCTCAGTTGGTAAGGCAGTTGTCTTCGGATCGGGTCATGATCCCAGGGTCCTGGGACCAAGCCCCACACCGGGCTCCCTTCTCCCTCTCCCTCTGTCTACTGCTCTCCCTGCTTGTGCTCACTGCTCTCTCTCTCTCTCTGACAAATAAATAAATCTTGAAAAAAGATAAGTAGGTCATTTCCTATTATTGCTGAGTAGTATATTCTATTTTCTCAACATACCCATTGAGGTATTATTACCATACTAAATGTTACCTTTTTTCTTTGCTTCAGTGCTTCTAGCATTCTTCCAAACATATCCACTTCTTATCTGTCTAGATAGATTGTTGTTATTTTCTAGAACATTCTATGTTCCTCTCAACATCCTTTACATCTCAACTAATACCCTTCTTATCAGCGAGGTCTTTCTTAACTTATGTAGCTCAACCAGTTCTTGCTCCCTGTAATTTTCTTTCATACACAAATATTTTATTTCCTCCCTCTTTAAACACAATGTGTAATTATTTAATTTACTTACTTTATCATCTGTTTCTCTATTTGGAATATAACTTCCATAAAATTATAGCACAGGTGCTCACAATTATATACCCCTACCAGGATCCCTACAAAAAACTACTTACAGAAATGAAAGATTAAATGTTTACAGTGAGCCTGGTACCATCACAAAAATTCCACTGCTGACCAAAAGATGGCATAAGCAGGTCCATTTCAGCCTCATTCCTCCCAAATGGGATACCAGATTTTTCTATCCTAAAGCCTCATTTCATTATTCCCATTTGAACTCTGGAGGATGTTGTTTGTCAAAGAAGATAAATTTGATATATAAGAAAACAAACAAACAAACAAAAAAGAAACTCATCCCTCATTCACTTCTTTTTATTAACAAATATAAAATATTCGGACATTTTAAATTTCTATTCAAGAAATATCTATTGGGCAACTATGTTGTTCCAAATATTCTCTAAGAGGATGGGAATAGCACAGAGAATGAGACAGACTGGCAATCAGAGAACCTAGTTAGAAACAAATGAGCAAAAGAAGTGCACTGGATACCTAAAATCCCAGCTCCAAAAGGAAAACTGGTTCCTTAAGCTGAGCAGCTCAGTCATGATTAGAAGTATCCTTAGTATTCTGAATCACTGAAAACAGATGATTGCCTTCATTACAGCCTGTGGGCAGTGGCACCAGTGGGCTGTGGGTCTGGGACATCACATCTGTAAGTAACTCCAGCATGTCTGTACTCATTTCCCAAAATTATCAAGGGAGTATTTTGAGTGAGGAATTGGATTTCCCACTTGTGAGACGGGCAGTCATCACAGGGCCTCTCTTCTCTTGGGGAGCATACACCAAAGGTGACCTGCTGACTAGGAGAGGCCAGGCAGAACTGAACAAAAACAGGTCAGCTTCTCCGGGGTTTTAAACATTACTCAGAGACAATCTATGGTGTCTGGAGTCAGTTCTAGAGTAGTTAGTTAAGCTTTAAAAGGATACCCAGAGGCCAGCAAAGGACAAATCATGGCCACTATGGGAAAAGTGAGAGGCCTGCCATGGCAGCACTCCACAACAAGTCAGATCAAACCAGGCAGGCCCAAGAAAAGAAGGCCAGAGACCCTGACAAACTAAGGGAGAAAAGGCACTAACCTCCTCCCCAAGAAATAAATATTCCATCCCGTAGTCAACAACTGTCAATAAGACAGAAACCAAAACCCTGAGTTGCATACCTGTCCCTTGAAATTCCCACTCTCACAGCTCCAGAGTGTGCTCTCTCTTTCATAAACTCTTCACTTAAACACCAAACAACCACTGTGTGTGGTCAGCCCTTGAATTCTTTTCTTGAAATAAAACTAAGCCTCCCCCACTCCTCCAACACCCTGACTCCCACCAGCCCTGCAATGTCCTTGTGATGGGTTGGGCAGAGGCCTCCCCAGTCTACCAAGCAACTCATGGAGAAGGATGGGCAAGACTCTGATGAACTAGGTCTCCCTCCTTCTTTGTCTCTCTCCCTCCAAATGGGTATTCTGAGACAAAATTCCCATGTGTATGGGGACACTCAACACCAAAGAGCAATTCTTAGGATGAAAGCTGGTATATCCTACAGTTCAGTTCATGAGCTAGCATTAGATTCTACAATTTAAGGGTTCAATCCTATAAGAGTAGACATCCCACCCCACTTCAGACACCTGTCACAAGACCAGGTTCTTGTGCCCTGCTCCTAAGCAACTGGTTATAAATCAGAGGTTCCCATGACCCACTCCTTGGGCTTGATTAATTTACTAGGGCAACACACAGAACTCAGAGAAACCTTTTACTTATTACATTATCAGTTTATTATAAGGATATAATTCAGGAACAGCCAGGTGGAAGAAATACCTAGGGCAAGGGATTGGGAAAGGGCATGGAACTTCTATGCCCTCTCCATTATGCTATGCTCCCCTGTCTCCATATGTTGTTCACCAACGCAGAATCTCTGGGAACCTTGTCCTCCTGGGATTTTTATGGAGGCTCCATTACATACCCATGATTGATTGCTTAAGTCATTGGCCCCTGGCAACAGGTTCAACCTCCTGCCACTCACCCCACTTGCTTCCTGGAGGTCTGGGTGAAACTAAAAGTTCCAATTCTCTAATCCAAGGTTGGTTCTTCTGACAACTAGCCTCTGTCCTTGGGTGGGAGCCTAAGGTCATCTCATTAACATCACAAAAGATATCTAATTGCTCTTATCATCTAGGAAATTCCAACAGTTTTAGGAGCTCTGTGTCAGAAAAGGGGTCAAAAACCAAATACATACTTATTACTCAGTATAAATCATAACCTCACAAACTCCTTCCTTTTACACATTCTCTTTATTTTTCAAAGTTATGTTAATTAAATCTGTATAAAGGTCAGAGTTTCAGATATGCCCATAAGGATTATGAAAAAATAATTTCTTTCTTTAGATGCAATTGACTTTTCTGAGCAGAAAAGGATGAGGATCAACACAGCATTTATTGTGACTCCCTTCCATTTGGAATCTTAATGTTTGCGATGTTTATTCTTCATTCTATAAATCTGGGCCTGTGATTTATAAACTCTACCATCAGGAGAAACTGGCTATAACTCAATGTTTTTTAACTTAGTTTCAGAGGAATAGGTATATTTATCACATATGATATATGGGTTCTTATTAAGACAATTTCTGATCACTTGGCTCTGACAGTTCCCAGACTTCTCAAAAAGCGACTTGCTTAGTCCCTTCAGAGGGTAGGTCCCTTCCCCAACAGCAGTTACCTTCAGGAGCCACCACTAGTCTGGCTCCCACCTACTTCCTGCGACTTTCCAAGGCAGGAGGATTCTCAGTTCTGGATCTCTTTCCTGATCTCTATCAGCTATGCTGTTGCTATTGTGAAAAACAACTCCCTTCTTTGATGTGGCCTGCATATCATGTATTGCTAGCCTCCATGGTAGAGGTCCTCTTATTTCCACCTCACCTAAGAGGTTTTCTATTTTATTGGTTGCAAGCCCATAAAATGAACTACTATAACTGCCTCTACTATGCTGGTCTACATAGCCATATTTTCCTGCTAGCCATATTTTCCCTCTGTCAGTCAGAGGCAGCCATGTGCATTTACCTATTAGACGTGCCAATCTGCTTTCCACCCCACCATGTTCATTTTGTTCTAATCATTGACAGCTAAGCTGGGAAAAACTATGATACCACAAAGTGTGCCTTGTGTGAACCCCCATTTCTTCATGATCTCTTGGTTGCCCTTCTGCCTCAGCCACATCATCCCCTAAGACCTACTGTGAGCATGTGGCTCTACTAAAACTGGCAAATGCTGACACCAGACCATACCTATGGGCTCTTACGGCCTCTGTGGTTGGATTGGATAGATTAGTCATTACTACACCATGTGTTATGATACTGTAGGCCATGCTGTAGCTGCCCTGGGGAGAAGCCCTGCCCAAAGTAGTTGGCACACATGCCTCTCACATTTGTGTCATTCTGTCCCTGGATATCTCAGTGCTCTGCTTCTTCTCGCATTGCTTTCACACCATATACCCAGAATGGCTTCACTTTCATTGCTCGGTGCCCCTACTGGTGCCTTCCATTTCAAAACCATTCCATGTTATCAGTTGAATTGCGAACCCCATGCCCCTGAAAACAATATGTTGGAATACCTCAGAATGTGATTTTATTTGCAGATACCATTTTTACAGAGGTAGTCCACTTTAAATGAGGTCATTCTGGTGAGCCCTAATCCAAAATGACTAGTAAAGGATTATAAAACCTGGAAATCTGAACACAGAGATATGCACACACAGAGAACAGATGAACACTAAGCAGAGATTTAAATGATGGCTCTAGAGTGAGAGAAGAAAGAACATTTCCTAACTATTTTGTGAGGCCCAAAACCTTAAAAAAGGACTGCAAAACAAGAAAAAATGAAATCAAATCTCTCATTAACATAGGGGCCAAATTAACAAATAAAATGTTATTTAAAATAATCCACCAAGAATATAGAACAATCATTTAATGTATTTCACCCATTAATAGAATAGAAAGAAACAACTATGTGAATCTGTAGTAAATATGAATAAAAGTGATGAATTCCAATAGATATTCATGTTAAGTGGGTAAACTGGACAGAAACTTCCTCAGCAAAAAACCATGATTAATGTTAAAATGATGAAAATATTCTCTCTGAGTTTGGGTACAGGTTGATGATGCCCACCATTGCTATTTTACTTAACCTAGCATCAGAGTCCTTAGTTAGTACAAGAAGGCAAGAAAAGTAAAGGACTATAGCATTGTGAAGGAATCAAAACAAAACGAATTATTTACAGATGACATGATTGTGCATTTACATAATCAGACAGAACAAACAGGCATAGCAATAGATAAAATAATTGATGTCCATACGTGATTATTAGTGATTAGTCATAGTAAGCAACATAACTGAATATAAGAACAATATTAAAATACCAGCTGTATTTCTTTTTTCAAATGATTACGTTTATTTATTAGAGAGAGAGAGAGAGAACACACAGGTGTGAACATGAGGGGAAATACAGAAGGAGAAGCAGACTCCCCCCTGAGCAGGGAGCCCAGTTTGGGCTCCTTCCCAGGACCCTGGGATCATGACCCGAGCCAAAGGCAGGTGCTGAGCTGAATGAGCCACCCAGGCACCACATCAATTGTATTTCTATGTATTAACCATTTATTAGAAAATGAAGTTCTCACATGATATCATATAATAAAATAACATCAAAAGTCATACAACTTGGAATACATCAAAAAACTTTGTGAGAAGTATCATTAGGAAAATCATTAAACCCAGTTGGAAAAATTACAGCAGATATACAAATACAGGGATTTATCACTTTCAGGAATTACAAGGATCTATGTTTTAAATAGATAGCTTCTTCCAAAAATGGTCAACAGATCCTATTCAATCTCAATCAACTCCTAGGAGGTTTTCCTGTGGAAGTTATGCTCACATTTAGATGGAAACGCGACAGATCTGGAATGCCAAGACACTATTACAGAAGAGAAAACCGAAGGACGCATGCTACCAGGCATAGGACACAACAGAAAACCTCAAAGCAAGCATAGTCATCTGACAAGTACTCAAAGGGATTCTATGGTGATGGCAAAAGAATGCTTACTTCAGTAACTGCTGCTGATCTATGGACAGCCATATGGAAATGAGTCATGAGAACAAAAGAACACCACTGGACAGAAAATAAACAAAAGACTTGGGAAGGTCAGGCTTTGGTCAACAACCACAGAAACAAGGAACTTTCTGTTGTGGGAGTAAGTTACAAGTAGCACCTATCTCTTTGCTTTGCCCACCATTCTAATGGTGTCATTTGTATTGTTTGCAAGTATTTCTTACAGAAAATTAAGCTTGCTATTACAGAAACAAAGTTTAGAAAGGTGTTTCCTAAAAGGAGCTATCTCAACAAGATGAAATGTATCAGAGCTTCTGCCTGATTACTCCCAAAGAAGATGCAAATTAATGGGGGATTGGGTGAGCCTGGCGGTGGGTATTAAGGAGGGCATGTATGTCATGGACCACTGTGTGTGGTGCATAAACAATGACTCTTGGAACACTGAAAAAGTAAAATAAAATTTAACTTAAAAAAAAAAGAAAGAAAAGGAAAGAAAGAAAAAAGAAAAGAAAAAAACGTGCTGGCCTCTATTTCATATCATTGCCTGGGCTGTAATTCTATGTGATAAATCATTGAGCAGTACACTCACATGCTCAGTCTGCTGAATGTATGTTATTCTCTTTATGTTAGACTTATTTCCAATTCACAAGACATTATTTGCTTTCTAAGATGTATCCAGATGTGTTCTGGGTACTTTATATAATGCATAAACTGTAAAAAGCTTAATCTTTTTCCTCAATAACCTAAAACCTCCATGAAGAGTCATGACATACCACTCAGGGCATAAGTAAATGTCACCCTGTATGCTAGTGCTTTAGTGCTCATAAGGAAACCCAAGACAGCAGAGCAGTGAAAAGCATTGAAACAGATTCTTTAGACCTTATACAGAAATCATCTATTGCTGCATAACAAATTACCACAAATGTCCCATCTTCAAAGAACTCAAAATCTTATCTCGCAGTTTCAGTAAGGCAGGAGTCTGGGTACAGCTTAGCTGAGTTTGCAAGACGGTAATCAATGTACGGTCAGGGCCAAGGTCTCACATGAGGCTCAACTGGGAAAGGGATACATTTAAGATCACCAGGCTGTCAGTAGGATTCAATTAGTTCCTTGGGGCTTGTTAGATTAAGGGACCCAGTTTCCTGCTGGCTATCAGCTGGAGGAGACCACACTTAGTTCCTAGTTGGCTATTGGCTACAGATGGCCCTCAGTTCTTTGCCATATGGCAAAGCAACATGCTGACATTTCATTAGAGCCAATCTTAGGTAATATAGGAATCAAAGTAATATCCTATCACCTCTGCCATTATACCATTGGTTAAAAGCATGTCACAGGCCCTACCCATATCCAAGAGCAAAGGATTACACAAGGGTTCAAGGAGGCAGGGATAATCAGGGACTATTTATTATTTTATAATCTAACCATCACAGAAAGATTTGGATGGAAACCTAGTTATATTATAGGCTCTTTGAAGGCAACAGTGGTAAACTTTAAATTATTTTATACCGACTTATAAAATTTGGTGTAATGATTTGCTCATAGCTCATTTTTTGTTGTTGAAGAATCAGCCAGACACTTGATAGTGATTCCAGGTAGAGTTATAACACTTAAATTGAACCTCTTACATTTTCTGGCATTAGGAGTCTCATCCAGGGAGCACCTGGGCTGCTCAGTTCATTAAGCATCTGCCTTCAGCTCAGGTCATGATCCATGGTCCTGGGATTGAGCCCTACCTCGGGCTTCTTGCTCAGTGGGGAATCTGCTTCTCCCTGTCCCTCTGCCTGCCACTCACCCTGCTTGTGCTCTCTCTCTGTCAAATAAATAAATAAAATCTTAAAAAACCAAAGAGTCTCAACCAGGAACCATAGGAAAAATAGAAAAAATAGTAATTTAAGAAAAATAGCCAAATGGGTAACAAATTATTTGTTTTATTGATATCTAGGTAAACACAAGACTCTCTTCACCAATGTGAGACTTCTCTATAAAGGAGAAACATAATTTTCAAATCTGGTCTTCTTTTTTGCCATAAATCTAGAATTGCTAGGTCTGAAAAGCAACCTTCCTCTATTATGCAACCATCCACATTGACAACAATGGCCAAAATTCCCCAAGAATCTTAGGTCCCTGAACTTATTACTATAAGAAAATAGCAATTATGAGAGCAAGAACACATGTACACAAGCACTCATCATTCACCCACAGTGACCTGGCCATCAGCTAAATGGGGCCCAATTAACAAATAAGGAGCTGACCCATTTCTTGGGGAAAAGCTAGTGAGTGGCTGGACAGAGATGGACTGAGGAATGGATATATCATCCTCCCCATGTGTCAGTGTGATAATGTAGGACTAGGGGCTTGGAAGCTGGAGTGCATAATTTCTCTCTTCATTGTCACTATAATTATTATATCAGTGAATATTGGTTACTATCTTGCCAGTGTACTGATAAAACATAGCCCATAACATGGATCTCTCTATTCTACAATGCCCAGAACATGTCTAAACTTTCCATTTATATGGATAATTAAGGTTTTTTGCTTTGCATTTAATGCCTATGGATCACTAGTCATTTGGGTTAAAGCTAAAATCCTTCTGTGATTATATAGCATTGTCCTGTATTTACAGATGGAAAAAGAGAGATTTCAGTTTTCCTCTGAATATGGCCCCAGGGAGATGCACATTTTAACAATGGCCCCACAGCTCAATTTCACTTTGCTATAAAGTCCATGGCTCCAGAACTGTAACTTATTCTCTCTCCAGTGGTAAAGACAAGGAAGGCTCCTCTTTCCACATAGAGCTGGTAAGAAGGTAGAGAAAGGTGTTCATTGTGTTGACTTTATGCTTTGACTGTTACCTGTTCACAAATATTCATATGAACTTCCAGAAAATATGGTAACACTAGGATTCACCTTGTCTTCAGGGATCCACATAACACACAGATATCTGACCCTGACTAGATTATAGAAAATATTATAATCGTTTTTCTCAGATTTAACGAAAACCTGAGAACTGGAGTTTAAAAAGGAACTATAGAAAACCACCCTAAAGGGAATTATGATATATATGGTAATTACAGGTATTTGCTCTCAGGTAATAAACATACCTAGTATTTTTTAAAAGCTTGATTAAAAACATTAATACTACAATAACTAATATTGCTATTATTTAAGTCTTCCTAGAATTGATTTTAACAATTTAACAATTTAAATGTTTTGCTTTCAAGATTATTTTTAACTTTTTAATTGAATGACTTTATAACATTTATAACATTTCTGTGTATATTTGGCTGCCTCTTTTATTCCTTATAATGTTTACTGAGAACTTCTAACATGTTCTCAAACCAGCATCCATCACTTCATACTCCTTGGACAGCAGTAAATTTCCCACTCTTAATTCATAAGGAAGAGAAAGAAAAAGAAAGAAAGAAAGAAAGAAAGAAAGAGAGAGAGAGAGAGAGAGAGAGAGAGAGAAAGAAAGAAAGAAAGAAAGGAAGGAAGAGGAAGGAAGGAAGGAAGGAAGAAAGGAAGGGAGAAAGGAAGGAAGGGAAGAAGGGAAGGGAGGAAAGGGAGGAAGGGAAGGGAGGAAAGGAAGGGAAGAAGAAAGGAAAGAGAAAGAGAGAAAGAAAGAGAGAGAAGGAGGGAGGGGGGAGAGAGGGAGGAAGGAAGAAAGAAAGAAAGGAAGGAGGGAAGAAGGTTGGGAGGGAGGGAGGAAGAAAGGAAGGAAGAAGGATGGAAGGAAGGAATGAAAAGGGGGGGGCGGACAATCAGGAGAAAGGGAGAGAAAAGGGAAGGAAGAAAGGGCGAGAGGGAGGAAGAAAGAAAAGAAGGAAATTATGACATATGATATGACATGGATGACTTTTGGGGATATTACACTAAGTGAAGTAAGCTAGTCACAAAAGGACAAATACTGCGTGATTCCACTTATGTGACATATTAGGAGTAGTCAGAACTCTATAAAGAGATAACTGGGGAATGAGGAGTGAATGTTTAATGGTGTACAGTTTCAGTTTTTCAAGATGAAAAGAATTATGAAGATGTAGGGGGGTGATGGTTGCTCAACATTATGAATGTGTTTAATACCACTGAACTATACACATAAAAGTGCTTATGATGGTAAACTTTATATTAGGTGTATTTTACCACAATTTTTAAAAAAGGAAAAAAGGAACACTAAGTACGTACTGTATTATAATTTTCTCACTTAAGCTTCCACCAATCTACCCATTTGCCAGTTACCCTCAAGGGTCAGTGGAATGATGATCCTCATTTTTTGATAGCTAATTACCATCATATTCATCAAATACTATCTATATTCAATCACCTACTAGTTTCTGTATCAATTAATCACTAGTGTTCTATATTTTCAATCTCTCACTATCTTCTCTAACTTTACATTTCTCTAAGTCTGTCCAATCTTGTAAAAATCCTCCATCCACCTATGGTTTTCTTAGTGATGGCCTATTTCTCTCCTTGCCTTCACTGATGAGTTTTCAGAAATGATATGCATTGTGCCTCTACCACTTATTTGTCCCTTCATCCTGAAGACACTGTAGAAGGTTCTCAGCTTTCATTGCTGGACTTCAACTGTTTTATCTAGGGCCACCATGCTCTTGGCTGCATTTGAATTTTTTTTTAAATTGACAATATTTTTTATTGAGACATAATATATACACCATAAAATTAACCCTAACCCTTAAAAATACACAACTCACTTTTTATAGTTTTAATAGATTTACAAAGTTGTGCAGCACCACTGACTAATTACAAAATGCTTCTATCATTCTGGATAAGAAGTTTAACAATCACTACCCTTTCCCCTCTATCTCTAGACCCTGGCAACCACTACTCTTTCTTTTTTTTTTTTTTCTTTTGAAACACCTTTCTTGAGGTGTAGTTGACATAAAATAAATTACACGTTTAAAGTGTATAACTTAACAACCTTTAACATATGTACATACCCTGTGAAACTACCACCATAGTCATGATAATGAAAATAAAGATTTCTTTGTGTCCTTTTATAAACCCTCCCTCTCTGAACCTTGCTCAAAACTTTCCCTTGGGTAGCCCAGGATTTTCTTTCTGTAACTTTAGATTATTTTACATTCTCTAGAATTTTTTTAAATTTAAATTCAATTAATTAACATATAATATACTATTTGTTTCAGGGGTACAGATTGTGATTCAGCAGCCTTATATAATACCCAGTGTTCATTACAACACATACCTCCCCAATGTCCATCAGCCAGTTACCCCATCCTCCACCCCTCCAGCAACTCTCAGTTTCTTTCCTAAGATTAAAAGTTTCTTATGGTTTGTCTCCCTCTCTGGTTTTGTCTTATTTCATTTTTTCCTCTCTTCCCTGATGATCCTCTGCCTTGTTCCTTAAATTCCACATATCAGTGTCATATAACGGTCTTTCCCTGCTTGACTTATTTTGCTTAGCATAATACCCTCCAGTTCCATCCAAATCATTGCAAATGGCAAGATTTCATTTTTTGATGACTGCATAATATTCAATTGTAAATATATACCACATCTTCTTTATCCATTCATCTGTCAATGGACATCTTGACTCTTTCAATAGTTTGGCTATTGTGGAAACTGCTGCTATAAACATTGGGGTACAGGTGCCCCTTCGGATCACTACATTTGTATCTTCAGGATAAATACCCAGTACTGCCATTGCTGGGTCATAGGGTAGCTCTACTTTCAACTTTTTGAGGAATGTCCATTCTGTTTTCCAGAGTGACTGCACCAGCTTGCCTTCCTACCAACAATGTAGGAAGGTTCCCCTTTCTCCACATACTCATCAACATCTGTCGTTTCTGACTTGCTAATTTTATTTTATTTTATTTTATTTTTATTTTTATTTTTTTTTAAAGATTTTATTTATTTATTTGACAGACAGAGATCACAAGTAGGCAGAGAGGCAGGCAGAGAGAGAGAGGAGGAAGCAGGCTCCCTGCGGAGCAGAGAGCCCGATGTGGGGCTCGATCCCAGGACCCTGGGATCATGACCTGAGCCGAAGGCAGCGGCTTAACCCACTGAGCCACCCAGGCGCCCCTGACTTGCTAATTTTAGCCATTCTGACTGGTATGAGGTGGTATCTCATTGTGGTTTTTATTTGTATTTCTCTGAGTGATGTTGAGCACATTTTCATGTGTCTGTTGGCCATTTGGATGTCTTCTTTGCAGAAATGTCTGTTCATGTCTTCTGCCCATTTCTTGATTGAATTATTTATTCTTTGGGTGTTGAGTTTGATAAGTTCTTTATAGATTTTAGATACTAGCCCTTTAATTGATTTGTCATTTGCAAATATCTTCTCTCATTCTGTAGGTTGTCTCTTGGTTTTGTTGACTATTTTCTTTGCTGTGCAAAAGCTTTTTATTTTGATGGAGTCCCAATTGTTCATTTTTACTTTTGTTCCCCCTGCCTTTGGAGACATGTCTAGCAAGAAGTTGCTGCAGCTGAGGTCAAAGAGGTTGCTGCCTGTGTTCTCCTCAAGGATTTTGATGGATTCCTGTCTCAAACTGAGGTCTTTCATCCATTTTGAGTCTACTTTTGTGTGTGGTGTAAGGAAATGGTCTAGTTTCATTCTTCTGCATGTGGCTGTCCAATTTCCCCAACAACATTTGTTGAAGGGACTGTCTTTTTCCCATTGGATAGTCTTTCCTGCTTTGTTGAAGATTAGTTGGCCATAGAGTTAAGAGTCCACTTCTAGGTTCTCTATTCTGTTAAGTTGATCTATGTGTCTGTTTTTTGTGTCAGTACCTTACTGTCTTGATGATTACAGCTTTGTAATAGAGCTTGAAGTCTGGAATTGTGATGCCACCAGCATTGTTTGTTTGTTTGTTTGTTTTTTCAACATTCCAGTCTTACAGAGAAGTTGATGGTATTTTTTAGGGGTTGCATTGAATGTGTAGATTTCTCTAGGTAGTGTAGGCATTTGAACAAGATTTGTTCTTCCAATCCATGAGCATGGAACGTTTTCCCAATTCTTTGTGTCTCCCTCAATTTCTTTCATGACTATTCTACAGTTTTCTGAGTACAGATCCTTTCCCTCCTTGGTTAGATTTATTACTAAGTATTTTTGGTTTGGGGTACAATTGTAAATGGGATCTACCCCTTAATTTCTCCTTCTTCTATCTCATTGGTGTATAGAAACGCAACTGATTTCTGTGCATTGATTTTATATCCAGCCACTTTACTGAATTCCTGCATGAGTTCTAGCAGTTTTGGGTGGAGTTTTTGGGTTTTCCCCATAGAGTATAAGCATTTGAAATTTTTAATCCTTAAAGAACCTAACCACTTAAGCAATTCCACACTGTTGTTCATGTAATACCCAGTCATAACACCATCTCTCCTGGCTTTAACGTTTCCTGTAAAGCTGTCTAGCTTCATCTTGCCTTAGCATTTATAGTCCTTTCCAATAACTTCTGTGGAGTTTGTCTTCATTGGTTTTCTCTTGTAAATGTACTCTCCGAGGGTGGTTCACCCAAACTGTTGAATTAAAATGGCATGTATACAGTGATAACTCTGAAATGTTGTGGAGATTTTTGCCTGGAAATTCACACCTTTGTGGACACTGAAGATCCATGGAAATCTTTAGGTGGGTTTCCCACAGTCATTTCATATACAACATATTCAAAATTGAATGCACTGATTTTTATTATTTATTATATATTAATAATGTATTCATAGAATCTTATGATCTAATGGCACTTAAAATTCTACCAATATAGGAAATAATTATCATCAAAATGTATAAGATTATTTAGACATATTTTGCTTGAATTTAAGAGTAAAAATATTTATATATATATTATTATATATATATAATTTATAATTAAAATAGTTTAATTTAAAGTTTTCTCAATGATAAAGTACTAATCCATGACCTAGACAGCTCTCCTAACCAAAAGAAAATTTATCTAGATATTTTTGTGTGACAATGTAATTTGTTATTTCTATAGGATGTGATAATTGTGAGGACAAATGCTACAAATCCAGAAAAACATGGAGATCTTAAGCAACCTGACATCTAAATTTCCAAACTTCTTGCTGACTGGCATTCCTCTCCTAGAGTCTGTCCATGTGTGGATCTCTATCCCTTTTTGTTATCTCTATGCCATTGCCCTCTCTGGGAACAGCATGATCCTATTTGTCATCATTACCCAGCAGAGTCTCCATGAGCCCATGTACTATTTCCTCTCCATGCTTTCAACTGCTGACTTGGGCTTGACTGTTTCTACAATGTCAACAACATTAGGTATCCTCTGGTTTGATGCAGTTGAAATCAATCTAAATACCTGCATTATCCAGATGTTTTTTCTACACGGATTTACCTTCATAGAATCTGGGGTGCTGGTGGCTATGGCCTTTGACCGCTATGTGGCCATCTGTGATCCTCTGAGGTACGCTACCATTCTCACTAATTCTAGAATCATTCAGATGGGTCTGTAGTATTAATAGTACCACTACTCTTGCTCCTTAAGCCCCTCAATTTCTGTAAAGCTAATATCCTTTCCCACTCCTACTGCTACCACCCAGATGTGATTAAATTAGCATGTTCAGATACTCGGGCCAACAGCATCTGTGGATTAATTGATCTCATCCTGACTACAGGAGTAGATACACCATGCATTGTCCTGTCTTATATCTTGATCATTTACTCTGTTCTCAGTAGTGCCTCCCCTAAAGAACGACATAAGGTTTTTAGCACCTGTGTCTCCCACATTGGAGCAGTGGCTGTTTTCTATATCCCCATGATGAGCTTGTCCTTGGTGCATCGCTATGGTCCATCAGCCCCCAAAGTTGTCCATTCGATGATGGCAAATATCTATCTTCTTTTGCCTCCAGTGCTCAACCCGATCATCTATAGTGTAAAAACAAGACAGATTCGCAAGGCTATACACGCAGTCTTCTCCTTACAAAATAAACAGAGATAACTGGTTAAGAAAAACCTAAAAAAGTGACTTTCACTGTAAAAAACAACGCTGGTAGGTTACTGTCTATCAGATATATTTTTTGTCATTTTATTCCTTTATTCAACAAATATTTGGAGAGCATTTTTGTGTCTTCAGTCATAAAATATGCTATACCCCAAGAATTTTATAGTCAAATAAGGGAAACATGGAAACATTAATAATGAAATAATGAAAATACTCAAAGAAATTAACATTTAGTGTCTACTTTTATACTATGTGTTCTACTAACAGCTTTTAAGACATATTCCATTTATTCTTCAAACAGCTCAATGAAATATATAATAGTGTTAATTACATTTTAGAGATGAAGAAACTGAGGCCTAAAGACATGTAAGCCATCAACCAGACAACATGGCTCAGGGTTGAGATTTGAATCTAGGCTCTCTGCATGTTAGATGTCACAGTATTCACTAGTGTCTTAACACTCTGCCAAAAGCATCTAGGAAAAATATTATAAGATCAAAAGTAAGAACTGAGTCTTCTAGTTCATGCATTATACCTTTAGAAAAGTTGTGTTGTGGGGCGCCTGGGTGGCTCAGTGGGTTAAGCCGCTGCCTTCGGCTCAGGTCATGATCCCAGGGTCCTGGGATCGAGTCCCACATCGGGCTGTCTGCTCTGCAGGGAGCCTGCTTCCCTTCCTCTCTCTCTGCCTGCCTCTCTGCCTACTTGTGATATCTGTCAAATAAATAAAATCTTTAAAAAAAAAAAAAAAAGAAAAGTTGTGTTGTTTTTCCTAGAGTATACTTTAGCTTGTTTTCTTCACTCATAGTTAATAGTCCAAAAGGTAGGAATAGATATGTCATGCCATGTAAGCCATAGATCAGTATCTAGTACTGGACAGTCAGTATCCCAGCTTCAAGGATTAGGGGCATTTGCTAATTCATTAGCACTTCAGAGAACCGGATAAAGTTTGAGGCAGGGTTTCTTAACCTTTTTTAAAGCATAATTATCCCTATGGAATCTAATGAAATCTATGAACCCTTCTCCACAGAAAAATCCCATATAAACACGTTCATATTTTCCATAAAATTTCAGAGGTTTCACAAGTGACACAAAGGAGCTACTATAGATATATTAACCAAACAAAGAATGAAAGGTAAATAATTCATGATGCTCAGCCTATTAGTGGTTATACACAGCCATACCTAAGATATGGTTCTTACAAAAAGAATTTTTTGGTAAACATACCAATTTAGGGGATAGGCAGAAACTTAAAACTCAGCTGTATAAAATGGTAGAAAAATGCAGAGGAAAGTGGAGGTGGAAACCTGACATGTGTCACATCAATTTAATTGAAGTTGGAAAAGTAACAAATAGGAGGGATGTTTTATGTATCCCACAAACACTGGAGGCAGCAATGTGCTGGAGCCCGCACACATCAGCTTGCAAGCGGCCATATTGTGCAACGCATCTCAACTCTTGTGTTCAACAATGTCATATTGGCGGTTTCAAATCATCATTTATACCTGGGAACTGACAAATACTACAAATGAGGACTTTTTATTTTTCAGAGATTCAGTTTACCAGCATACCAGTGACTGGGAGCCAACTTTATGCTTGGCTTTGTAAGAAGCAATAGCAATTAAAAGTTGGAAGAAACATATTCCCTGCACTCAAGAAGCTTAAAGTCCAGTGTGTGAAGCAGTAACATAGACAAAAAAAATTATAAAGTAATTAAAGTAATGTACTAAGTCTTGTGAAAGTTGATAATGCAAAATGATACCTGTTGTGTTGCCATCTAAGTTGAAAATGTTTCCAAAGGTAAATAGAAAAAAGTGTATTTTGGGAGCAACTCTGTCGAACAATGTGAGAAGTATTCTGTCACCATTTTACTCTTTGTGAAAGAATACTCTCCTGAGTTTTAAATTCACAGGTCTGATCTGGATATAGCACTGAAGAATGTAAAAACCTAAAACTTTACTTCCTTTTTTCTTCACTTTTCTCTATCCATCAGATTCTTTTAAGTGAATTTAGATGGTAAGGTTTGTATTAGTTGCTTAAAGAACATCTTTTGCTTGAACAATACTATTGTATAAAGGAATTGATTTGTAGATTTGGTTTAGAAATTTGGGTGTGTTTCTTTCAGGAAACAAAAGGGGACTTTTGTTTTGGTAATTCTACATGCCTGTTAGCCGCATAGAGCTTCAGAGAGAGAACACATGAGAATATTAAAGTTGAGGGACTTATATATTGAGAGGCTCAAAGGGCTACAATATTACAAAGCTTACTCCTAATAGCCTACCCAAGAAAAGACTCTAAATATCTCTGGAGACCTAGCTGAAATTAAGCAAGAGAACATGGTAATGCCAAAAGGGAAAATTTTTTTCATGTATTTTGAAGACTTTATATGCTGCAAGCAAAATCTTGGATAACCTTATTTAGTTTGAGTTGTACTGTTGATTTACAAAATGTCTAGGATACTACCTATACATGATACTTAGTATAATTCATTAAAGGGAATTGCATGGCTTAGTGTATAGAATGGGCTTGGGGAAAATTTACTAAATTAACATTCTAATAAAGTTCAGTAGCTCAAGAGGGAACCATTAAGAAGATTTTCATAGGATGAGGGGCCTTGGTGGCACAGCTGGTTGAGCATCCAACTCTTGGTTTCAGCTCAGGGTTATGAGATCGAGCCCCAACTCAGGCTCAGCACCTAGTCTGCTTGGGCTTTTTTTTTCTCTCTCTCTCTCTGTATCTCCCCTCCCCCACTCAAATAAATAAAAAAATCTTTTTTTAAAAAGGTACTCATAAGAGAGTCTTGAAGATCTGCCTATTGGTTATATGTAGAAATAAAAGAAACTGTAAAGACAGGAAAAAATACAGTTCTGTGCATGTGAAGGCATTTGATTATTTCCATTATGTTTTTCCATACACTGCATATGTCCTGATTCTTTCTTTCATGTACAGCTGTTGTGTTCCTTGCCATTTTTTTCTCTCTTCAATTGATCCATCCAGTGAGCTGTCATCTGATCAATTATGGAAAAAATGGATTCAAAATGTTTTCTTCAGAAGGATGGATCAAGTTCTGTCAACCTTAATGCTTGCTTATCTACTTCATTATCCATGTGTTCCAAGTAGACCTGTGTTCTTACCATTTGTTGAATGCAACAGATTAATTTCAAATTGAATCATGCTTCTTCCCACCTTCAAATACCACATGCCTTCCACATTTTCTTTTAGTACACATTGTATTCATGATTCTGCTTCTTTTATGAACAATTCTTTAACCAATAAAATAAAGTGGCTGAGGGAAGTGAGCACACTGGGATGAATAGATTATACAAGTTCAGAAGACCTACCCTAGATTGTGTTCCAGGAGAAGCCTAGAGGACACAGCATCCACTAAATACATTAGGAATCAGCTGCAAAAATGATTATCAGCATCACTGAGAAGAGGTTCTTGTCTGCTGACCAGGAACAATATGAGATGCAGTCACTGCGCCAGGCTTATTAATAACCCTGTATATAATGAGGTCTGAACAAAACAGAAACAGAGTCTAGGTAATCACCAAAAACCAGAGGGTAGCAGTTATTATAAGAACTGACAAGGTCCAAAAGCAGGCAAGAGAGCTTAAAGTGTAAGCAGCTGGGGTGCGTGGGTGGCTCAGTGGGTTAACCCTCTGCCTTTAGCTCAGGTCATGATCTCAGGGTTCTGGGATCAAGCTACACATCATCAGGCTCTCTGCTCAGCAGGGAGCCTGCTTCCCCCTCTCCCTCTGCCTGCCTCTCTGCCTACTTGTGATCTCTCTGTGTCAAATAAATAAATAAATAAATAAAATCTTAAAAAAAAAAGTGCAAGCAGTTGTGGAGATGTTTAATAGAGCATGACATCTCTGGGGCAAAATAGACAAACAGCCAATGAGGGGCTAGGTAACATTACAAAAAGGAGACAAGAATGGATAAAAAGGAAACAGGAAGAACTGTCATATTTTGAGGTAAGATTCACCTTGAGTTGAGGAGAAAGATAAAAAAAATAACTTTTGGTAGAAGAATCATCTGAGACTATCAAGCAGTTCTAAACAGAATTAGTCAAGGTCATTGGGTATCCCCAAGTCAACGTCATCTGTTAGAGGAATTCTGTATCTTCTAGGAATGGGCCTGCCTTAGTTTCCCTGCCATATTCAGTTACTGGCTGAAAACAGCTCATGGAAATGTGACCTCTGTGGAATGTGATGATGGATTAAGAGCTCCAAACTGGAACCAAGAGATAATGAGAGATGTGAAGGGCACATTTAATAAAAAGCATATCTATCAAATTAAGAGGAAAGTATGTAGGCAATACAAGGAGGAGCCAAACAACCTAACCTTGTGACAGAGAAGCCAGAGCATCTCTGGGATGCTCAGGAGAAGCTCAATAGCCTGCCATGTTCTCAGGTTCATGGGCTTCCCTTAAGGTTTCAAATACTCAAGAAATGGAGTATCAAGGTGAAGGATATGAAAATTTTGGTATTGTTTTTGTAGCTTTTCTATAATATAAATTATTTTGAAAAACAGTGTTAAGAATTCTCATGAGAGGGGACTGGGGAGCTCAGTCAGTTAAGCATCTTACTCTTGATTTCAACTCAGGTCATGATCTCACGGTCCTAAGATCAAGCCCCACATCAGGCCCTGTGCTGGGCACAGAGGTGCTTAAAATTCTCTCTCTATCCCTCTGCCTCTTGCTCACCCTATTTGTGTGTACTCTCTCTCTAAAAAATAAAAATATAGGGGTGCCTGGGTGGCTCAGTCATTAAATGTCTGCCTTCAGCTCAGGTCATGATCCCAGGGTCCTGGGATCAAGTCCCGCATTGGGCTCTCTGCTCAGCAGGAAGCCCACTTCTCCCTCTCCCACTCCCCCTGCTTGTGTTCATCTCTCACTGTCTCTCTCTCTCTCTCTCTCTCTCTATGTCAAATAAATAAAATCTTTAAAAATAAAAAGTAAAAATATAAAGATAAAAAATTCTCATGAGAAAAACATCTGATTGACCCTTCTTAGGTCAAGTATCTAAATCTCTGGTGTTGCTCAATCAGGTTCATGTGTATAAGACCAGTATATTGAGCTCACTTCTATGTTTGGGTCTATCAGGAAAGGGGAAATATTTTACCAGAGAACCACCCAACACCACTCATGTATCTGCTCCTTATCCAAAAGAGTGTATTAAGAACATTTGATTAATGACAAATATCTTTAAGACAATGGCCAATATCCTAATAAATAAATGATTGACTAAATAGAAGAATATTTTCAATTTGAAAATTTCCCTTTAGCAAAACTCCTCAAGGCAAAAGTACAAGGAATACAAAATCACTGATTAGATAAATAACAAGACAGTTATGTAAATTTATAAAATGTAAACACATATATTAGCATGTCATATCTTTCCTGCAGGCGAGCAGAGACAGATTCAGGTATTTTGAAGAAGTGATTAAAAAATAATCAAGATTAAAAATCTACTTTGTTAGACACAGAAACAGTAAAATGTTCCTCATGTCCACATTAAGATTCTCCATGAAATTTTCATGTTTACATATTAAAGAATTACTTATTCTGACAATTACTATTTCATGAATTCAATATAATGCTAATTGCTTTGCTACTAATAACAAATAATGCTATACACCATTAAGCCTTAAGAAAACATAATTCTTAGTCTGGGACAGTTTATGAGAATTGAAGAAAATATGCAAAAACAACTACAAAATGTTCATAGCAACTTAACTCTATATTTTTGTACTCATTGCTCTATGTTATATTAAGCAAACAGAAAAAAAGTACATTATACAAAACTAATTTCCCCGGGCGCCTGGGTGGCTCAGTTGGTTAAGCGACTGCCTTCAGCTCAGGTCATGATCCTGGAGTCCCGGGATCGAGTCCCACATCAGGCTCCCAGCTCCACGGGGAGTCTGCTTCTCCCTCTGACCTTCTCCTCGCTCATGCTCTCTCTCACTGTCTCTCTCTCTCTCTCTCAAATAAATAAATAAAATGTTTAAAAAAAAAACTAATTTCCCCAAAATTATAATTTGTTCATTATTCATTCAGCGAATATTTATCAAGACCTACTAGGTCTAAAAATAGATAAGACATGAGCATATACTATCATGAAACATTTATAACCATATCTTCCTATCAAAATAATCCATAAATCCCACCAGTACCTCAAATTCAGCAACTCCAAAGCCAAATTTATTGTGTTTCTTTAACAATCTGATCCTTCTATGGATGAATGGAATTATCCTTGATAGTGAAGGACGTAAAGTGATTAAGAGTTTTACTTTGAAAAAACACCACCAGCCTCCTCCAACCCCTGACAACATGTCTTTCCACACTGAAACTGGTAACATATAACACAATGCAACTTCTCTGATGCTGCACTTACTATACCTTTCTCATTCCCAACTCTACTATTCTGTACCTTCAGAATCTGCCTGTACTACAGGCACACTCTACCAGGTGTCCCTACCTTCAGTTTCTCTTGCATTCTAATTTACCTCCTATGCAAAAATCAGATTGATCTTAGAATAGAATCACAACATTGCTTAAAATAATCTGCAATAGTTTCTCTTGTTGTTCAAGTTGTACCTAAATTCCACCAGCCAAGAAAACATTATGTTCTAATCCTGGGTAGCAGGGCAGTAGATCTCAAAGTGAGATTTGCTCTATCATAATTATTCACAGAAATCTTTATTCTCATAATTTTTTGTACATTTTTTGAAAAGTGGAAAAGCAGGGAAAAAAACTAATCAAAGATGGCAGGTAAATGGCTGAAGCATTTGAGAGAAGCAAGTAGTAGAGTTTTAAGAGCAAATCTCACTTTGAGATCCTGATTTCAATTCGTTTGGATAAATACCCAGAAATGAAATTGTTGGATCATATGCTAGTTCTTTTTAAAATTTTTTTGAGAAATCGCCATACTGTTTTCTACAATGTGCCAATTTAAATTCTCCCCAATGGTGTACCAGTGTTCCCTTTTCTACACAAACTGACCAACATTTGTTATCTTCTGTTTTTTTGCCGCTGTTTTTTTTTCCCTAAAGTAGGCATCCTAATAAGTGTGAAGTGATATCTCATTGTGATTTTGATTTCCATTTCCTTGATGATTATTAATGTTGAGCATCTTTTCACATACCTGTTAACCTATATATAATAATACTGTATTGTATACTTAAAATTTGCTAAGAGGGGAGGTATTATGATAAGTGCTTTACCACATACAAACACATAATAATACTAAAGAGGGTGGGAGAAAACTTTGGAGGTGACACATATTTATACGGCCTTTATGATGATAATGGTTTCATGGTTGTATGCTTACTCCCAAATCCATCAAATTATAAACATGAAATATATATAGCTTTTTATATGTCAATCAAACCTCAATAAAATGGTTCAAAAAAAATTTCCACGAAAGTTCTACTGAATAAACTTGCTAAATTTCACAGTAATATATATTCCCTCTGTGAAACATATTGACTGATGCTAGCAGCCAGTTGAACACTCAGCTCTTTCTCCAATTAGCAAGTCTTCATTTCCCCTCAACAAGTGCCCTGTGGGCTACTTGTTTTTCCTTCACCATCATAGTTATTATAATGGAAATTTTATACAGTATATTAAAGATACTGTTTACAAAGATAATATATTATTGCAATTTGCAGAACTACACTGAAAGGTCCTAACTCCACATAAAACAATGATGAATAAATTATACATACAAGTGTCAGGTTAAAATAAAATGTTCGATGTAGGTTAAAATTACTTTTATGACTCCTATATTTAACCAACTTTATTAGCTAATTAGCCTAATCATCAACTAAACTAGAGTTTAATAAAATGGCTTCTATTTTGCTTATTTATGATTCCTTTTTCTAGACTGTGAAATAGATCTGAAAGAGTGAGGGATAAATTAATTTGACAAACACTGTTGACCACTGATTTTGTGTCAAGTACTTTGTTTATCAGTATGTGTCAGGTAAATTGAAAATATTTGTTTTAGCCTGAACACCTAAGACCAAATAAGATAGTGTACCTGAAATTACTTGGAAAACAGACATTAATTAACATAATCCCTGAAGAAGAGCCAATCTCCTTCTTTTCCTCAAATGGAATTGCTTCCATTTGATGGGCTATGCTGACAAATCTTCCTTCTACTAAAAGGGTAATCTTCATGGAACCCCTTGGCTTTGTCCTTTTATTTTACTGTTTGCTTCTGAATTGTAGGAATCAGTTTAACAAATATTTGCTCGTTTTAACAAATATTTCATTCATATGTTCTGAGTACTTGGCACTATGTTCCTACCTGAGATACTTTCAAAGTATTTGTTATTTCATTTAGTTGTGCACAAAAATCTGTATAATAGATTATTTACAAGAAACACATAGAATAAAAATCAAGAATATTGGATCCTCATCTTAAATGTTGTATCCATGTTCAAAGTAATGATTCAATTTCATTTTTTTTAAAGATTTTATTTATTTATTTGACAGAGAGAGATCACAGTAGACAGAGGCAGGCAGAGAGAGAGAGAGAGAGGGAAGCAGGCTCCCTGCTGAGCAGAGAGCCCGATGCAGGACTCGATCCCAGGACCCTGGGATCATGACCCGAGCCGAAGGCAGTGGCTTAACCCACTGAGCCACCCAGGCGCCCTCAATTTCATTTTTAATTAAAACACATAAACACAGAGTTACCATGTCAACATTTTTTTTTTTTTAATTCTCCACCTTGACATTTCCTGGCACCAGAGAGGTGAAGCATAATAGAATGGCACTGAAATCCCCCAAGGGTGTATTTATCCCAAATGGGTAAATAACTACACCATCACAGTTCTTTATAAAAATTTTCTATAAATAGAAGTAAGTAAGTGACCTTCATATACTCCACTCTAAATAAGGGTAAGAGAAGTTCTCCTCCCTGTCTATAAAGGCCAATCAAGCAGCTGCTCAGATCAGAACCAGTCCTTGATTCTGTCTATAACAAAATGCATCTGATGATAAAATTCTAATCCATCGTGAGTAATTTAGCTTAGATAAACACAAGGAAGAATTTCTTGGAAGTGAAGTTAAAGACAATAATTCACTTAGTCTCTGGCATTACTCCTTCAATATCTTATTTGTATCCTCTCTATTCTCCACATCTTGAAAGGTAAGACTCTCCCTACCTACTCTCCCCATCTCCAGTCTCTGATCTCCAAACCCTCAGAGCCACTGATTATGCTTACTCTCCACTGTATGGTTCATTTCCAAGAACCTGATCCATAATCAGAAATTCCAAATTCCATAAAGACATTGTGTTCTCATTTGTTTAGCTAATCATAGAAAAATTGTGCTTCTTCTATGTCTATATTTCCTGACACATATAATGACCAAAACCCAAAATCACTGGTATATCCTCTCTATTGTTTTACTTATATTTCTAATTGGGTTTACCCTTACTGCAGCACTCTTATTCCATTCAGTTTCTTAAGACTGCAGCAATCTGACTTGTTTCTTTTTAATTTTTTCTGAACACCAGGAGCAATGTGGTACAGTGAAATGAGCATACCCAGAGAGTCAGACAGACCTGGCTTCACACACTGGTCCTATTATGTCTGTCTAAGGGAACCTTCACTCTGTACCAAAGCCTTCTCATCAAAAAGTGAGAATGTTAGTCACAGCCTATTAATGGTGCTATTCAATTAAAGCAATAACAGGTAGAGATATGTGGCAAAGACCCTGGCTCAATATTAATTCTTCTTCTCACCAAGAATACTAGGGCTATCCTCTCAGTGGTCTTCTGATCTTTCACCTAGTGCATATTTCAGCCCAGGCCCGGGACATGGAAATGGAAGTGCCTCCCAGGTCAGCATGTTCAGAGGGTGCAGCAACTGTTTCCCCTCCATGTAGGTGGTTAACTTTGTAACATGCCACAGATGTTCCTAAGTTCAGAAAGATACAATAAAGGACTCCCTCAAATTGTTCTCTGTGAATGGATAAGTAAATTAATTAATTGAACCCATGACATTTTCAATCATGGGAATAGCATTTTGCCTTTCTAGAAAGATTGTGTTGTTATTCATCATTTTGACAGACCATCATGTGATGGTAACTGATTTTCCTCAGCAGCAGGATATAATTCCAGACCTTTCTTTATATGAAATGACTAGTAATCTAGAAAATAAGACTTTCAATTCTCCTTCCTGAAAGAATAGAGGTGTTTTACCTTCTTGATTATTCAAGTGCTATCATATATTTTGACTCAATTGATCTCCATGTTCCTTAGTTAGGAGTTAATCACCCTCCAGATATCTTTGATGTAGGCTATCAGTTTTAGCATTAGTACTTCTTTGGTCTGTTCCTTCTATCCTTTAGCTTTTTGGAAAATGTAATAGAAAGTTAGAAGAAACTGTCTCGGGTAATACTAGCTAGAGTTACTTTAAAAATGGAAGCCTATTTAAATCTTAGAAAATTCCGAGAGAAATACGCTGTATGAATTATGAACAGTTGTAGTACAAACAGAAATTAATAATCAACAAATGGAATGTGGAAGTACATTCAGATTTCTGGATCAGGCAACCTGATACATCAAGTCACCACAGATCTTCAGATCTACAAAGTTACTATCAAAATGAGGAAAACAGAACATATAAGTTGTGGGGGCTCTGAGGACTAATTCAGAAGCAATCATGTTGTGCTCGAGTTGACGCTGAGATATTTAAGCAGAAAAAAATCAGAATTAGATACATGGATCTAATATATAGGGGATTTAGCCTAGGATAAAGGAAAATATGCTAAATTAAGAAAATAAATGAATAGAAACATTGTTTATAGAATGCCTATGGAATTAAAAGAATGCAGAAATAGACATTTTGTTCATTGAAATAATCAAACTAGTTTTATCTATATCCATAAGTAAGTTATGAAATCAATTAGATCATAAAATTGTATTTAAATAGGCATAATAGAATTTATAGAATTTAATAGAAATTATCAGGGATGGCTTCTAAAGGAACAACGGATATCCTAGTTCTTTTTTTTTTTTAAGATTTATTTATTTATTTTAGAGAGAAAGAGAGAGCATGAATGTGGGGGGGTTAGAGGGAGAGAGAAACTCCATGCTGAGCCGAGAGCTGGATGCGGGCTTGATTGCACGACCCTGAGATCATGACCTGAGCTGAAACCAAGAGTTGGACATTTAACCAACTGAACCACCCAGGCACTCCACCATGGGTTAATTTAAATTATAACATCCAACGGATTAACTTAAATTATAGCCTCTGATAATATGTTTAAGAACTTACAATTTGCTAAAATTAAGTCTCATTAGTTTATTTACATATCATACAATACATATGTAATCTGGCATAAAATTGTTTGACTCTGAACCATAGAAACATTAAATAATTGGGAGATTTGCAAACATAGATATCTCTAACACATTTGCCTTATTTATTGATAGGGTATTATATTATTATTGAACTAGAATTATATCATTATTATTATCACTGAAAAGTGCAGTGTAGTTGTTAATAACACAGGTTCTAAAGTCTTATTTTCTCTGATTGCCAACATCAATTCTTTCATATTTTATGACCTTCAGCTATTAATCCAAACTTCTGAACTTCACCTTCTGCATCTGTAACAAATAAAAATACTTCTCCCTTAGATTTGTCCAAGGCTCAAATGAAGTAGGCTATGTAAAACACTTAGATAATTGTATGGAACATCTTCTTATTATTCACATAATATATATCCAAATAACTCTATAAGAAATCAAAAGTCAGATTAAAGACCAGGGCATACATGCTATAAAAGAAGATTATCATTTTTCTCATTGACATGGGCAGGTTCCATAATGGTAAACAAGGCAGTATTTTAGTTTACAAATTAAGAAGAGTATCAAGCTTCAGATCCCTGGAACTGAAGCATCTTCCCTCAGTTCCCATTAGTAAACATATGTCATGAGGCAGGATGAACTGGCATTATCTATGGTGTATTCTTAGGATACCCTGAAAAAAGATACTTCTCTGCTAAGTTAAAGTAAATTTTCACTTAGAATATGAGTTTAATAATTCTAAAATTGCAAGGCAAAATTATTTCCTGGGGTTTATTCCTACTCATCATTAGAGTATTTCAGGGAGGGCAAATAAAATAGAAATTAGCAGAAACATATTGAATATCTTCTATGAGGAAAGAATTATACTAAGCAAAGTTTAGCTGAAAATAAACTCTTATTCTCATGAGACCATATTAATAAGTATAAACTTATAGTCTAGCTGAAGGATAAAGAAAGTAACAAAAATATTAATGAGTCCAAATTAGTAAATGATAAATAAGAAAATTTACCTGAGTATGAAATTAAATTGAACTTAATTAAATATCTTATTTCAGTGATGAATCCCACAGACATAATATTGAGTGAAAGGAGCCAGATGCAAGGAGAACAAACTGCATGATTCTATTTATATCAAGATCAAGAACAGAAAAAGTCATTATGGTAACAGAAGTCAGAATAATGGTTACAATAGGAGAGGATATTGTTGAGGATGAGGCATTAGGAAGCCTTCTGGGTTACTGGTAATGTTCTATCAGTTATCCTGAAAGTAGTTATATGAGTGCATACAGATGCATTAAGCTGTACTCATTAAGCTGTATTCTAAAGTTTTGAGCAATTTACTAAATGTGTATTGAACTTTAAACGTAATTTTAAAATTCTAAACTTAAAAAATCAAGATTTGACAAGAGAATTCAGCTCCTGCAGATCATAATGCAAATTTTCCATAATTCTACTTTCCCTACTTTCCTCTTGACTGGGGTCCCTGGACTTGAATGGGCCCATGCCTGGATCTCAATCCCCTTCTGTTGCCTCTATTTAACTGCTCTTTCTGGGAATACCCTGATCCTGTTCGTGGTCTTCACTGAGCCAAGCCTCCATGAGCCCATGTACTATTTTCTTTCCATGCTGTCCACCACTGACATTGGCTTATGCATCTCTACACTGGTTACAATACTAGGAATATTCTGGCTCAATGCCCGGGAGATCAGCTTTAATGCCTGCTTATCACAAATGTTCTTCATTCACCTCTTCACTTTCATGGAATCTTCAGTGCTCTTGGCTATGGCTTTTGATCGTTTTGTGGCCATTTCCAACCCATTGAGATATGCCAACATTCTAACTCATGCAAGGATTGCACAGATTGGTTTGGCAGTCATTACCAGGGGGACTGTCATTCTGACACCACTGGTCTTGCTTCTCAAGCGTCTATCGTTCTGCCGAAGCCATGTGCTCCGTCATTCCTACTGCTTCCACCCTGACGTAATGAAGCTCTCGTGTTCAGACACAAAGATCAACAGTGCATTTGGACTAACTGCAATCATCTCTACTGCTGGAATGGACTCTATTTTTATCCTGCTTTCCTACGTCCTGATCATTCGCTCAGTTCTCAACATTGCATCCCCAGAGGAGAGAAAAAAGGCTTTCAGCACCTGCATTTCTCATATCACGGCTGTGGCCATATTCTACATCCCTTTAATCAGCCTGTCTTTTGTTCACAGATTTGGAAAACATTCTCCACCATATGTGCCCACACTGATTGCTAATATTTACTTGCTCATTCCCCCTGTGATGAATCCCATCATCTACAGTGTGAAAACAAAGCAGATTCAAAGAGCTGTGCTCAAACTTGTGTGTTCTAAGGGAACTCATATTTAACAATTACTGACCCATGAAGACCTATTTCAAAGTCAGTAAAATTTGATCATAAATTGGAGTTATAATCCATCCAATTTTAAAGTTGGGTGGAACTATGTGTCATATGACTCAAATGTCTCCACAATGTTGTTAGTCTTACCTAGGGCAATCTTACCTTTTCTACCACCAAAATACTAAGTCAGATTCTCAGTATCTCTCAGTTACCCTATCCCTATAGATGGCTAACTCACTTCCTATCTCTCTACTCTTCCTATCAAAACTACACATCATTCACTTTGAATTAATTTTCCAAATATCCAGCACAAATAAAATTTAATAAGAAATCAATAAGCATCTTTTCCATGTTTATTTCTCATACACCATTCCTATCTCTAACAAAGTCCCTTCCACCCTCCTCCCCTCCAGCAACCCTGTTTGTATCTCAAGAAACATCTGAACAATTTAAGTGCCATTTAATTCATTTTGTATGTGTAAGACATTTTCTTACAAATGACCCCCCCCCTTTTTTTTTTTTACTTATATTATCCAGCCGTTGATCAGCATTCTGACTTTCCAAACTACATAGGCAAAGGACTATTTTGGAACTTGAGATCACAGTCTCTGGAATTTATCCCAGTTTGCATATGGCCCAATTTGACTAAGAGTAATTAAAGCCATTTTTTTCATGAATGGTTTCACAAAACCAACTACTATACATAATTTAAAATTAAAATTTCCCAGGTGCCAAAGATAAGTTCACTGATTGTGACAAATGCACCACTTTGATCAGAGATGTTGATGATAGAGAAGGCTGTGCATAAGTTGGGGTGGGGTATACAGGAACTGTGTAATTTCCACTGAATTTTGTTGCTATGAACCTAAAACTGCTCTTGAAAACCCCAAATCTATGAAAGTGCTGATTCCTGAGCCCCATTCCCAAATATTTTATTTTACTAGTTCTAGGATGAGGCCTATGAATCTGAACTTATAACAAGATCCCAGGGTATGTCTAATATCCAGCCAGTTAGGGAAGCCACTGAACTAAACACAGTATAGCTTGTATCTCTCTGTTGTTTGTTTATTATCATCAACATAACATGTATTTGTTTTGATCTCCGTGGGAGAATGGTGGGGGTAGAGAAGAATCTTTAAATCTCTCTCTCTCGGGAAAAACTGGATCTAAAATACCAGAGTATATCAAATGATTTCAGTGGTCTCCTTCCCAAAGCAGGTATGAAAACTATATTCATACACTTTCCATGTTTTTTTCAATATTTATATTTTCCTGGCATATATTTCAATATTATTCAAGTTAAAAACAAAACCACTTTAGCAATTGCAGTGCATTAAACCACATTAAACCACAGCAAGCAGATTTAGGCATGCAGAGTGTTTTTGAAGCACAAAGGCAAAACAAGAAAATACAGTTGACCAGAAAGATCACTTAGGAATAGATTTTTCTAAGGGGCAAATGATTCTCCTGAGAATGGGTTTCTCATAGATACCCTCCACTCAGAGGAGAATGATACAGCAGATCCTTGTCTCATCCTCATCGTCTTCACTTGATGTAAGTACAGGGGCATCAGAAAGACAGTGGATGTGCACTAATGTTAGATTTATGTGGGCTCATCTTGCAATAAGAAATTTGGCTTTATTAGAGAAAGTATTTCTAAGATGCAACCATGCAAACATAAGATGCTGTGGAACTGCCTTTGATTTAAGAACTTACTACCGTAAGTATCCTAGTATTGTAGAGTTGTCAACAAAGCTTAGAAATAAAAAATAGAGATTCTTTCCAACGTACTGAATCTCAATTCTGAAAAAGTTCATAAACAGTAAAGTTCTGAAAATAAAAACATCCACTGCATGTATTCAATTTAAAATCCAGCTAGGATTCCTTAGATAAGATAAAATACCTAAAGTGTATTATCTATGGTACTAGAAATGGGGAGTCTGAATAGCCCCAACACTGAATCTGAGTCATCAACGTAGAATTCTGCCATAAAAAGAACAATATAGGGGTGTCTGGGTGGGTCAGTGGGTTAAAGCCTCTGCCTTCGGCTCAGGTCATGATCTCAGGATTCTGGGATCGAACCCCACATCAGGCTCTCTGCTTAGCAGCGAGCCTATTTCCTCCTCTCTCTCTGCCTGCCTCTCTGCCTACTTGTGATCTCTGCCTGTCAAATAAATAAATAAAATCTCTTAAAAAATTATAAAAAAAAGAATAATATAATTTCTTTAAGCAAAAACATGAAATATGAGATATCTAGGGTCAAATGCCCAAATCCCAATGCTGAATTTCAAAGAGATAAATAATTCATCCAAAAATAGAGAATTGTTATTGGTAAGGCATGAGATTTTAGTTCTTTTTGTTGTAGTGAGGATGATGCTGGCCCATTCAGAATAAGAGACTATAATATTCTTTTTTTATTATTATGTTCAGTTAGCCAGCATATAGCACGTCATAAGTTTTCGATGTAGTGTTACTATAATATTCTTAGAGATCAAGACACTCAAGCCAAACTGATAATGAAGAGATTCATTTGAAGTCAATTAACTTAGGTTAAATATGTCAGCAGTGGCTATGAAAATGTGCAGCCCTAACAGAAGTACCAATAGCTCAAATCCCTGACTCCAGGAGACATTATTTAACATACACAATTAATTTTACCAGTGGTCTTAATAATTTAGCATATAAGGAAATAATACCTTTCCATCTCTTCTCAACTGGCAAGGAAATAAGTTTTAAATAAACCAACAAAAATAAGGAAGTGAAAAATAAATCTATCAAATATCAAGTGTTTGAAACCCTAATACATATGCATTTATATGAGTATTTGTAGCCAAAGAACAATGATAATGCATGACTATTGTAGAAAAAAAAATCACATGAATACTTGACATTTTAGTTATTCACATACATATGCAGCATAAAAGTTTATTTTTTTAAAGATTTTATTTATTTATTTATTTGAGAGAGAGAGAGCATGAACAGAGGGGAGGGGGCAGAAGGAGAGAAAGCAGACTCTCCACTGATCAGGGAGGCTGATGAAGGACTGGATCCCAGGATCCTGGGATCATGACCTGAGCCAAAGGCAGATGCTTAACTGAATGACTGAGCCACCCAGATGCCCAAAAGTTTATTTTTTTAAAGTTACTCTACAAATTTCGCTACATCAAGAGGTATTGATATGCAGCACAGCAGAATTTTAACCAATTTTAAATTTACATAAATGGAATTCAAATCCTAGCTTTCCCATTGTATGAAAATATTGCAGTTTGTTTATCTCTCTAATTTTTACCTTTCTGGGATAAAAAATTAGAATCTTATACACAACATGATTTTCAAAATAATTAAGATATTCCACCTAAAACACAAAATTCATGTAAAGCTTGACACATTGTGGGATTTCATAAATGATCGCTACCTTTCCAAGAAGCTATATTATTATCTCCAATTTACCAATGAGGAAGATAGATAGATAGATGATAGATAGATAGATAGATAGATAGGGATTTATTATGAGGAATTGGTTCACACAATTATGAAGGATGGGAAGTTCCACAGGCTGCCATCTCTAAGCTGGAGATCCAGGAAAGCCACTGCTGTAGTACCAGTCCAAGTATGAAGGCCTGAAAACTAGGAGAACTGATGGTGTAAGTCCAAGCCCAGGGGCAGAAGACTCACGTCCCAGCTCAGCAGTCAGGCAGAGTGAGAAAGAACTCTTCATTCCTCTGCTTGGTTCTATTCAGGCCCTCAACTAACTGAATGGGGCCCACGCACAGTGGGGAGGGTAATCTGCTTTATTCAGATTACTACTGACTCAAATGCTAATCCCTTCACAAACATATCCAGAAATAACATTTGATGTGGCTCAGTCAAGTTGACACATAAAACTGTCACACATACAGACACCTAAATCCATTTCATGCCAACTCTACTTAGAATTCAGGTCTCAATCTAGACATCATTATTTACTGGAAACCATTCCTTATCCCTCACAATGAGCTTGCTGTTTTCTTTATGTGCTCTCATAGCATTCTAGATTTATTCTTTACATTATGTAATTCCATGTTACTTGTCTGTGTCTCTTGTTAACTAAAAATTTTCAGGGTCGTAGACATCATTGTGCTTAACATTTAATTTCCTGTTTCTGATCCACAGTAGATGTGCAGTACATATTTTCCTAATGACTGAGTGCATTTTCAGTATTTATGCTTAAAGTGACAGTTTTGACATGTAGTACTGGAAGCTCAACTCCTCTTCTGTTTCTGGATCATTCCATGCGTTAAAGCACTTCTTAGAGCTTTATAAGTTCCCTTCTTCTGGCTCTAGGTTTGCCTTCTCTTTGGCACATAGATCAAATGTAGTTCTTCTCAAATGTAGTTAACATTTCAACCATTTGACACAACCATGTGTTTGTTCTTAGTTTTCTCTTCTCCTTGTTGATTCTAAACTTTATCATTTCCAACTCTTCTTTTTTTCTTTATAAATCCATCCCTTCAATTCAGCTTGATAAGAATAAGACTAATAAAATTAAGCAGTTGCTTTTATCACAAGAAGACCATGTAATAAAATTAATGTCATTCTATGAAAGAAATTAAAATATCTCTCAGCTACATTCCAATTTAAAAATTCCAGGATTCTACATTACTCTAAAATGTTATAAATTAAAGCCAATGTCCTATGCTGTTTTAGAAGAGACTTTGAAAACCAAAACAGTATGTTTTCTTGAACTCTACTGCTGCTACTGTCCTGTCAATGGACACTGGTTTTAAATACTAACTTTCTTGAGTATTTATTTTATTTAAATTAAATCTACTTAAATTTGTATTGATGATTCTAGACATAAGAGCATTTTTTTCTAATAATTCCACTATCCGTCTATATATTTAAAAAACCTTTAAACTCATCTTTGAGAATTACCTGATACACAGGGATTTTTATTTTTATTTTTGCATATTTATTTTTGAATGATGCCAGAAAACTGAAAAATTTATTTCATTCCACCTAATACACTTTTCAGTCAAATAATAATGGAATTAATCATCTTATAATCAACATAGTAACTATTCCATAACGACCACAGTACACAATTGAAATTCCTCCATAATCTCTCAAATACTTAAAGATATTAAGTAGTACCCACAACCTTGTTTCTATAGTTTTTTTAAACTGCAACTACACAGAATAAGAAAAAAATAATGGAGATTATCTAATTTAGTCATCCTTAATATCAACTTTCATTGACAAGACCAAGGACATGTGCCTTTTGTGAATGAACCCAAACTGAGCAGCCTCAGATATAAGGTATGTTGGCATCTCAGTAGCCTGTGAGAGCAGGACTAAAGCTGAGACTAGACAGAAATAGTAGCTAGAGATTTAAAAATAAGTAGTCAACAATAAAACAGGTAGTCACAAGAGGTATCACAAATTAATATTTGGAGCTGGAGTGTTTCAATAACTAAGAAGGTAAAATTGTGTATGTATAACACAACTGCAGGAGCATATTCTCCAAATCAAGTGGTTGGAGACATAGTGGCTCCAAATTCCATGGAAGACCAATGAGATTCCAGCCAATGACTAGAACTATGAGGAAAGTAACCAGTCTTTGAGAAGCCAAAGAGAAGACAGTTTGGGGCATTCAGAGCACTACCATATTGGCTTAGTGAACATCCCAGAAAGACTTTCCAGTATATTATGGGGACTAGATCATAAAAGAGTTAAGACAACATAGGGAAAGAAGAAAGGAAGAAGAAGAAAAGTTACCCATGACCGCATCTACCTAATAATAAGTCTCATTTCAGATGATACCTAATGGTGGAGCTGAAAGCTCAAATGTGTATTTACTTTGATGGCAATGATTGCAGCAACACTAGCCTGCAGATGGAAGTATCTAATATCTGGCCTCTGTACACACAGTTCACTCTTAGCCTAGAAGTTTAATACAGTTGTCTCTGAAAGGGACTAACTGCTGAAAACAATGCTAAGGAAAATCTTCTGTAACAATTATGTGTCAACACTACAATGATAACAGATAAGAAAATAAAAAATCAATACTGGAAATGTAACCCCAGACTAGAAACAACCTTAGCAAAAAGGATAAGATCCACTGACCAAGAAATAATGAATAGGCTATTTTGACCTGATGTCTCAAATTATTTCCTGAAAAGATTACATGTCTTTAAAGTGTATGATAAAGTTCCATGATAACGCACTAGTATCAACACAAATACTAAAAAATATGTATAGTCTTTATTAAATAATAAATCTTACTTTTAAAAATTACTATTACTTTGAGATATCCATTAAATTCTTGACATTTTCAGATTATCTTGTTACAATTCTCTATGTAGGAAGTACAGGGAGGAGGGGAAAGAAAATGCATTGGATTAAAGTGGAAGATGACAAAAAATACTGCTGAGATTTTAAAAAAAAGAATACCCTATTCTCTTTTGTGAACTAGGAAATATGAATCATGGAGGGAAGTTCAATACAGGGAAGAAAGAAAGATAAAGAAAGAAAAAGAAAGAAAGAAAGAAAGAAAGAGAGAGAGAGAGAGAAAGAAAGAAGGAAGGAAGGAAGGAAGGAAGGAAGGAAGGAAGAAAGAAAGAAAGAAATTTTAACTGAGAAGCAAAAAGAAAGGATAAAGTTCAAGAATAATCTCTAATTTTCATTTCTCCCTCTAGGATATTTTATTTTAAAAGAATTATTCCTCCAAAGTAATCATGTCGTCTTTTCCTAACATCACTTCCACTTCTCTGACCTTTTTTCTGACGGGAGTTCCAGGACTTGAAGCTGCCCACACCTGGATCTCCAGCCCCTTCTGCTGTCTTTACATGACTGCCCTCTCTGGGAACGGTATAATCCTGTTTGTCATCATCACTGAGTCAAGTTTCCATGAACCTATGTACTATTTCCTCTCTATGCTCTCAACCACTGACTTGGGCTTGTGTATTTCAACACTGGTCACTACACTGGGCATATTCTGGTTCAGTACAAGACAGATTAGTTTCCATGCCTGTGTTGCCCAGACATTCTTCATTCAACTCTTTACTGTTGTGGAGTCTTCAGTGCTCTTGCCTTTGATCGCTTCATTGCCATTTGCAACCCACTGAGATATGCTGCCATCCTGACTGATTCCAGAATTGTCAAAGTGTGGTTTGCCATCCTTATGAGGGGGATAGTGATCCTAATGCCTCTGGTCCTGCTTCTTAAACGTTTATCCTTCTGCCAAAACTATGTGCTTCATCATTCTTATTGTTTCCATCCTGATATAATCCAACTGTCATGTTCTGACAATAAGATCAACAGTGTTTTAGGACTTACTGCCCTTATAGTTACTGCAGGAGTGGACTCCATCTTTATTCTTCTCTCCTACACTCTGATTATTAAGACCATCCTAAGCATTGCTTCCCCAGAGGAGCGGCATAAAGCCTTCAGCACTTGTATCTCCCACATAGGTGCTGTTGCCATCTTCTACATTCCTCTCATTAGCTTGTGCTTTATCCATAGGTTTGGGAAAAAGGCACCTCCTTATGTACACACTCTTATGGCCAATGTGTATTTGCTTATTCCACCAGTGATGAATCCCATTATTTATAGTGTGAAGACCAAGCAGATCCGTAGGGCCATTAAAAAAGTCCTTTTTGCCAAAGAATCTGAGCTCTGACTCTAATATCTCTCTAGTAAAATCTACTCCTTAGTAATCACTTCCAAGACCTAACTTTAATCAACATACTTTCATCTATCAGTGGCCTGAAACCAAAAAAACTAGGTAGCTGGGTAGGAGATGCAGTTTGACAGAAATTTACTTTTTATTTTCAATAGAACTATTACTAATCTACTCTTTAGATGTAAGCAATAAAATATACTAATATAATGGGTACTATATATCATGATATAAAATTTGGAAAGCATGAGTGACAATGGCTAAAATGAACACTTTGCCCATTAGACCAAGCCTCCAAAATCATGCTTAAAACAGTAACTCATATCTTTCTGTCTCATTTTGTTTTCTTAAAATATACATAATAACTATTAAGTTTTGTTTAATCATCAATTAAACCCTGATCTCTATTATTCTTACATACATTTTGATCACCATTGGTTCATTCTTTCATTTTTATCTACTATTGTTAGACACTGCACAATATGATAGGATGGCAGAGACAAACAAGAAGATATTGTCATAATAGTGAACTATGTAGATAAGAAAGCAACCAATCAAAATCTGATATACTATGTGATATGTTACAACATATAGATATAAGCAAAAGGATTAATAGAATTTATAAGAACAACATTTAGTCTAACCTGGGATGATCAGAAAATCATCACAACGTATTGTTTAAACTATAAAGTTAAGAACTGGAGAGGTCAACTTTCAGAATGGTAGCATGAGAGATTTGTGGACACTCTCCCTTAGGGAAACAAGCATAAACAGTAAAAATTTATATAGACATGGGCATAAACATTTAAGTTCTCTGAAAATTGCCCTAGGTTCATACAGCAAAAGAAAAACCACTATTTAAGAAAATCTATTAAATAACTGTAAGAATAGTAGGAGTCTGGGCCACCTGGCTGGTTTAATTTAGTGTCCAACTCTTGACCTCAGGTCAGGTCTGAACTCGTGCTGGGTGTGGAGCATACTTTTAAAAAAAATTAATTAATTAAAAAAAAAGAATAATGGGAGTCTGTGGCACTTGAATCAGAGCAAACATTCACCCTTCCCTTCCTCCACGGTGCAGTTTATTGACAGCTCCACTCAATAGGTGTAGGTGTAGGTGTAGCCAAGATAGGTGTAGCCAAGAACACAGGGCTTTGTTCCCTAGCCCCCTCTCCACCCTCATCCCCCACCAGCTCTTAGCATAAGGCTATGATATCTTCCAGAAAGGGTAAATGACCATATTCTTCATTCTTCCCACTTCAGCTCATGTTGTGGAAGCTAAATTCCAGGTGAGTACAATCAAGAGGTCAGTGGCTGTTTTCATGCACCCAGCATTACTCATATGGCAGAAGCTCTATTCCAGGCATGGCAGTCAGAGAATACTGGGGCTTCAATCAGCCTTTCCTTACCTCTATCATAAGGAACCAGACTCAAGATAATAGAGGCAAGCTGAAAAGGCATATGCTATCCCACCATTCTATGCAGGTAAATCAGGGGATTAACTCCAAGAGAAGTGGGTTCTAAGGGAATTATATTACAAATCAATAATAAAAATTTGGAAGTTCACAAATATTAGCAAATTAAACAATATACTCCTAATCAGTGGGTCAAAAAAGAAATCACAAAAGTGGGGTGCATGGGTGCCTCAGTCATTAAGTGACTGCCTTAGGCTCAGGTCATGACCCCAGAGTCCTGGGATTAAGCCTCACATCGGGCTCCCTGCTTGGCAGGAAGCCTGCTTCTTCCACCCCCATCCCCCCAGCTTGTGTTCCCTCTCTCACTGTGTCTCTCTCTGTCAAATAAATAAAATCTTAAAAAAAAAAGAAATCACAGAAGGAATTAGTAAATACATTAAGATGAATGAAAATAAAGACACAATATACCAAAATTATGAGGTGAAGCTAAAGAATGCTTAGAGGAAAATTTATAGCCATAATGCCTATATTGAAAAAGAAAATATCTCAAATAAATTACCTAAGCATCCAATTTAAATACTGGGGGAAAAAAGCAAACTGGTCTTAAAACAAGCAAAAGAAAAAATAATAATAATGATTAGACTACTGGAAATTAATTAGAGTATTAAAAAACATATACATTTTTTAAAAGTCTAGGAGGCACAAAGAACCCACTTCAAAATCAACAAAAATAGGTCAACACTTCAACATATTGTAGTGAAGACTGCAAATTACAAAGAATAGAAGAAGAAATGAAGAGTTTCCAGAACAAACAAAACTAAAGAAATTCATGAACACTAAACCAGCCCTGCAAGAAAGGAATCCTTTGAATGAAGAGAGAGCCCAAAAGTAACAAAGATCAGAGAGGAATAGTGACTTCATGGGTAATACAATGGCACAAAATTCATATCTTTCAATAATTACTCTGAATGTAAGTAGACTCAATGTTCTAATCAAAAGACAGAGGGTATCAGAATGGATTTTTAAAAAAGACCCATAGATATGATGTCTACAAGAGGGTTATTTTAGACCCAAAGACAAATCAGATTGAAAGTAGGGGGTGGACAACCACTTATCATGCTTATGGAACTTAAAAAAAAAAAAAAAGCTGGAGTAGCCATCCTTATCAGACAACTAGATTTTAAACCAAAGACTGTAATAAGAGCTGAAGAAGGACATTCTATCATAAAAAGGGGGTTATCCAACAAGATCTAGCAATTGTAAATATTTATAGCCTTAACTTGGGAACAGCCAAATATATAAACCACTTAATAACAAAATTAAGGAGACTCATTGATAATAATAAAATAATAGTAGAGGAATTTAACATCCCACTTACAGCAACAGACAGATCATCCAAGCAGAACATCAACAAGGTAACAAGAGCTTTGAATGATGCACTGGAGCACATGGACTGTACAGATATATTCAAAGCATCTCACCCTAAAGCAGTAGAATACACATTCTTTACAAGTGCATAAGGAACATTCTGCAGAATAGATCACATACTGGGTCACAAATCAGGTCTCAATCAGAATAAAAAGACTGAGATCATACCATGCATATTTTCAGACCACAATGCTATGAAAGTTGAAGTCAACCTCAAGAAAAAAATTGGAGAGACCATGAATACATGTAGGCTAAAGAATATCCTATGAAAGAATGAATGGATCAATCAGGAAATTAAAGAGTTAAAAAAATATATGGAAGCAAATGAATATGAAAACACAACAGTACAGAACCTTTGGGATGTGCCAAAGACAGTCTTAAGAGGTAAGTATAAAGCAATAAAGGCCTTTCTGTAGAAAGAAGGAAAGCCTCAAACACATAACCTAAACTTACACCTAAAGGAGCTGGGGAAAGAATAGCAAATAAAGCTAAACCCAGCTGGAGAAGAGAAATAATAAAGATTAGAGCTTAAAGCAATGATATAGGAATCAAAAAAAAAAAAAAAACAAGAGAACAGATCAATGAACTTTGGAGCTGGTTCTTTGAAAGAATTAATAAGATTGATAAACTCTAAGCCAAACTTACCAAAAAGAAAAGAGAAAGGACCCAAATAAAATTATGAATGAAACAGGAGCTAACACTGCAGAAATATATTATAAGAGAATAACATGAGCAAATATATGTCAACAAATTAGACAATCTCAAAGAAATGGATGCATTCCTAGAAACATAGAAACTACCAAAACTGAAACAGGAAGAAATAGAAAACCTGAACAGATTCATAACCAGCAAGGAAATTGAAGCAGTCATCAAAAATCTCCCAAAAAACAAGAGTCCAGGGCCAGACAGCTTCCCAGGGGAAATCTGACAAATATTTAAAAAGAGTTAATACCTATTCTTCTGAAAATGTTCCAAAAAATAGAAATGGAAGGAAAACTTCCAAACTCCTTTTATAAGGCCAGAATTACCTTGATCCCAAAACCATTCAGAGACCCTCTCCAAGAAGGAGAATTACAGACCAAAATGCCTGATGAATATGGATGCAAAACGTCTCACCAAGATACTAGCTAAGAGGATCCAACAATACATTAAAAGGAGATGAATGGATAAAGAAGATGTGGTATATATACACAATGGAATACTATGCAGCCAATGAAATCTTGCCATTTGCGACAACATGGATGGAACTAGAGGGTATCATGCTTACCAAATTAAGTCAATTGGAGAAAGACAACTGTCATATGATCTCTCTGATATGAGGAAGTGGAAATGCAACATGGGGGTTAAGAGGGTAGGAGAAGAATAAATGAAACAAGATGGGATTGGGAGGGAGACAAACCATAAGTGACTCTTAATCTCACAAAACAAACTGAGGGTTGCTGGGGGGAGGGGGGTTAGGAGAAGGGGGGGGGGGTTATGGACATTGGGGAGGGTATGTACTATGGTGAGTGATGTGAAGTGTGTAAACCTGGTGATTCATAGACCTGTACCCCTGGGGATAAAAATATATTATATGTTTATAAAAAATAAAAATTAAAAAAAAAAAGGATTATTCACCTTGACCAAGTGGGATTTATTCCTGGGATGTAGGCATGATTCAAAATACATAAAATCAGGGGCACCTGGCTGGCTCAGGTGGTTAAGTGTCTGCCTTCGGCTCAGGTCATGATCTCAGGGTCCTGGGACCGATCCCCACATTGGGCTCCCTGCTCAGCGGGGAGTCTGGTTCTCCCTCCCCCTCCAAACCTCCTCCTGTTCCTGCTCACCTGCTCGCTCTCTTTCTCTCTCTCTGTCAAATAAATAAATAAAATCTAAAAAAAAAAACATAAAATCAAACAATGTGTTACACCACATCAATAAAACACAGCACAATAACCATATAATCCTCAATATTTGTAGAAAAAGCATTTTACAAAATACAGCTTCCTTTCTTGATTAAAAGCCTTCCACCATTGAGGAATATAAGGAGAATACCCCAACATCATAAAAGCCATATACAGGAGATCCACAGAAAATATCATCTTCAATGGGGAAAAATTGAGTTTTTCCCCTAAGGTCAGAAACACAGCAGGCATGTCCACTCTCACCACTGCTGTTCAACATAGTACGAGAAATTCCCAGCCTCAGCAATGAGACAATAAAAAGAAATAAAAGTTATCCAAATCAGCAAAGAAGTCAAACTCTCTCTTCACTGATGACATGATACTCCATGTAGAAAACCTATAGAAACATTCCACCAAAAAATTGCTAGAACTGATGCAGGATTCAGCAAAGTCACAGGATATAAAATCAATGCACAGGAGTCAGCTCTGGAAGACAGTAGGTAGGGTCCTCAAAAATTTAAAAATAGAGCCACCCAACAATTGCACTATCATATATTTATCCAAAGGTTACAAAAATAGTAATTCAAAGGGACACATGCATCCCAATGTTTATAGCAGCAATGTCCACAACAGCCAAAATATGGAAGAAGTCCAAATATATACACAATGGAATATTAGCCAGCCATCAGAAAGAATGAAATCTGGCCATTTGCAACTATGTGGATGGAACTAGAGGGTGTAACACTAAGCAAAATAAGTCAGTCAGAGAAAAACAAATGCCATAAGATTTCATTCATATGTGCAATTTAAGAAACAAAACAGATGAACATAAGGGAAAGCAAAATAAAAGATAAAAACAGAGAGGGAGGGAAACCATAAAAGACTCTCAACTATAGGGAACAAACTGGAGGTTGCTGGAGGGGAGGTGGGTGGGGAGGTGTGGTAATTGGGTGGTAGGCATTAAGGAGAGCTCTTGATGTAATGAGCACTGGGTGTTATCTACAACCAATGAATCACTTAATTCCACTCCTGAAACTAATAAAACACTACATGTTAACTAAATCGAATTTAAATTTTTTAAAAAAGACAAAATGGATGAATCTTAAAAACATTATGCTAATTGTAAACAGCCAATAACAAAAGACTAAATAATATATGATTCAATTTCTATAAAAGATCTCAAATCTACAGAGACAGAAGTGGATGAGTGGTTGCATTGGGCTGAGTGGGATGGAAAGTATGAAGAGAAGACTGCAAGTAGGATGTTCCATTTGTAGACTATAAAAATGATCTAAAATTTACTGTAATGATAATTGCAAAACTCCGTGAATATATTAAAAATCATTAAATGTTTACATATTTACATATTTAAGCGATGTTCCCAAGTTCTATTGAAATGCTCATTTTACTTCTGTCCTACTGGCCATAACCAGGCCTTCTTTGTGGCATATTTTGGGCCACAGTGTAATTTGCTTAAGGGTAGAAATAATAAACATGAATAGTTCTGCTACCAAGGGAGGTCTATACTTTAACGCTCTGGCAACATCCAGGAGAAATAGAGAATCCATGTGCCCAGATGAAGAGGTAGTCATGTATTGTCCCTCCCTTTCCATGAAAGCATATGTCATCCCTTCCTCTTGATACTGGATAGGGTAAGTCTATAGTATGTAAACAATAGCCATGAAAATACAGACAGAATACATTCAATATATGGAAGACTACATAGCGAAATATCTCTAAAGACAACATTTCAGGTGGCTATGAATTGACAGAAAGTAGTCCTATGTATGTGCACCCACACCTGCACACACTCACACCTGTGCTAACACACAACACACAGTAGATTAAGTAACAGAATATTAAATCCAGAATATTTTTGGAAGTGTCCCCATATCAGGCTATACATGAGCATATCTTACAGTACCTTCCCTTATGCCCCAGAAACATGAATGTGGTGGGAGGGGAGGGGAAAGCAAAGTTGCTGACAACTGTCTGCACATGTTAGGAGAAGGTCAGACCACAGCCTCATTTTTTCACCAGCCATAGTCCTTAGGCCCATGAATACTTAGAGATTTCATCTCCATTCAGAAGGAATATACACAAATAAGCTAACCCTTTAACAAAAAATACATAGAAATGTCTGAGAAATCTCTTGGTGGTCAAGAAGAGCTCAGCATCAGCTAGGCCACACCTAATTATGTACAGAAAGAGATGGGGAGAGAAGCACAGTCAGTGTGCATGCCTCAGAACGCAAAGTGGCCTGGTAAGCATTATGCATCCTTCTCATGCTTGAAAGCAAGACACAGTAACTTCCTGTTTGTGGTGACAGAGATGTCCTAGCATGTTCCAGAACCCTGGTCCACTAATAGCTGTAACCAATGTGGCAGGATTCTGCCTCTTTGTAGGTTTGCCAGCCACCCTCTGGAGTGTACGTCATGTCCATCCCACTTGATTAGTTCGGTTTCATCACTGCATCAATTTAATGGACATTGTGATGCTCTGTGGGCTGCCCTATTGGCCTCTTCAAACTATTATGAAAGAGGTCTGGAAAGATAATATAGTTCTGAGTCAAGACTATAAATGTCAATAGTGGATAGTGGAGATAGTGGATCTATCCAAGATAGTGGATCCTACCACCTTCCCTCCAACAAACACTGATTTTGATAGTCACCCACAGACAAGAGTAACTTTGTGGGAGTCCAGGAGTCCAATGAAGAAGTTCCACCACACCACTGGCACAAAAAATCTGGAAATAGATGCACCGGAAAGGATAAGAACAGTTTCACCTTACCTGCATTACACTACCCCCATGATGGCACAACTCAGTGCCAAGAGAGATCACCTCTTCCACAGAGGAAAGTAAGAGGATAGTGAGGGAGCACCTAGCTTTCCCATCTGTGTAGGATGTTCCCAAAGAGGCCTATGTCTCTCTCAACCCACCCAGAATAGTGAGGTGGTCTGCATGACTTAGGGACAGGGAGAGGCTGGAAGCATTGCAGCTGGGGTTTGGAACTCATAGAAGGGATGCAAATACAGATACTATTAACCACTTTGTGGATTCCATTGGTAAAACTTCCCGCAAGTTAGTGGGGATGCCTCACCTCAGACCCCTTATCTGACCCATGGGCACTCTCAGTACTGCATACCCCTCACTATACATCCTCTATGACTAGCTCCCTATATGCACCCCCATGGATAGGCTGTGCAAGCTTTTTGCAGATAGCCAGTGAGCACACGAAGAATGCTGGATGGACTTTGCAGGATTGGGAGAAAGCACATGAGTTGAACTAGAAGCACCATTCTAGAGAAAGTGATGAGAAACTGGCAGCACCCAACCTGTCTCTGCAGGATCAAGAGAAGGGAAACAATCTTGGGGCCCTTGGCTAGCTCAGTTGGTAGAGCATACCACTCTTGGTCTCATGGTTGTAAATTCTAGCCCCATGTTGGATGTGGAGGCTAATTAAAAAACTTTAAAAAGGCAAAAACACAAACATTGAAAAATAAAAGCGAGAGGGAGAGAGAAAAGTCATACAATCTTAAGAGTAATTCCCCTCCCCAAAAGGAAACAAAATATGTCAGCAGTAGCATCTGGGCAAAAGATCTGAGTTGCCTCAGAATCACTAACAAAGCTGACAGGTAATTTTCTTAAGACTCATTTTGTAACCTAACATGATTGAGCCCAGATAATGTTCCCTATGTGTTAAGAAGATGTATTGTGACTCTATGGGAAAAAAAATGTTTCACATTTGTCAGGTAGGAACATTTGGTGTAACAAATAGTTCAAGTCCAATGTTTCCTGGAAATTGTCAACTAGGTGCATTCCAGAAGATTATATGCAGAAATACGTGGTGAACTACGGAAGCACTTACCTATAATTACTAGATACTTTTATTATGATCAGCAGTCCAGATTAGAGCAACTAAGACAGCCCCTGTCATGACTCTCTCAAACTTAACTCTATTACATGTATATTACATATACATGTTACATGTATATTACACCATGCTACCTATGAAAATACTGTATCTCAGCTCTAAAATAACTATTTTCTACTCTGCTTTGATAAGAAAACTGGGAATCAGGAAGCATGACTATCATTTGCCAGGTGGTTCCTTACTACTTTCTGTTCATTAGAATATGCTAAAAGGAAACTGGAAGCTACTGGAAGGATGAGTATCCCAGCATGTTTGCTTGCTATTCCTGTCAATGCCATGCAACAATGCCAAAATTACTGGATCCATTTTCTAGTTTTATATTTTCCCTCATTTCATCATGCTCCCTTGGAAGAAACAGAACCAGACACCAGCTGGATGCTTTTCAAGAATCTGACTCTCAGGTCCATGAGAGATCCTCCTGTTCTCCTAAGGTATGAGCTCCAGCTAGACAGTGCCCCTTCACAGCAGTTTGGGTCTTGGATCCTATGTGATCCATCCTCTCAGCTCCTGATATCCTACAACCAGCAGGATAGCACCTTCTCATTATGGGTCTGAGTGTCAGCTCTAGGAAGACCTTCCACCAAGCTTCTAGGTTTTCATAACTTCAAACTCCCCTCTTTGTTCCCACAGACATACAGGGGGAAGTGGCATCCTGCAGTTATTACCTCTGCTATTTCTGTAGTCTCTTTGTGCCCTCAGTCCACCTAAACTTGTTTATCAAGTTCCTTGGATTAAACACTACCAATGTTAACCACTGGTATGATTTCTGTCTTCCTATCTAGAGCATATTAACACACCCACTTCAACATTCCTTGAAGAGAAAGTCCAATAAAACACCACAAATAAAACCAGATTAAAATCTCTCTGCCTTTGGTTCCTGGTACTCATGAGATTATATCTGTCAAAACCAAAAACACTTATTAATCATGAAATATGACATTAGTACTTCTGAAAAAATCATACAGATTGTGCTGAATTAATAAGGGTTATTTTTCTTTGGAGGTGTGTCTAGCAAGAAGTTGCTGCAGCTGAGGTCGAAGAGGTTGATGCCTGTGTTCTTCTCTAAGATTTTGATGGACTCCTATCTCACATTTAGATCTTTCATCTATTTTTGAGTTTATCTTCATGTGTGGTATAAGAAAATGATCTAGTTTCATTCATCTACATGCAGCTATCCAATTTTCCCAACACCATTTGTTGAAGAGAATGTCCTTTTTTCCATTGGATATTCTTTCCTGCTTTGTTAAAGATTAGTTGACTATAGGGGCGCCTGGGTGGTTCAGGGGGTTAAAGCCTTTGCCTTTGGCTCAGGTCATGATCTCAGGGTCCTGGGATCAAGCCCCGCATTGGGCTCCCTGATCAATGGGGAGCCTGCTTCCCTTCCTCTCTCTCTGCCTGCCTTTCTGTCTACTTACAAACTCTGTCTGTTAAATAAATGAAATCTTAAAAAAAAAAAAAAGATTAGTTGACTATAGAGTTGAAGGTCCATTTCTGGGTTCTCTATTCTGTTCCATTTATCTATATGTCTGTTTTTGTGACAATACCATACTGTCTTGATGATTACAGCTTTGTAATAGAGGTCGAAGTCTGGCACTGTGATGCCCCAGTTTTGGTTTTCTTTTTCAATATTCCTTTGGCTATTCGGGCTCTTTTCTGGTGCCATATAAATTTCAGGATTCCTTGTTCCAGCTCATGAAAAATGCTGGTAGTATTTTGATAGAGATTGAAATGAATGCGTAGATTACTTTGGGTAGTGTAGCCATTTTAACGATATTCATTCTTCCAATCCATGAGCATGGAATGTTTTTCCATCTCTATGTGTCCCCCTCAATTTCTTTCATAAGTGTTCTATAATTTTTAAGGTATAGATCCTTTACCTCATTGGATTGGTTTATTCCTAGGTATTTTATGTTTTTTGGTACAACTGTAAATGGGATTGATCCCTTAATTTCTCTTTCTTCTGTCTCATTGTTAGTGTATAGAATGAAACTGATTTCTGTACATTGATTTTATATCCTGCCGCATTGCTGAATGGCTGTATGAGTTCTAGTAATTTTGGGATGGAGTCTTTTGGAATGAGAATGAGAGTTTGACTTTTTTGCAAATTTTAATGTCTTTTATTTCTTTTTGTTGTCTAATTGCTGAGCCGAGGACTTCTACTATTATGTTGTAGTGGTGAGAGTGGGCATCCCTGTTTTGTTCCTGACCTTAGGGGAAAAGCTCTCAGTTTTTCGCCATTGAGAATGATATTCTCTGTGGGCTTTTCATGGATGGCTTTTTGGTTACTGAAGTATGTTCCCTCTATCCCCATACTGTGGACAATTTTAATCAAGAAAAAGGCGAGGAAAACAAGGATAAAAATGAACTATTGGGACTTCATCAAGTTAAAAAGCTTTTAACAGCAAAGGAAACAGTCAATAAAACTAAAAGGCAACCTATGGAATGGGAGAAGATATTTGCAAATGACATATCAAATAAAGGGCTAGCATCCAAGATCTATAAAGAACTTCTCAAACTCAACACCCAAAACACAAACAATCCTGTCAAGAAATGGACAGAAGACATGAACAGACATTTCTCCAAAGAAGACATACAAATGGCCAATGAAACATGAAAAAATGCTCAGTGTTTCTTGGCATCAGGGAAATACAAATCAAAACCACAATGAGATAGCACTTCACACCAGTCAGAATGTCTAAAATTAACAAGTGAGACGAGGATGCAGAGAAAGGGGAACGCTCTTACACTGTTTTGGGAACAGAAGCTGGTATAGCCACTCTGGAAAACAGTACGGAGTTTCCTCAGGAAGTTAAAAATAGAACTACCCTATGGCCCATCAACTGCACTGCTAGGTATTTACCCCAAAGATACAAATGTAGTGATCTGAAGGAGCACCTGCACCCCAATGTTTATAGCAGCAATGTCCACAATAGCCAAACTATGGAATGAGCCAAGATGTCCACTGACAGATGAATGGATAAAGAAGATGTGGCATATATATACAATTGAATATTAGTCAGCCATCAGAAAGATGAAATCTTACCATTTACATGGATGGAACTGAATGGTATTATGCTGAGCAAAATAACTCACTCAGAGAAAGACAATTATCATATGGTTTCACTCATAAGAGGACTATAAGCCAGCACATAGGATCATAGGGGAAGGGAGGGAAAATGGAATGGTAAGTCATCAGAGCAGGAGACCATCCATGAGGGACCCTTAACTATGGGGAAAAAACTGATGGTTGCTGGAGGGGAGGGAGGTGGGGAGTCAGGTAACTGGGTGATGGGCATTAAGGAGGCACATGGTGTGATGAGCATTGGATGTTATGCATAACGATGAATTACTGAACTCTACATATGCAATCAATGATGTACTATATGTTTGCTAACTGAATTTAAATTTTAAAAAAAGAAGAGTTATTTTTTCATAGGCTGCTTATGCTATAAATATAAATCTTCCCTGAAGAGTTGGGAGAAAGTAAGAACACTTGACCAAAAAAGTTCAGTTTACTGACAAAGCAGTAAAACATGTGTTGAAGATAAAACTAGTTATTATATAAAAAGTTATGGAGGTCTGAGGCAGAGAAAAAGTAAAAATATTTGGAACAATTCCATAACCATGAGTAATGCCAATTTCATGTGCCAGATTTAGATGATAAAATTCAGTAATGGGCTATTAACACACTTTTTATTCCTGTCTTCTTTTTTAAAACAAGCAAACAAAATAACACCTCATTTGAAATCCAAACTGGGTCATTTTGGTTATCTAAGTAATTGAAGATCTTTTATCTCAAATGAATAAATGTTAATATCACTGTGGTTGTCTGAGGAAATAATAATAGATAAATGTAGCCTAAATTTTTCTTTTAGTTCATGGTCTTCTTACTTAAAGCTAAAGTGATCTTTTGAGAAGCTTTTATCCCAAACATAAGTCTTAGCACATTAACTTCTATGAATGGCATTTTACTCACCTATACAATAACAAGAAATAGAAAAAAGTGAAAAATCCATCTATTCCTTTGTTGCACTGGGCTGGAGAACTTTTAGCACAGCCCTGAATATCTATTTGATCTTCATGCTGTAGATGATGGGGTTTAGCACAGGGGGGATTAGCAGGTAGGCATTGGCAATCAGAGTATGTACATAAGGTGGAGACTGTTTCCCAAATCTGTGTACAAAGGACAGACTAATCAATGGAATATAGAATACAGCAACAGCCCCAATATGTGAGACACATGTGCTAAAGGCTTTCTTTCTCTCTTCTGGGGATGCAATACTGAGGACAGTCTTAATGATTAAAAAATTAAAAAAAATAATGAAGATAGAGTCCACTCCAGCAGTGGTGATCAGGACTGTCAACCCAACTGCACTATTGATCCTGGTGTCTGTGCATGAGAGCTTCATCATGTCAGGGTGGAAGCAGTAGGAGTGGTGGAGCACGTGGCTGCGGCAGAAGGACAATCGTTTAAGAAGCAACACCATAGAAGTCTGTATTAGTGTCCCTTGTTGATGATTGCTACTGCAATCTGTACTATTTTAAGGTCAGTTAAGAAAGAGGCGTATCTAAGAGGACTAGAGATGGCCACAAAACAATCAAAGACCATGGCCAACAGCACTGAGGATTCCATAACAGTGAAAAGTTGAATGAAGAACATCTGTGATAAGCAGGCATTAAGGCTGATCTCCCTGGCATTGAACCAGAATATACCCAACATGGTGACCAGGGTGGATATGGACAGGCCAAGGTCAGTAGTGGACGGCATAGAGAGGAAATAATATATGGGTTCATGGAGACTGGGCTGGGTGACAATGGCAAAGAGGATCAGGCTGTTTCCTGAGACAGCAGTTATGTAGAGAAAGCAGAAGGTAATAGAGATCCAGGTATGGAAGGCTTCCAGTCCAAGTACACCAGTTAGCAAGAAAATGATGGAAGAGGATGTGGTATTCTGTAAAATTGACATGTTGAACTCAAACTGCAGAATCTTAAGCTGAATATCCTGCAATGATAAACTGTATTTCTTTATAATGAATTTGACTTAAAAGTAATTATTTCACCTAGTAAACATTTATAAAAGACAATATCTGCATTATAGAAAGAGATTATGAAGATTGTTTAAAAAATAAAGGAAAAAAACTAAGACCACATCTAATAAAGAAGCAGGAAACAGGAAATGAACAATTACGTGAGGATACAGAATTTGTCTATAAACAAATCTAGCAATGACCTTCTTACTTAAATTCATCGTCCGTCAAGCAGATTGCACCCATCCCTTCCTGACTTTACAAGGTATGCAGTCAATAAATACTTTATGAAATGTGTATACTGGGTTGTATGAAATCTTAGATGAACAACAAACTGTACATGCAGGGATTCTGATATAGTAAATAAAGTAAATTGGCTTCTGAGAGCCCAAAAAGAATGTTCTTTTCATCTCTTGGATATGTTTTTGAAGCAGGTTGATTATCTCCAGTCATAATAGCCTATATTTGTTGAGCCCCTACTATCTGTTAGTAGTTGTGATAGCATCCTATATGGACATACAATTTATTTGTAGTATCATAACTTGAACTGTATCTAATTAGCTTTCATATCACATAATTAAGATAAGCCATCAAGACCATTACAAACAGAACTATTGAAGGATAAAGGGTCTCAAAAGTAAGTATTATGGATACTTTGATGTTCTAGATTTTTATTTGGCATCCCAAATCCATTTTTTAGGACTGCATATTCTACATGCTGATGCATTCAGAATGAATATATATATATGTTATATATATATTAATATATATTAAGATATATATATTATATATATATATATTAAGTTACTCACATGATAAGTTCCTAAATTATCTGTGCCCTGAACTTCTCCATCTCTAAAGTAATAATGACAGATATATCCCATAGAATTTTTATAATGATTAAATTAGTTAATGTATATGAAAATCTCTGGGGGTATTTCAGTGTGATATAAAAGTCACCAAGTACTAGCTATTATATTTTTTAAAATTAAATTTAAAATATTGTAAAATAATTTCTTTTGTTTCCTCTCCCACATCTATTTGCATGCCATTCCCCCTTAGTCACAGGTCTTACTGTCTGAGCTGAGACAAAAGATGAAAATATTATCTAAGTCTGACTTCAGCAACGACTACTGGTTAATAACTTCTTCATATGGTCCCTTCTTCCTCCACAGCTAAGATTTTCTTCTTCATTCTTACCTGATTCAGAACTCTTGCTCACTTCCAAAGAAATCTTACCTACTATGTAGCCTCTAAATAAATTCTGGATATTTGTATAGTTTAAAGATTTTTATTTATTTATTTGACAGAGATCACAAGTAGGCAGACAGGCAGGCAGAGAGAGAGATTGGAGGAAGCAGGCTCCCCACTGAGCAGAGAGCCCTGCTTGATCCCAGGACTCTGGGATCATAACCTGAGCCAAAGGCAGAGGCTTTAACCCACTGAGCCACCCAGGTGCCTCATGGATATTTGTATAGTTTAACATTAAATTACTGAATGCATGTTGTAAGCCAATAGAGGGATACAGAACCAAAATAAACATGGCACCTGCCCTCAAAGATACTTAAGGAAGGATAAAATACTTAGAAAAACAAGAATCCAAGTATGGAATTATTTTATCACCATCAAACTATAAGGAATTTGGATGTTTTCTAAACACCAAACAAAATAAAAAAATACATAGGTACATTTCTGCACTGTCAAATAACCCTACCAATTTTCCTTCTTTATTAAAATTTGAATGTTTTCATTTGTACCATTACCACAGTCTATAAATATCTTTTTAAGATTTTATTTATTTGACAGATCACAAGTAGGCAGAGAGGCAGGCAGAGAGAGAAAGGAGGAAGCAGGCTCCCTGCTGAGCAGAGAGCCCGATGTGGGGCTCGATTCCAGAAACCTGGGATCATGACCTGAGCAGAAGGCAGAGGCTTTAACCCACTGAGCCACCTAGGCGCCAGAGTCTATAAATATTTTAACTTCTTTCTCAACCTAACCATAACACTGCCTCCTTCCTGTTGCATGTATCTCTTTCCCTTTACCAACAACTTATTGAACATTTGTCTAGCCTCATTTCTCTCTTAAATGCTTCACACCCATCACTAAAATTTGCTTTTTCTTGGACTGAAGCATACTCTGTTGCATTCTATTGCTGCATAAAAATCCTAGCACAAAGTCATGATTTGACAGACATTCATTACCTCAAAATTCAGCAAGTCAGACATCTGAACACAGCATCAGCAGGGTCTCTGCTCAGGGTCTCTTTCAGCCAGGACTCTGTGCTCATCCAGAGGTCAGGATCTCTTCCAGACCCATCCAGGCTATTAGCAGCATGGTATTCCCTGTGGCATAGAATTGAGGTCTCCTGTCTCTGGCTGGCTGTGGACTAGAGGTTGCTCTCATCTCCTAGAGACTGCCCTCTACCCAGCCATGTGGACCTCTCACATGACAGGTGGCATCTTCCAATCCATCAGAGGAATCTCTCTGCTTCTTCTCGTCCCTTTTAAATGCTCACATGATAGGGCCAGGCCCACCAGAATAATCTCCCTTTTGATTAACTCTAAGTCAAGTCATCACAAACCCCAATGACATCTGCAAATTCTCTTTGCCATACATACAATGCAACATATCCCATCACATTCATAGGCCCACTCACACTCAAGGGGTGGGTTTCATACTGCTGTAATCATAGAGGACAGCAATTGTGAGGGCCCTTTTAGAACACTGCCTACCACAAATATCTAGGCCAGCCAACCTACAAACTTTATGAGTTTGACTTCTAATATGTCCTTTGACTGACCCATCCTTACCCTCCCACTTCTATCACCTCTATTGTAATAACAGTTTCATTAGTTTTTGCAGGAACTACAGCAATTTTCTCATACGTAATTTCCCCTCCTTGAGTTTTGAGTTGTTTACACACTTTCTCCATATCGACGCCAGCATGATCTCTCAAAAATACATCTTCCTACAGAGCTCTTCATTGTCTTCAGCATGAAGTCAAAACTCTTTCCCCCTTTATCACAAAAGTCAAGGATCTTCTCAATCTAACCAAAATCTACTTTTCCTGCTGTCCAATCTCTTCTCTACCTCAGGGACCTTTTGATATGATCAGCCTGGACCTTTCCTACCTCACCAAACTACTAAATACAGCAAGTTCTTTCACAGTTCTTATAGCAAGAACCTTCACAAGCAAGTTCTTTCACAGCAAGTTCTTTCACATATTTACTGGCTATACTAAATATAGCAAGTTCTTTCACACTGTGAAGACAACTTGCTTTATTAAATTTAATAAATTTATTAAACATAAATTTATGTTTAATTCATAAATCTCCCACTCTTCTTTGACTGAGCCTAAATTCTTTAGACTTATTGTTTGTTCCATGGATCCATTCATAAATTCAACATTAGTATATTATCTTTAGGATGCATTTTGTGACATCACTTTGTCTACCTCAAGGCAGAATGAATTACTTATTCCTCTGGAGTAACATTCTTTTTTTATTTATACATCTAGAATAGTGTTAATTCCATTGCATGATCATAAGTTGTTTGAAAATGTGCCTCTCCAACTGAAATCAGCTACTGGGAGGTAGACCATTGCTTTCATCATTATATTCCTGTTACCATCCCCTGTATTTGCAGTGTGGGAAATCAACAAGTATTTTTTTTTTAATTAAATCTAAAAGTTGTAAAGTGGTGAGGGATTCTGGAAATAAATCAGGATCTTAACACATTATAGCTTTGTGCATTTAATTCATGCTGGGTGGCCTCAAATTATTCAGGTAACTATTAGAAGAATCTCAGGGAGCTCTTTTAGTTCTATAAAATGAAGTTGTGTGTGTGTGTGTGTGTGTGTGTGTGTTGGTTTTTTTTTTAATGAAATACTTGTGCTACTATTTTAGGGTAACCTTCTATGTGCCTCCCTCATTTCTTGATAGTAATTCTTTCTTATACAAAAACAATATTCCAGTCCCATTGTAAGAGCATTCTGCAGGTCTTATGCAGGACTGTCTTGAGTTAACTCTTTCCTCTGATTAGAGAAAGTCAATAATATGGTTGCAGGGTAAGGTAGGTCTAGTTTCAAACGTTGGCTCTGCTACCAGCCAGCTGAGGTTCTCCAAAGAAGCATTTCATATTGGGTTCTGCTTCTGTAAAATTAAGTTCACCAACAGCATTAACTGTAAGGATTAAGTGAGATAGCATTTGTGAAGCATTTCACCTGCTATCTAGTATGGGAAGCATTTAACAATGGTAAATGGGAATGAGGTTGGTAAATGGGAATGGGGTGGTGAGTGGTAGCAGCTGTGACAGCTGTACTTAGACAATGATTTTGGAATGTAGCACAACTAACCAGAAAACTCACAACAGCAAGAACATGCCAACAACCTACTCCAAGCATCAGGATATGTGGTCCACAGGTCAACTAAACCCCATCAGTTAGAACATAATTTACCTGAATACAGATTTCAGGAAAAATCTTTTCATAGTTTTCCTGAGACGCCCAGGAGAGTTTTTTGCAATTAATTAGATCTTCCTCATTCTAAAGGAAACCAGTGTGTGTAACATTTGATGTCTTCCCTGAATGCAGCAGTTTTACTTACAACATATGGAGCTTGTTCTTTCCCACCTGTTTGCAAGAAAAGGGCTTGAGGAGCTGTGGAGGCTTTCTCCTCAGGGATAGATAGCATATATAAGGATCCATGACTCAGGCTGTTTGAAATCTCCTAATCAGAAAACCCTGGTGGACTTTCTTTGGCTCCTAGAGTATAAAGTTTCCCAAGGGTTCATTCTACCTCATGACTTCCCTCCCTTTCTACTTTACGACACCTACTTTTCTCATCTCCATGTAAGGACTAGTATTATAGTACCTTGACCTTATATTATGGTAAAATTTTGCTAGAGGTAAGTTTGTGAGTAAAAATTCCAAAACAAAACACCTGCTATATGTACAAGCTCATTTCTCTCCCTACCTTACCTCCACACCCAGCAGATGAATGTATCTTCCTCCAACATCTGTTGGGTGAATTTTGTACATTTTTTTTATTTTTTTAAAGATTTTATTTATTTATTTGACAGAGAGAGAGATCACAAGTAGGCAGAGAGGCAGGCAAAGAGAGAGGCGGAAGCAGGCTCCCTGCTGAGCAGAGAGCCCAACATGGGGCTTGATCCCAGGACCCTGAGATCATGACCTGGGCCGAAGGCAAAGGCTCAACCCCCTGAGCCACCCAGGCTCCCCAATTTTGTACATTTTTAAGAGACTTCTTCATCCATGGTGGGAAAAAAGCTTCATTGAATCCTTCATAGAACACTTGAAGTATCCATCACATTCCAGGGTTTTGTACTGATAATACAGAAATTACAACAGAGTCACTTTCCCCAGGGCTCACAAGTCAGTGAGGAAAGAGGCATCAAAATCACTGATTACAATAGGGCATAATTACAATGAGACCACAGAAGAAAGAGCATGTATTTATCCAGGTCATCACCTGGTCTGTCTGGATACATGGGAGAAGAGAGCACAGGAAAACCAGGAGTGATTCATAATATGGTCGGCACATGTGGAGAACAAGTGGGAGAGCAAGTGGCAAGTACAGCTAAACAGGGAGGCAGAATCTATGCCACAGAAGATTTTACAGGCATTCTCAAGACTTTGAATCTAAACAACATAAAAGACATTGCACAGTAAGGAATTTAATCTTTCTCCTTCCCTAGAAAAATGCATTTCTACATCCTTGAGAAGCAACTGAAGATTTCAGGCATCTTGTTGGAGGTTACATAATATATTGTAGTTCCCTGCTTGGTACAATATCAACCTGAATGATACAAATCTTAAATTTTACATCTAAGCCACAATACATCCGTTATAGTGAAATATCAATTAGGAACATTCTCAAACAGAACCTCAATGTGCTCGTGTGGTTTTGGCAGAACACTCAGTCACTCAATCTTTCAAATTCTTCATCAGATGAGCCAGACTATTATTTTCAACATTGGCTCAGACAGTCATGAACAAGCATTGTTTCATAAGTCTATAAACTAAAGAAAAAGCTGTGAAAATATATAGAGCTCTGTATTTGATGATGCTGAATTCACAGGAAAACACACCTAAAAAGGAATGAAAAGTATTGTCTGTAAGATTAAAAAAGAAAAAAAGTAGACTTTAGGTATTTTTCTGTGAATTATATCACTTTATAAAGAAGGGAAAGAAATATACTTTGAATTTTATTAGTGTATGTATAACTACTGCATGCAAAGTGATATGTAATTTCTTATTGAAGCATAAGTCAACATTGTTGCTTTTCTAAAAACATTTTCTAATACATTTACGTTTTTAAAATTTGAAAATACAGTTTCCCAATTTACATTCTCACAAACAGTGCATGGGGTGGAAGGGTCCTTTCTTTCCAACAAGAAACACGGGGTGGAGGAGTCCTTTCCTGCCAACAAGAAGCACGGGGTGGAGGGGTTCTTTCTTTCCAACAAGAGAAACACTTGTTTCTTGTTTTCTTATTTTAACCATTCTAACAGGTATGAGGTGATCTCTCATTGTGATTTTTTTCTTTTTTTCTTTTAATTTAATTTTATTTTTTCAGTGTTCCAAGATTCATTGTTTAGGCACCACACCCAGTGCTCCATGCAATATGTGCCCTCCTTAATACCCACCACCAGGCTCACCCAACACTCCACCCTCCTCTCCTCCAAAACACTCAGTTTGTTTCTCAGAGTCCACAGTCTCTCATGTTTCATTTCCCCCTCTGATTTCCCCCAACTCACTTCTCCTCGCCTTCTCCCAATGTCCTCCATGTTATTCCTTATGCTCCACAAATAAGTAAAACCATATGATAATTGACTTTCTCTGCTTGACTTATTTCACTCAGCATAATCTCTTCCAGTCCCGTCCATGTTGGTACAAAAGTTGGGCATTCATCCTTTCTGATGGAGGCATAATATTCCATTGTATATATATACCATATCTTCTTTATCCATTCGTCTGTTGAAGGGCATCTTGGCTCTTTCCACAGTTTAGCAATCGTGGCCATTGCTGCTATGAACACTGGGGTACAGATGGCTCTTCTTTTCACTACATCTGTATCTTGGGGGTAAATATCCATTAGTGCAATTGCAGGGTCATAGGGTAGCTCTACTTTTTTTTTTTTAAGTTTATTTTTTATAAACATATAATATATTTTTATCCCCAGGGGTACAGGTCTGTGAATTGCCCAGTTTACACACTTCATAGCACTCACCATAGCACATACCCTCCCCAATGTCCATAACCCCATCCCCCCTCTCCCAACCCCCCTCCCCCCATCAACCCTCAGTTTGTTTTGTGAGATTAAGAGTCACTTATGGTTTGTCTCCCTCCCAATCCCATCTTGTTTCATTTATTCTTCTCCTACCCCCTTAACCCCCCATGTTGCATCTCCTCTCCCTCATATCAGGGAGATCATATGATAGTTGTCTTTCTCCGATTGACTTATTTTGCTAAGCATGATACCCTCTAGTTCCATCCACATTGTCGCAAATGGCAAGATTTCATTTCTTTTGATGGCTGCATAGTATTCCATTGTGTATATATACCACATCTTCTTTATCCATTCGTCTGTTGATGGACATCTAGGTTCTTTCCATAGTTTGGCTATTGTAGACATTGCTGCTATAAACATTCGGGTGCACGTGCCCCTTCGGATCACTACGTTTGTATCTTTAGGGTAAATACCCAGCAGTGCAATTGCTGGGTCATAGGGTAGTTCTATTTTCAAAATTTTGAGGAACCTCCATGCTGTTTTCCAGAGTGGTTGCACCAACTTGCATTCCCACCAACAGTGTAGGAGGGTTCCCCTTTCTCCGCATCCTCTTCAGCATCTGTCATTTCCTGACTTGTTAATTTTAGCCATTCTGACTGGTGTGAGGTGATATCTCATTGTGGTTTTGATTTGTATTTCCCTGATGCCGAGTGATATGGAGCACTTTTTCATGTGTCTGTTGGCCATCTGGATGTCTTCTTTGCAGAAATGTCTGTTCATGTCTTCTGCCCATTTCTTGATTGGATTATTTGTTCTTTGGGTATTGAGTGTCGCAGAGCTTGCAGGGTAGCTCTACTTTTAATTTCTTAAGGAATCTCCACACTGTTTTCCAAAGTGGCTGCACCAACTTGCATTCCCACCAACAGTGTAAGAGGGTTCCCTTTTCTCCACATCCTCTCCAACACTTGTTGTTTCTTGTCCTGTTAATTTTGGCCATTCTAACTGGTATAAGGTGGTATCTCAATGAGGTTTTGATTTGAATTTCCCTGATATAATGATTTTGATTTGCATTTCCCTTATAATGAGTGATGTTGAACATCTTTTCATGTGTCTGTTGGTCATCTGTATGTCTTCTTTGGAAAAATGTCTATTCAGGTCCTCCACCCATTTCTTAACCAGATTGTCTGGAAAATAGTATTGAGTTTCCTCAAACAGTTAGAAATAGAAATAACATGATACAATAACTCCATTATTGGGTATCTACCCAGAAATAATGAAACGCTAACTCAAAAATATACATGCACCCCTATGTTTACTGCAGTATTATATACAATAGCCAAGGAATGGAAACAACCTAAGTGTCCATAAATAGATGAATGGATAAGGAAAATATGGTATGTACACACACTAAAATATTACACAGCCTTAAAAATGGATGAGATTGTGCCATTTGAGACAACATGGATGGACCTAGAGGGTTTTCTGCTAAGTAACATAATTCAGACTGAGAAAGGTAAATACCATATGATTCCACTCATAATGTAATTTTAAAAAAATTAATAAGCCAACAAAAAGAAAATTAGACCTATAAATACAAAGAACAAACTGATGGTTGGCAGAGGGAAGTTGAAGTGGGTAGTTGGACTAATGGGCGAAGGGGAAAGGTAAATACAGCCTTCCAGTTATGGAATGAGTAGGTCAGAGGAATAAAAGACACAGCATAAGGAATACAATCAGTGATATTGCAATGGCAATTAACAGGAGAGATGGTAGCTATATTGTGGTAAACATAGGATAATGTATATACTTGTCAAATTGCTAAGTTGTACACCTGAAACTAATGTAATATTGTGTGTCAACTATACTCAGAGAAAAAAAAAAATATGGTTCCTTACCTTCAAAGTTCTCCATTTTTAAGACTTCCTGAGAATCCATGAAATTTGAATTTCTTGTTTATAGTTTTATTGCTTAGAATTGAATGTGTATTATACCTCCTCTATTAAACAGTACATTTCTAGGAGCTCTATTTTTCTCTTCATGCTAACAGCCTCCTGAGTTGTTGATATTCCCTTTAATTCAGGTCCTTCCTCCAAAAGAGAGATATCCCATTCATGATTCCTCTTAGTATCTGCTTCAATATTTTACCCAGTCTCATTCAAAAAAAAAAACTGGCTAAACATTACTCAATTTAGATATGTTTAGTCAGATTGTTACTCCTTAAAAATAGAGACTATGTTTTCATTTTTCACTGTTTTAACACCAGTACCTCCCATAGTGCTTGCCAAATTATGTAAGCCTAAATTATGTAATGCCTAAATTGTGTAAGAAGAATATTTGCAAAGTTATGTAAAAATCAAGTTAATTCAATAAGCATGTATTAAATTAGCTATTATTAAGTACTACACTTGAGTCTGTGCATGATATATCAATCCCAAAGTATCCTGCCTATTTTCAAAAATTTTTAAGTCAGTCAGGAAAGATGGACCTGATTGCCTATAAGACAATGATTTACTTTTAAAAAAAAGACAATGATTTATTAATGGTAAGTACAAGAAAGAAGAAAGCAACTAGAAGAAGAAAAAAATAGGTGAATACTTCATTCATGGAGAGCAAAATGATCATAGATAAAAGGCAAGGAATTTATGGTGTTTTTTTCCAAAAGACTAAACATCCCGAGGAATGTTACTCTAACATGAGTGATAACCTGTAGGTAGCTTGTTAAAATGCAAATTCGTGGGCTCCACCTAAAGAGTTTCTGACTTAGTTCCAGGTTGGGGTTGAGGATATTAAGTGGTTCTGATGCACTGCTTTTGGACCACAGTCAGTACAGTGATGGACAAAAACAGAAAGTGGATGTCATATTATAAATCAATAGTATAGAAGACAGATTATGAAGACCGATGGGAATGAGGATGCAATGGAAGATGAAAAATAAAATTATTGTGTTTTGAAGTGGGTGTCAAATGAAAATTGATTATTTCATTACCTGAAAAATTTTTAAAGCTCATTATTATGCATTTATAAAGAAAATATAAAGAAAGTACAAAGAAAATATAAACAAGCCAATCTCCAAGTATCAAAAAAGAAGCACTCTGACATTTGGAACATGTCTATTCATACTTTCACAATGTATATGTGTGAATGGGCATGTGTGTACGTGTGTGTATATTCAGATGAAATACAGACACAAACAGTGGTACCTATCTTTTCTCTTAATAATGTATCATTTATATCTGTATCAGTATTTAGCTTGCTGCATGATAGTTTATATTTTATTTAACCAATACCTTAATTATCTAAGCAGTTTCCAAATTTTCATTGCACTGAATAATGATATCTTGAACATCACAATACATCTTTGTTCACTTTCCTCCATTAGATACATATTACATATTTTGAAGCATAAATCACTGGCTATTACATAATTAACTTTTAATACATTTACAAAAGGGACCTGAATAACTCTTCTAAGAATGAGGAAAGTATGTTTTTCATTTAATTTCTTTTTGTTTTCTATGCTTATTCATGTTCTGTAGTCATGTATAGTCTATTTGGGGAAATAATAATCATTACCAATAAGTTATTAGAATTACCATTAACTTAGGGCTTCCTACTGATGTAAATGATATCAGACATCCCTTGAATTGCTATACCTTAGATGATGTAAGACTTTTTAAACTGTAAAGTCAATTTATGGCTTCATTTGTCCATTTTGTAGACATAGTTTCACTATAGTCCTATTCTGTGCCAGCTGAAGCATTTGTGATAAGGCTAATGGTACACAAGATACAGTCCCTATCTCATAAAATCCACACTCTAGAACTTGGTAAATAGCAAGTTATTGCATCATCAGAATAGAATGAAAGCTTTTGTAAATAGGCTCTTTCAATTCTAACAAATTGTCAAATATGAGTCAGGGAGACCATGAAAAGAAAAGACAAAATGAAAAATCCCTAAATGAGCTTCAAGGAGAATATTTTGAGCATGGCTTTGCGAATTTGCTTGGTCTTCACACTGTAGATTATGGGATTCATCACAGGAGGGATGAGCAGATAAACATTGCCAATGAGAGTATGGACAAGGGGAGGGGCATGCTTCCCAAATCTGTGCACCAGTGACAAGCTGATCATGGGGATGTAGAAGATGGCAACAGCACTTATGTGTGAAACACAAGTACCAAAGACCTTTTTCCGTTCCTCTGGGGAGGCGATACTGAGCACAGAGTGGATGATCAGAACATAGGAGAGGAGGATCAAGACAGAGTCTGTGCCAGCAGTAAAGATGACAATGGCCAAACCAAATGCACTGTTGATCTTGGTGTCTGTGCATGAAAGTTTCATCACATCAGGGTGGAAACAATACGAATGGTGCAGAACATGGCTACGGCAGAAGGACAGACGCTTTAGAAGTAGGAGTAAAGGCACTAGAGCCATTGTCCCTCTAATAACAATGGCAAAGCCCACTTTGATGATCCTTGAACTGGTTAAGATTGTAGCATATCTCAGTGGGTTACAGATGGCAATGAAGCGGTCAAAGGCCATTGCCAGGAGTACTGAGGATTCCATGAATGTGAAACCATGGATAAAGAACATTTGGCCAATGCAGGCATCAAAACTGATTCCTCGAGCATTGAACCAGAAAATACACAGCACAGTGACCAGTGTGGAAAGGCACAGCCCTAGGTCCATGAAGGATAGCATGGAGAGGAAATAGTACATGGATTCATGGAGGCTTGACTCAGTGAGGATGACAAACAAGATCATGCCATTCCCAGAGATGGCAATGGCATAGAGACAACAAAAAGGGATGGAGAGCCAGGCATGATAAATTTCAAAACCAGGGATGCCGGTAAGAAAGAAGACTGCAGGGTGGAAAATGCTCTGATTGAAGGATGGCATGATGAGTGAAGGAAGCAATTTCCCTGGAACAAAGGACCATACCCTGTAAAGTAGGCAAGAAAGATGTTTTCACTCTCTTCTACATATCATACAATTTAGGATTGCTAGTGAGCCTTGTCTTGTCTTCAGTGGAAGTGCATACCCGGTTAACCTTTTCCTAGATTTAGAATTGATCTTGCATGAACTAGGAAAAGAGACAGAACATTAAATTTTATGAGGACACCTGGGTTTTAGCAAGAGTAACATGTTATATCTAGGCTTCAGTATATTTCCATATATACGTATATAAAAGAGGAGGTCAGAGTAGATAACAGTAACAAATTTTCCAGCTCTATGATTCCAGGTACATGGAGAGACAGGACATTTCTATGTAACCCTGAGACAATACAAAAGGCAATTCAGCCTGCTTTTCTTCACTTCTCAGTTGCCCTTAAGAAGTCCATTAAGGGACGCCTGGGTGGCTCAGTGGGTTGAAGCCTCTGCCTTCAGCTCAGGTCATGATCGCAGGGTCCTGGGATCGAGCCCCACATCAGGCTCTCTGCTCAGTGGGGAGCCTGCTTCTCCCCTCCTTTCTCTCTGCCTACTTGTGATGTCTGTCAAATAAATAAATAAAATCTTTTAAAAATTTAAAAAAAAAAGTCCATTAAGATGGGACACCTGGGAGGCTCAGTTGGCTAAGCATCTGCCTTTAGCTCAGGCTATGATCCCAGAGTCCTGGGATCAAGTCTTGTGTCAGGCTCCTTACTCAGTGAGGAGCCTGCTTCTCCCACTGCCTGCCATTCCCCCCTGCTTGTGCTTTCTCTATCCCTCTCTCTGACAAATAAAATACAAAAAAAAAAAAAAATCTTTTTAAAAAAGGAAGTCCATTAAGATTCATAAGTCCTTATGCACCCAATGAAAATAGGATCACAAAGATAGTACTAACATTTTCTAGAAAAATATCACTGATCAAATTAATGTACAACAGCTATTAATGAAAACTACTACAGAAGAACAAATTCAATCTGGCAAACAGACTGCAATGGGTGACAGTTGATAAAAGTACTTCATTATTTAGGTGGTAGCTATGAATCTGGTATTATTTAAAGGAAATTCTCCCTTAAGAAATATTACAAGAACAAAGGAACTAACTGCAGACTAACAGATAATAATTGGAGCAGAATTACCTGAATAAGATTCTTGATAGTCCATTATTGCCAAAGGATAAGGAAATGAATGGAAGGGTTGGGGGTGTGGTCCCTCAGAAACCCTCATGAGTCTGGATTCATCTACATTCAAGTGGGGGATGATGACTGTGAAGCATCTCCTCTCTGAGGATATGAGCATGTCACCCAGATCAAAACATCTGTAGGATTAAAGAAGTTCCGCTATACTGATTCTTGTCCTAAGTTTCCTGACACCCTGTTTTTATCTACAGAAATAATGCTCGGTTTTTAAGGTATATGCTCCTCTTTTATTCACTGATGTATGTATTCACTCAACAAATATTTAAATATCGACAAATATTTAAATATCTACAAATTGTTAGTGTCTGCTGTGGACAGAAGTAGAATTAGATCTGGTACTCCAAGAAGGTCTGTCCATAACTCTGGGGAAGAACATACCTAAGTGTAAGTCAACTTGGTGAGTTTCATTCTAACTGTTGTATGAACAGGCACTGGCTTTGACTAGACTGGGAATAATTCATTACGTGAAGACAGCAATTGAAGAGAAGAAAAGAAACAAATGTTCAATACAGGAAGCCTCTTGAGAACTCAAACACACAAAAAAATTAATGGTTAGAAAATTTGAATCGAGGGGCAATGTATAATAAAATAAAATCCATGAGTTTTGTGTCAATATTTGGACCTCGGAAGACAAACCTGACTTTTCCCTGTGACTTACATGTAAGAATGAGAATATGTACTTACCTTTGCTTTCCCATCAAAGGGACTCCTGCCTTGATAATAAGGCTTATGAGTTGTCACAGGAGCAGTGAAAAGGAGGTCAGAGGAAGAGCCCTAGAGAATAGCAGTATTTTTAAAAAAGATAAGTGGCACCTAGTGATGAGACTGCAGAGGCATGCCACTAAGGTGAAAATAACCCCAAGAAAGAAAAGTCTTGTGTTCTCAGACCTCTGACCTCAGAGCCAGGAAAAATGCCTGGAACAACAGTTTCTAAGAGTATCTGTTCAATGAATGAATTCATTGTATCTGATAATAGTAATAGACCTTAAACAATTAACAACAGGCATATATGGTGATTCCTGACAGACAGCCCCTTCAAATTATGAATAAAGTTCATAACAATATTGGCATATATTAAAATAGGAGATCAGCTGACATTTTTCTGATTAATCTGGTATTCATCCTTGGTACTATGGATTTGCTCAAAGACATACCTGGTGATAAAAATAAATTTTTCTATGTGAAGTTGTAAGGACCTTTAAATCATATCCTCTTTGTTTTGAAGATGAGGAAGCAGGTTCTCAAGTTAATGATTTTTTATTATAGTTAAATGAATTAAGAGATTGCAGTGGATTATCTAAGAATCCAAACTAGCCTTCTATGTAATAAAAATAATAATGTATTAAATGCCTACTGTGTAACAAACAATTTACTTCATTGTATCTCTTTCTCTGAATCTTCTATCCACTGCTTTGCATGCTTCTAATGGTCTCTTTTTTTCAAAGGGAAACAGAGCAGGACTATTCTACTGCAGGGAACTCCATTAGTAAAGCTTGTGGGAAAAGAATAGCTTTTTTTAAAATTCTATGAGTATTAAACCCCCTTGGGTCCTCTTGCACTACAACTAATGAGCAAATATTAAATAAGCATTCATGGAAAGATATAGCTAAATGTCTCTATCTCCCCAGTGGAGGTCTTCCAAGACAAGACAAGGGCTCGTATGACTTACACACCCTTGTAACCAGACCACCAAGAACATATAGACTGCCCCCATTACAAAGCTTTGCCTCCAACACTATCACAACATGCACTGGGTCTTTTGAGCTCCTTTTTTACAGATGAAAAACTGAAGCTAAGATTGGAAAAACCAAGGCTCAGAGGAATCATATTACTTTCTCACATTTATCCAACATGACAATGGTAAATCCAAGAATTAAACTCTGTTCTCTCTGACTTCAAATTCTGTGCTTTGCCACTACTTATTTAAAAGGAATTTAATTTTCAAAATATGTTGAATGAATGAATACATGCTCATAACTTCATAGCTTTAATGTATATTTTATTACATTGTTTTTAAATTGATCTAATACATGAAATTTGTTGAATATGTACTACTAAGTTCACCAATTTTCTCTGACCTGTTGGCTTCATAAATTATCTGAAAATTGTACAGTCCTTGGTGTATTCAGAAAAGATTTCAATGCACAAAAACACTGACCTCATGCAAAGAAGATATCTTGAGTCAGGAAAGGGAGGTCATTTTCTCCTATGCCCTGTTCTTTGAAGAGTCATCCCAAGCAGCAGTAGAGAGTCCTTTAAAACCAGAGAGAGAGAGAGAGATTATCTCCACCTCACAAACTTATGCGCAGAAAGATCCTTCTGTCCTAAGGCTAGAGAAATATTTCCTGATCAGCCTGGTCTCCTTAAACCATCACCAAAGAACTTCTCTTTTGCCAAGAAAACTCATAGAGAATTACTCAGGTATCAGCTCTCAGAAAAGCAGCCTTTATAAGGGGCCCAGAAGTTGCCTGGTAAGAGCCATTTTCCCAACAGAAAATCAAATTCCTAGGAGAGAACTCTACACATCTGTGTCCCACTAACCCTTTGTACCCTGAAAAACAGACCATGAAGGGCAATTACTTTGCAGTCTAGCTTCACTCTTACTACAACAAAGAATAATCCTGGAGATTCCAGGAGTCCAAGTCTCAGTCAAGAGCTTTCTGACCCCTGAACAGCTAGCTATAAAGGCAAAGCTTTGCACAGGGTTAAAGTAAGAGAGAAGCGGCATTTAATGGTTCACCCATGAGTTTGCTCACCAGGCATTTGCCAGGGTCACAGAAATCATAAGACGTTGAACGGGGTAGGAAAGGAATTGCTGAATAACTATATTCACTGAGGCTAGTGCAATAGTATTTGGTTCAAAGCCCGCACTGTTCCTGGGCATTCTGAATATCTTGGGAGTGTTGCTAACCTGTACACAAGCATACAAAATGACAATGTAAAAGGAAGTGATTCATCAAACAAGCATATGAAAAAATGCCCTGCATCATATGTCATCAGGGTAATGGAAATTAAACCCATAATGATTTTAGAATGGCCAAAATCGAGAACACTGACAACACTGCCAAATCCCGACAAGGAAGTGGAGCAGCAAGAACTCCCATTCATTGCTGGTGGAAATATAAAATGGTACAGACACCTTAGAAGACAGTTTGGCAATTTCCTATAAAACTAAACATATTCTTACCATGCAATCCAGCAATTACATTCCTTATATACCCAAAGGAGTTGAAAACATAGCTACACAAAAATTGCACGTGGATATTTATAGTAGCTTTTATTCATAATTGTCAGAATTTGGGAGGAACTAAGATGTCCTTGAGTAGGTGTGGATAAATAAAGTATGATATATCCACAAAATGGAATATTTTCAGTGCTAAAAGATATGAGCTAGTAAGCCATGAAAAGTCACAAAGGAAACCTAAATGTATATTATTAAGGGAAAGAAGCCAGTCATAAATGACAGCATACTGTATACTTTCAACTATGTAACAATCTGGAAAAGGCAAACTATGAAGACAGTAAAAAAGATCAGTGGCTTGCCTCGAGCTAGGGAAGAGTGAGGAATTAATAGGCGGCATGGCACATTAAGGATTTTTAGGGCAGTGAAAATACTCCATATGTTACGATAATGGTGAATACAAGGGTCATAAATTTGTCTAAACCTATGGAATGCACAACACCAAGAGTGAACCCTAATGTAAACTATGGATTTCAAGTGATAATGATGTGTCAGTGAAGGTTCATCAATGGTAAGAAATGAACCGCTCTGGTGGGGGATGTTGGTAATGGTGGGACGCTATGGACATTTGGGCACAGGCAGTATATGGGAAACCTCTGCCCCTTCCATTCAATTTGCTGTGAACCTAAACTTCTCTAAAGAACTGGGTGTTATACACAACTGAAAGATCATTGAACACTACATCTGAAATTAATGATGTACTATATGTTGGTTAATTGAATTTAAACAAAATCTTTTTAAAAAGAGCAGTCTATTTAAAAAATAAAAAGAAGCAACTAAAAAGAATACAAAATTTTGAGTCCCTTGTATGTCCCTTGCAATCTTACAAAGGCACTAGTCTGTTCTGATAACTGGTCTAAAACTGACACTAATATATTCACCTCTGTGGTAGAGACATTAGCCATATCTGGCAGACAGCTTCTGTTAAAACTGTGGGTACTGATAAGTAGCCTTCAACCTTTGGCCATTAATACAGCCTCAGACAATTACAGGCAAATTGAGAGGGCTGGTAGTTTCAAGAACAGTAATTAATTTAACATACTTCTTGGCACAAAATCTATGCCAAGGGGACATTGTCTTGCAAAGGTCTGCTAGACAGAAAAAAAGAATGAAGTATTTATTGTCATTAGCATTGCTGCAGAGGTCTTAATTGTCTTGTTGAATTTTTTTTTTCTTCTGTCACAAGATTCTAGATCCCCAGGAGAGTCTTGGAAGACACAGTTCCTTCCAAGAGCTCATCTAAAGCCTGATAAAATATGCCATCCATTTAGGAACCTTCAGGACTAATAGAAACATAGTCTTCCCCACAGAAAACACAAAAACAGGGCAGGCATTTTCCAAGCCCTGGATAAGTTTGCCATGAAATGACTGAGATTCAATGGGAAAATATGCACAAATCAAACAGATATTTCCAAGACACAGAAGTAAAGGAGGATGCCCAGGCAATTACAGGGATATATATGTGAAAAACTTGCTGGCCACACTAAGCATTCTAATCTAAAGGCACTGGTCCATGAGGAGGACTGCAGGAGATGGTACATTATTAGGAGAACTTCTGGTTCTTTTCCAGTGCGAACTGAGGGATTTCAACCATCCAATAACCCAAGTTTAATGATTAGTGGATACACAAGCAAAGGGCATAATGGCCAGTATTCATTCTGTTGATAGAGTGCCTTTTATAATTGCCCTGTCCCAGGACTTGAATACTTTCAATAGCTTCTCTGCATTCACCTATCTATTTAGACTTGATAAGCATTGGTTAAAATCAAAGAATTTGAAACCAGATAGTCAGGCTTCAAAGCTCAGCTCTGTCACCAGCAGTGTGTCCTTGGGCTAGTTATGTAACCACTTCACTTTCATTTCTTCATTTTCACATGGAGAAAATAATTTTATCCTCTTCAAAGATTTACTTTCTGCAATAAACAAAATGACCCAATACCAATCCATAGAAAAGTCAGCCCAGTACACTTTGTACTCTCTCATAATAGGTTATTAACAACTGTTAATATTTATTGTTATTGCTTGCCATTACAATTATTTTTTTCATTAATATAGAAATCTTAATAAATTATTACATAGTGAATGATATGTGTCAGATACAATACACCAGATATCTAGAAGAAATGGTCTCTACCCTCAAGGAGTTCACATTTCTGACAGGTAAGAGAAGCACCATAGTAAAACAAATCTAATTAGGACATCACCCTGCTTCCAATCCTTTGTCTTCTCAGTTCCCTGAGGAATCTGGCTTTGCAGGACTTTTGGCACCAACCTGTAAGCACTGGCTTTCCACTTTCTCTGCTTCAACCTTATTGAATTTATCTTCCAACTCCCTAAACAAGGCCCACTTTTGCTCATCTCTGAGCCTTGTTTTCCAAGGCAATATTAAGCGATTCCTAGCTTCCGTCTCAAATGTAATTCAAAAAAGATTTTATTTTTTATTGACATAAAGTTTACATTTATATTAAAATTAAAATAACTTTTTCTAAGATTTTTTTTCTTCATAACCAATTTATTGAGAATTTTTATCATAAAGTGATGTTGAATTTGTTTTTTAATTTAATTTTTTTCAGTGTTCCAAAATTCATTGTTTATACACCACATAACTTGTTCTAAGATTTTATGATTATAAAATTAAAGATAAATTAATGGAACCTGAATATTGTGGAGTGTTTTATTTTCCTTTGTTTTGTGTTTGTGTTTGTTTCTTAGCTCTCTTGCATTACAGTTCCCCAATATTATGTTCAGTATGCCTATGGGATAAAACACCACAGCTGTTGACCATGTCTACAACATTTCCCTAACCTTCTATCATCTCCTCACCCTACCCTCTATGCTACTATACTCATCCCTAGCTCCCTTCAGGAAATTCTTCTTATTTCCTCAGATCTCATTTTAGCAATTATATTTGGCGAGCCTCCCTTGACCATATAGGGCAAGGTCTCAACATCCATTTGATCTACATCAGTACTTCCCAAACTTGAATGTCACTTAAGTCCCTTAGGTATCTTGCAAAAATGAAGTTTAGGACTCAATACATCTGACATCCTGTATTTCTCACAAGTTTCCAGGTGATGTCAATACTATTGGTTTTTTAGTAGCAGAGATCTCTATTAATTTTCCTCCTTTATAGTAATTGTAACACAGTATTATAATTTCCCACATACTTAATTTTATCCTCCACTAAACTCTGTAACATCTCGGGCAATATCCATTGTGTTCGCTGTTATCATACCCTCAAATCTTACTCAGTAACAGACATATAGTATGCATATAATATTTTTGTAATGATAAATGAATGCATGAAGAATGTTGATAGAAGCATGTATAAGACATGGTGAGAGCAGAGAGGAACGGGATAAATAGGAATCATAGCCAGAAGAAGATGATAGACAGAGGAAAGGAAGAGCTACATTTCTTTATCCACTAAAATTGAATGTTTAATAAGTAGGGTAGAACTACCATAATTCAACATGACTGAATCCAGGAGAAGAGAATGAGACTTTCATCAGACTCTGGAGGGCTAGTAGAAGTTGTAGGACTTCAGTATTTTTTGTAAATAGCAAATAGATTATTTCTAAACACAATTACTGATGCAGTACAGTTTTTGTTGTTATTCTTTGCTTGCTTTTAGGTTTGCCTCTACTATTTGGATATATTAACCCTAAATTATCTGATTTGCCTCTGGCCTCTTGTTCCTGTCTCAGACTGCTTCTTTTAGAACCTACAGTGTTTAATGCCTTAGAAAACTTGTAGTCCTGAATCCTGTTTTCCCATTTCTTGATTCAGGGTGACCGTCTATATCAGCTACTCCATGTGTGAATTTTAAAGGTCATATCCTATGACTAGATGAAATACTTTAATTATTTCTGTGTCATTGAGAATTTTTGTTTCCTACATTTTTCACTGCAATAAATGTTCCTCTATATAAAATGTGGCTTGTATCTCTATTTTTCCTCAAGTAAATTTCTAGAAATAGAATATAATGGACCTTTTAAGCCAACAATATACTGGAAAATACACTTCCAGAAATTTCATATAAATACTGTAAAACAATGCTTAAGTCCATGATAACAACATAACACTGTGTATTATAAGTTTCTTAACAATTTGCTGATTTAGGGGCATCTGGGTGGCTCAGTCAGTTAAGTACCTGCCTTCAGCTTTGGTCATGATCTCAGGGTCCTGGGATCAGGCCCCGTGTCTGGGCTCCCTGCTCAGTGGGAAGTCTGCTCCTCCCTCTCACTCTTCCTCTGTGCTCTCTCTCTCTCTTTCTTTCTCTCTCAAATAAATAAATGAAATCTTTTTAAAAATTTGCTTATTTGACAGGCAAGGATATTTTACTGTTTACTGTAATAAAATATTGACATTTAGTAAATAACATTTATTGCAAGTCCCCATGGCACATTTTTTCTTGTTTCTAATTCTGTTCTTCCTGTTTGGGTTAACAAGTTTGGAAAATACTAACATGAAGTCCAGTAATGTTACAGACAGTGGTATGTTTCCCAGGTTCAATGGTATTAATATTGGCAGATTGATAATGGCATATTCCTATTGTTAAGCGATTTTATTGAGGAGCATTTTGTTCAGACTTTCAGAAGGTTGAATTGAATTACCAGTTACTGTTCTGCTGGGCTGGCATGAGAGTAGGGCAGTGAGAAAGACCATCCTTTGAAAGTATGAGTACAATGCGTGTCAGTGCTCTACCACATGCATACCAGTTCCATGTGCATGCACCAAGCTCTGGCTCAGAGTATACTAAAATATTTTTATAATTCTATTGCTGTGAAAAAAGTAACCTTCTTTTGGCCAGGAGATAAATAAACACAATGAACGCAGTCACTGCCCTAGAATTTGCCCAGACTGGTAGAGAAAATGTTTCCAAAGGTCTCAAGAAGTTCACTGTAAGGAGATATAACAGATCAACCTTCATGCAAAATGCAAGTATATACAGCTGACAGCATGTTAACATCCAGGCTAGCACATAACCATGCATACATGCTGCTGGGTTAGAACAATTTGAATTGGAATTAGTGGCAGATGAATGGTCATGTGAAGATTCTCTGGAGAATGAGTTTTAAAACCTTAAAGGGTTCCCAATAGCCTAAGCTTTAAACAGTGGTTGTGACACTTATTAACTGAGAGACCTAAGTAAGTTACTTAAATTCTAATCCTTGGTAACTGTACAAATCAAGGTGATAAGGGATTTTCATCAAATTTATTATCTTACAGTCATGTAGGTCAGAAAACTGATATGATTCTGACTGAGCTAAAAATCAAGGCATCAATAGGGCTGCATTATTTTCTAGAGGGCATAAGGGAGAACAATACCTTTGCCTTTTCTCCTTCAAGAGACTGCCAACATTACTTGGCTCATTGATCTCCCACCCTCTGCCACCTTCAAAGCTAGCAATGGTAGATCAAGTCCTTCTCAGGCTGCCATCTCTCTGTTTCTCCACTTTTAAGGACTCATGTGATGAGAATGCACCCACACAGATAATTCAGGATAATTTCATCTCAAGGTCTTCCAGACCAATCACATTTCCAAAATCCTTTCTACTGTGTAAAAGTTCCAGGCATTAGGATGTGGACATCTTTGGGGGGTGTCATTTCCTCTACCAAAAACACTTCATAATATCTTGGGCACAGAATGCATGATAAAGTTTGTTGTTACATTATAAAGAATAAAGTATTTCAGGCCAAGATATTTTCTGTGGTGAAACAGACTGGGTGGTAGGGAGAGATAAGGATGGAAGCAGGGAGAATAGTTAGGAAACTATTGAAATTACTCAAGTGAGAGATAATGGTGCTTAAGAAAAAGAAGGCACTTTTGGAGATGATGAAGGGTGATACATTCCAGGTATAGTATACTGTTACGCTGAAAAGAAATAAAAAATTAAAAAAAAAGATATTAGTATCTGTAGTCTTATATGCAGAGTGTAAGAGACAGAAATCAAGGGTAGACTTCAAGACTCACATGTTCTAGAGTGGTCCAGAAATGGTGGGAACATCTAAGGATCTAAAGGAACCATAAGTAGAAAAGATGGACAGTCTACAGCAATCTGTGGATACTCTATTTACTAAAGACTAGAGAGAGCAATTGTCACCTCTTTTCAGATTGCATCACCAGCCAGATCCATCACCCACAAAGTCTAAGTTCTTGGTACATTGTAAGATCTGCAACATTTAAACACAAGTCGGGGAATCCCAATTATTTTTGTCAGTTTCCTTCCAGTTAATGTGCTGGGATTCAAAATAGAATATAGATTAAGTTATGAAAAAGTAAATAAAAATGTATTTGGTTCATGCCTCTAAGAAGACACTATCACTAATTATCAGTATTGATAATTATCAGTTAAGTGTGTTTCTATACTAAACTAAGAGACCATGGACAGTAAGAACAGTGTTGAATCCCCACCAACCCCTTTCTTAATCTCCAGCACTTAGCATGATGTTTAGAATACAGGACAGTCTTATGCAATATTTTACTGGACATATGTATATATATATATGAGTAAATTGTGTTTTTTCCTAGTTATAAAGGACAGGTTGCTAAAAAGTAGAGGTAGGCTAATGAAACAGGACTACCATGAATAGTAATAGATGCTAACGAGTTACCAAGTGGAATGTGATTTACACTCACCAGATGATATTCCCTTTAGCAATTTAGTATAATATTTCATTTTTAAAAATTCTCTTCAGAGTGACTTTTCATGGGCATGGGATTTCTTTTTGCAGTAATAAAAATTTTCTAAAGGTAGACCATGATGATGCATGTATAACTTGGTAAATTTACTAAAAACTATTGAATTGTACATTTTAAATGGGTGAATTTTATGATATGTGAATTATGTCTTAAAATTGTTTTTGCAAAAAAACCCACTCCAATAAAAAGGGCCCAAGGACAAAAAAAATTACATCAGCCTATAAAGCACATGACCACACTAAGTAGTTGCGTAATGGAACAGACAAAGACTGTAAAAGGCAAAAGAAGTCTTCTGGGAACCACCATACCCCTGGAGACACAGTGAGTGACACCACCACCAGAAATGGACCTCTCAGTTCTGTGCCTGTCTCCACTCAGGCTGCAACAAGTCTCCTCATAAGCTCTGTCCTCCCCTGGAATCAAGTCTCGTCAGCCTTCTGAGTCAGCCCGGGAGGGACAAGTACAAATTCTGTAAGTAAAACTGTTTTGTTCAAAGAAAAGACTTGACTCTAGGTGAGCTGAACGTTTTTATCCACGGGAAGAATTTCCTCACAATGTTCAGAATTAGATGAGATAGTCAGATGGTGAGCTGAGATGGACAGCAGAATTTATAGAATTATTTATTCTCAGGAAACCTGCAACAAAAGGTCATTTTTCTGCCCCGTGTGGGTTGCAGTTTGTGGTTTGTTTTGTTTTGTTTTTTAATTTTATCTTATTCTTTCAGTATTCCAAGATTGCTTTTGCACCACACCCAGTGCTCCATGAATACATGCCCTCCTTAATACCCACCACCAGGCTCACCCATCCCCCCACCTCCTCCCCGCTAAAACCCTCAATTTGTTTCTCAGAGTCCATAGTCTCTCGTGGTTTGCCTCCCCCTCTGGGAATGCAAGTTGGTACAGCCACTTTGGAAAACAGTGTGGAGATTCCTCAAAAAATTAAAAATAGTTTGTGGTTTGTTAAGCAAATGACTTAATCAGGGTGCTATATAAGTTATTATAGTGGTTTGGTGCTTGAAAAAAACAAAAAGGCTGTCAGGAGCTGAAGGAATCATTCCTAAGTCCAATTATTCTTACTAAAAATTAAAAAAAAAATTGAACACTTACTGCATGCCAGGCACTTTATTAGGAGCACGAAATAGTCTACCTTATAGATGAAGAAACTGCATCAAAGAAAGTTTACACTACTGATACATGAAACCATAGTTTTGGGAGCAAAATTTTTTAAAAAATTAGGTTTAAAATCCCGATTCTGAACATGTTTCATAACCTCTGTCATACTCGGTTACCAGAAAAGGGGAATCAAAGTGAATTTAGTAATACTTGCCAAATGATGTTGTAATAATTAAGAGAATGTTTCTCAACATTCTGTAGCACTGTAATGTTCACAGAACAAATTCCAATAATAAATGGTAGCTGTTGTTATGAGTATGTTATGAGTAATATTTTTTTATTATTGTTACAAATAGTCTCAAAACTCATTAGTGTCTGAGTGAGGATCTGAACACAGATCAGTCACACACTATAATGATGCCATTAGCAATGGCTTGGACAATACTGACAGAGCTATATCATCTGTTCAGGAGTTAAAGACATAGAAGCCATAGCTCATAATAGTGCAGTGAAAGAAGAGCATCACTGTGATCTGGGGGGGGACAGGAAAATTAATTAGGAGACTGTAGCTTATATTTTACAGAAGAAAAGGAAGGTTGTACCAGGATTGGAGAGGACAGACTGAACAGATTCCAGGGTGATGGCAGCATAGAGTAGTTTCAAGGAATTTTAGTACCTCCCCTTGATAAATCTATTAGCCCCCTAATAAAGATGTTAGGAACAGGTAAGTTCGTTCAATTAAGGAAAGCGCAATGAAGTACAACTTCAAGCGCCCACTATGAATCACATTGCTATTACTTGGCCCTCAAATAGAAACCTCTGGATTCTCCAGTTTTTGACATTTTAGAAGTAAAATCAATATGTTGATTTGCAAGTGTTTAATGAACATTTGCATGTAGAGGATGAAAGAGAGGGAGAAGAGTGTGTGAACGTGTGTGTATGTGAGGGCAGTAACTCTGATGAAATGATTTGTTAGTTTGATGTCATTTACTGACAAACGAGACATAGGAGAGAGAGCCAGGTTTGGAATGGAGGAAGGAATGAGTTCCGTTTGGCCCATATTGAGGTGGAGGTGTCTGAGGGATTATAAGGAGGGAGTATGCCTCATGGGTAGATAAAGCAGCTTATTCACTTTTGTTCACTGTCACTAAGCAGAGAGCTTTGACCTGCTCTCCAAACTGCTGTCCATTAGTTTTCCCAATTGCCTGTTTTATCACCTCACTCTAGTTCCAGGATTCACGACTGCTTTCAAGTTTCAGCCCAGACATTTTTGCCGTTGCTTCAAAGATCCTGTTAACTTTTGAAATATAGAACTCAGAAGACTCTATAATTAGATTTCAGATTTGTGTGTCATCTGAATATAAGTGCTATTTAAAGCCGTGGGAAAAACCAAGATATCCCAAGTAGAGTATACCAGAGACCAAAAAAAAAAAAAAAAAAAAAAAAAAAAAAACCAGGGGCTTCTTGAAAGAAAAAGACTCTTAAAGAACACCACAACCGGAAAGACAGACCAAAAACACTGTTCGATAAAGAAATTTAAAAAAAAAAAAAAGCAACACACACAGAATAACTATCACTGAAGCTAATGAAGGAGAAAGTACCTAAAGAAAAGACAAAAAAAAAAGGTGCCTAAAACAGCAAAAATTTGAGATGAGAGAGAGGAAAACAAATCTGAAGATAAACTTTTGGATTTGGTGTTTAGAAAGTCATCAGTGACAAGTTGGAGAATTTCCCGAGAGTCATTAGACAAAGAACCCAGATTATTACTGAAGGTGAAGGAATAATAATCACAGGCCAACTGTCCTTTAACTAATATTTTTTTGTCATTATAAAAGGTAAGGCAGAAAATTGAGGGAAAAATAGGGTTTGTCTCTTATTTCCCTTACTAGCGAAGCACAGGAGCCGGTGAAGAAAGATGGTCAATCTATCATAGTTGAACTTAATGTCATATTGAAAACATCTATATAAATGTGTAAGGAGCATTCCTTAATGGTTTGGGGTATAACTTGAGAACTGAAGCTCCAGAAAAGGAGCCACTGGTATTATCTAAGATACTAAAGAAGGAAAGGAATTTTGTTAAGAGTTAAGGGAGAAGAAATGAAAAATGATTTGTTTAGTTATTCATAAAATATTTGGAAATGCCTAGCTCTGCAACTAAAATTGACGTACCCTCTCCTTTCTGTGGAATGAAGATGCTCATGGCCTGGCCTGCTGATTTCGCTCACTCATCTCCCACATCACCCAGCATCATACTTAAGCCTCCAGCATTTTAATTTTCTTGTAGTTGTCCAACAAACCCTGTTATTTCATTCAGTTTCTGCCCATGTTGTTATCTATGTCAAGAACACCCTTTTCCTGCTTTGCATCCTTGTAAATTCACATCCACCCATCAAAACATTACACAGTTCTAATTCATCTACTTAGTTAAGAGGTCTTGAAGCTAATTCCTCTTAACACACACAGACACATTCATGTATACACACACTCAGAACCTGCACTCCACACTATTCTATCTTATCACTTAGAAATACTCTACCTGATGCACTCTACAGCTAGTGGTATTTCTTTGACTCTGATTCCTCTTATGTGCAGGGTGCCTGGCATGTAGTACATGCTCCAAACTGGTAAGTTTTCATTTTCATAGACGTCCCTGGGCTCTAATTAAAGATAAGGTTTTCAGCCTTAAAAAGATGAGGCGTTAACAACCTCTCTGGTTTTCTCAGGCACCAAATCACTGCCATTTTATTTGCCTCATATCTTTAGGGCTGACAAAATATCCAGTGAGCTCCCAGTTTGATACTGAAATGAACTAAGTGCTGATGACTGCTGATCAAGAGCTTAGATGGAGTTATTGGCTATAAAAAGGAATAAGGAATCTTCTGTGTCTGCACCCAGCATGGATAAGGAGAGGGTACAGAAAGACACAGTTGTAGAGCAATGGAAAGAAAGGAATTTGATGGAGTTCTCTTCTGCCAGACTCAGCTCAGATCAGTTCAGCCTACACACTGTGTTTTTCTTCTGATTCCTCAACAAAATGGGGAGGGAAAAAACTGACAAGAATGAAAATGTGTAATGAGTTACACATTGTCTGAATTACCAAAATAATGTAAAGGAACCAGGAAGAAATTAGAATGAAAGATAATTTGTTCCAATAGTAATTAAAAAAAAATCTCTTATAAAATTTCCTAGCACTCTATAACAAAGTTACAACTCAATCATTGCATGCCATAGTGATAAGCATTGTGAAAATCTCCATGATAGCCAAACATAAGTAACACCTGTGGAAACACTCTGCACCCCCATAACCCTTTTTTATCATTCACCACTGTACACTAGATGCTGAAGTTATTATAAACAGTACTATTCTTTCTCCCTCACTTGATTCTAACCTCTTTAAGAATTCATTCTGGCTCAACACTTTCACATATGCTGTTCTAATAGCCTTGGAATACTTCATTTCTATTTACACAAAACATAGCAATCTTTCAAGCGCTGATTTTCCTAAGAAGACTTCTCCAGATACCCCAAGCCTTTTACACACAATTGAACTGTTCCCTTTTTCATAATTACTCTAGCTCCCAAGGACCCTAGGAAGTTGTTAACCTCAAAAGCTGAGACCTAGGTTCTGGAAATTAATAGTAAATAAACAGGTCAGAGACTTGTGGAACATGAGAGGTGAACCCATTTTTTTAATTATCATAAGTACTATTCATTTATTAAGTAGAGTTTAATTTGCCTTTCTGATCACTATGTATTTTTTTAAAACTGTAATTACTAAAAATGTTTTCAAAAATCAAAATATTTATGAAAAGTGCTAAGAGAACTTGTTAAACATCAAACCTGTTAAACTTGTTAACTTTCAGACTTTCACAGTTAACTGAAATGCATGCCAGTTGAGCAAGTCTGTATCCAAGTCATTTTAGCAGCATGTCAGTTGTATTCATGATACTCAATAAACACTCATCAGAAGCGTGCCAAAAAGAAAACGTTCCCTTTATTAATGAATGTTTCTTTTCTGCCAATTCTTATTCCCATTAGGAGGTTTAATTGTACACTACTAACAGAAATTTCATTGGTTCCCTGAGGACACTCTCATGACTCTAAATTATAAAGTCTAAAGTTATAGTTTAATTATTGGGTCAATTTGTACAGCCTAGGACTCCTTTTTCCTCTAATTTTTCACTGATTTCAATTAAAAATTTCCCAAATTTTTAAACTAAGATTTCTTTAGGGAATCCTTGAGGTACTTTATCTGGGTGAACTTGAGTGGTCTGGAAAACACTTAGGTTCTCCAGAGGAAGAGTTATGTTACCGACTGATCCCTCTCCAGTCACAGCCCTAATGTCTGCTTTCCCAAGACTTTCTCTTCCAACTCATGCATACCCACCTATATAGCCTGCAAGTCTGTACTGAATGAAAAACCAAATATAACATTCACAGTAAAGGTATATCTTCCCCTCCAAAGCAAAACAGTAAAATTCTATTAGATATCTCCTGAGAAGTATATCTTAACAAAATGGAGAACAACTAGCCTTCAGGCAGTTCAAGAGAAAACTCTATCTGAACAAAGCAGCATGCTATATCACAGATGGGGCGGGGGGCAGAAGCCTCTATCCCTAAGGTGGTAGGCATGTGTGTTCTAACTCCACTTCCCAAATGAGACACCAGATGCCACACTGCAGGTGTCACTTTCAAGGCTAGATACTGTAGACATCTGCACATGACTGCACTGGTGCCCAAGTCATCTATTAGCATTTCATAGGTGGTACTTTGTATCATAAGTATCTCTTTCTCAATATTTTCTGGCTTCCCAAATTGTCTATAAGCTTCTCTGCTTTCTACACTTGAGGCTGATATAATATCGCTGCTCCACAGTCCCAGTCTACTTTCTTCTGATGCTAACTATATGGACAAACTAACCTGCTACCTCTTAATCACAATTTGAAAATCCAGAAAGGATGAAATATAATTGACCAGTCTTGAGTAAAGTGACTTTCCTTCATCCAGTCATCTCTGGCTAGAGAAGTGGAAGGAAAGCATAATATGAACATAGCTACCAGCAAAGTGTCCCAGGAAAGAAAAATAATGGACCGAGGTATATATAAGAAAAAGAATGGTACCTACTACAGCAGTTGAAATCTTATACTCCTTTATCAATTTCAATGAACAATTCATTTTTACAGAGTATATAAATATTCATCTTTGGTTAGTTTTTGGTTGAATAAAAATTATTTGTAATTGTATTAATACAAAAAATACAGTATTGTTGTTGTTCCAGAGTTTCATCTTGGAACTCTGTGTTTTTAATCTAGCATGTCAAACTTCTGGAATACCACATCTACTTCCATCATTTTCCTCCTAACTGGTGTTCCTGGGCTGGAAGCCTTCCACATCTGGATCTCCATTCCCTTCTGCTTTCTCTACATAACCGCCCTCTCAGGAAACAGCCTGATCCTCTTTGCCATTGTCACCCAGTCCAGCCTCCACAAACCCATGTATTATTTCCTCTCCATGCTGTCCACCACTTACCTCAGCCTGTCCATATCCACCCTGGTCACCATGTTGGGTATATTCTGGTTCGATGCCAGGGAGATCAGCTTTAATGCCTGCTTGTCACAGATGTTCTTTATTAAACTCTTCACTGTCATGGAATCCTCAGTGCTGTTGGCCATGGCCTTTGATCGTTTTGTGGCCATCTCTAATCCACTCAGGTACACCACCATTTTAACTGATTCCAGAATAGCTCAAATTGGAGTGGCAATTGTCATCAGAGGGACACTAATGCTGACACCAATGGTTGCACTTCTTAAAAGACTGTCCTTCTGCCACAGCCACGTGCTCCACCACTCCTACTGCTTCCACCCTGATGTGATGAAGCTCTCATGCACAGACACCAGGATCAACAATGCAGTTGGATTGACTGCCATGATCTCTACTGTTGGTGTGGATTCAATCTTCATCCTCCTCTCTTACATTTTGATTATTAAGACCATCCTCAGCATTGCATCCCCAGAAGAGAGGAAGAAAGCCTTCAGCACATGTATCTCCCATATTGGGGCTGTTGTTATTTTCTACTTTCCATTGATCAGTCTGTCCTTTGTTCACAGATTTGGGAAACAAGCCCCAGCCTATGTTCATACAATGATTGCTAACACTTACCTCCTGATCCCTCCTGTAATGAACCCCATCATCTACAGTGTGAAGACCAAACAAATACGCAGAGCTGTGATAAAAATTATCCATTCCAAAAACACATAGAATTCTAGAGATGGCCTGACACTATCAATTTAAAAACAAAACTGGTGATCATGAAACAAAAACTTAAAATTAAAGCTGGAATATATTTAGAACATCAGCTCACTTGACCCTTTATTTTACAGATGAGGAGACAGAGACATAAGAATAGAAGGAATGAGCAGTGTGAAGCCTTAAGTCTATCATTTCTCCCATCCATCACTGTTTGTTCTAAACTGTTGTTTATCCTGCCAACAAACTGAATTTTCTGACTTTGTCCACTTTAGAGCAGTTGGTATCACACATTATGAGAAAGCCATATCTTTATGAGAAATAGGCAGTATTTTTCTAACTGCAATAATAATTTTTACTAACATTTATTATTTCCTTTGACTAGTCATGGTTCTTAGCGTTTTTTGCATTTATTAACACACATCTGAAACAACATTAAAAGGTAGTTAGTTCTTTGATCAATGAGAAAATTGAGGCACAAAAATGTTAAGTTTCTTTCTTAAACAGCTCATAAACAACAGAACTGTATTTCACATGCATGCAAACTGACTCCATGGTCCCCCAACTCTCTTAACTTTGTTTATGTTGCTATGTTGCTACCTATAATATAAACTATGTTGCTACCTATAATATAAACTATATGTAAGTATACATGTATATAATTTGTATGTATACATATATATGAGTCCATGTAATTTGTACTAGGGGACATAAAGAAGCAAAAGAAACAAATAAACAAGCAAATAAACAAAAAACCTCACAACTCTATCCTCTAGAAATTTTCAACCATATTATGGAGAAAAAATCCAAAACAGAATTTTCAAACCTGAAAAATACAAATATATTTCTACTTTATGTTCTTTCCTAAGTAAACATATTCCAGAATTTTTCTCTGCCTTCCATCAACTTTCTGCCCCAGCAGAAACTCAAAAATGACTAAGAATTGTAAATGAATTTCAATTTGTGTCATTTACTTGGAAATGTTTAATTTGTGGCATTTACTTCACATAATGGCTTAATCCAGCAAGTAGGAATGGCCATTAATTCTCAAATATTTAAAGTACATATTTCAATGATGCATTGGTATCACTCCATAAAGATGGGCTCTATAGGGGGTATGAGATCCAGCAAGGAAGGATTAGTCATTGATATTCAGGAAATTTATTAAGTGATAATTAAGTACTATTTAATAACCAGATGGTGTCAAAATTCTCAGTAAGAGAATAAGTAAGCTTGACAATAATATTTTCAGTCTCCATTATTGTTGGTCTTCATTTCCATGATCTTTGTATGTTGGAATGTTCTAGGATTTTGTTCTCAGACCTGTTTATTCTTTATTATATTCTCATTTTTGGTTATCTCATCCAGCATCATGGCTTCAAATCCCATCTACATGCTGGCAAATCCCACACTAATATTTATAGTCCTGACTCATATCCTATGTATCAGTACTCCTACTTGAATGTTTAATAATCCATCTCAGACTCATCATGTCCAAAAACATATCTTAATGTTCACATCAACCATGTCTTCCCTAACTTAAAAACTCTATTTTTCATGTGGCTGAGATAGAGTTTTTGGAGTTATTACTGATACCTGTCTGACACTCCTACTCCACATCCAACCTATTGGCAAAATAGGCCGATGACTCTTTCTTTCAGATATTCTAAATATTGATACCTGGAATATAACTGCTTTCTACTACTTCTACTAATACCACCATGTGCCCAGCCATCATAATAGTCTCCTGGTAGATCTTCCTTCATCCACTTTTGCTTTACTTTCCTCATGGTAGTTAGAATGATTATTTTAATACATAAAATAGATCATGCCACTTCTTCCATTCAACATGTCCTGTGGCCCCCTGTCTTACCCAAGGAAAATTCACAGTCATTATAATAGCTCATGAGAATCTGTATGATTTAACTCCCTTCTACCATCTCAACTTCATCTCCTACTACTCTCCCCTTTATTCATTCTACTATACCTGTACTACCTCCAAATATTTCCTTAGTATCACCATACATGTTTCAACACCAAACTTCACACTTTCTGTCCTCCCTACTTGGAATGTTCTTCCCCCAGACACCCTTGTGGTTTCCTGCCTCACTTCATGCAGGTCTCTGCCTAAGTGTTACCTTCCTACATTAAAAACAACCACCTCCTCTCCCTCGATTCCTGTCTGCAATTACTCGCTTCCTTACCTATCTTATGTTTAATACCTGGCACTCCCTTTACCCACCAAAATATTACATACCTATTTATTTCTTCTCTAGTTTCCCCATTACCAGGTAAGGTCTTTAAGAATAAGAATTTTTTTCATTCATGGTGTCTTCCAGACCCCAAACCAGGGTCTGCCACATAATAAAATAATAGTAACCCTGTTACTACTAGCTACTAATAGTAGCTGGCTCTATTTACCTCTCAAGCTTCATTGTTTGCCCTCTGTTCAGTGCTCCAGGCACAATGAACCACTTGCATTTCTTAACTGTGACTGCTCTGGATCAATCAAAAGCCTTTGCACAAGCTGTTACCTCCCTCTATACCACCCTCACTATTTCCCTTCTCCTGACTTAGAAAAGAAGTAACTCTTGGAGACATTCCCTGATGTCTCAGGGATATCATGACATCATGACACCCTGTCTGGTGTCCTTTCCAGGTGCTTCTGCAGTACCTTGTGGTTCTTTCTTAGGACATCCCTTTTCAGACTCTCTCGTAACTGTTTTTTTATCACAGATTCTGTGCCCACTTTCTAAGACCAGGGACTATGACTCATTCATTCACTATTGGAAAGAAGTGAAAAAGTTCAGAAGATGTATATTTACAGGCTATATATTTGTTTTTTTGTGGGGGGGAGAAAGAAACTTAGAGAAAAATGATGGGGTACACAAAGTCCTAAAAATCAGAATGAGAAGGAACTTCAGTCTAAAGAACCAGACAGCCAAGATGTTCATACTACTTCTACAGATGTTTCTCTTCTACTTCACCACCCCTTACATACACACTAACCTATGGATGGCCCCTCTATCCAACGACCCTGGAAACTTGTAAGCTTTTCTCACTAGGGAGTGGGTACTTTGAACATTTGGGAATGGGTGATTTGCAGAGCAAATATCACTCTACTCAAAGTTGACATGTTCACAGTGAATTGAAGACTTTCCTGAAAGCTGGGACAGTAGTAAATGCACGGCTGCTGTTGTAGCTACCTTTATTCATACTCCAAGTTAAAAACTTTAACTGCCCTGTAAAAAGTCCTATAAAGCCCTATACGATCCAATTCCGTATTATCTATCTCTATTTATTTTTCTTCCCTTTATTCTCTCTGCCCAGACACACCAGCCTCCTTATTATTTTAAACCCCTAGATACACTCTCTTCTCAGAAACCTTGCAGTTTTTGTCTTTCTTTTTGGATGGTCTTCCTCAGAGATCTCATGGATATATTTCTTACTCCCTCCAGGGTTCTCCTCAAATGTCTCCATTATATGAGGCATTCCCTGCCAACTTCAAATTAAAATTTCAACTGCCCATCCCAATATTTACCTGTTCTCTTCTTCCCTTTATTTTTTCTCCTTAGGTAGTCATAAGGAGAAACTATTTAGTTTCTCATATTAACCATGAACTGTGTGTCCCTCTCATCAGGATATATAATCTATAAGGGTGGGTTTCAAAAAATTGCATATCTTGTTACATTGCAAACCCCTGATAAATATTTGTTAAATGGGGATGAATAATCAGAATACCTAGTTCTCCAACCAATATCACTAAAAACTCTGTGACCAAGGCAAAGAGCCTTCATCTCATTCATTTCTTATCTGTAACACAGGTGCAAGAGAGTGACTTCCCTATCTCAAGGTCTATTTCATCAACTAAGAGAAGAGCTGAGAATGAAAAACTGAAGTGCATGCCCTTATCCTGAGTTATAGGAATTACTGGTTTTGTGTACCCATCTTGGTTTTTAAAGAGGATGTGAATTCCTAGAGCCCAGGGACATAACTATACAGCCCTGTTGCCTGTCTTGTCTAGGAGAGTGGTTATTGAGGAAAATCTCTAACCACTATTGCTACCTGGGAGAGTTTGAGTTATTTGGAAGAATGGGGATAGATTGTCAAGATCCTTGTATGTGTAAGTGTGGGAATGATGGCAGAGGCAGTGGCAATGCCCCCTTCTTGATCACCCCCCACAACACACACTCCAGACAGAAAAAGTGGGAAGCTTATGGGACTGACACACAAGTGAATATGGAGATACTGTCCCCTGCCCGCCAAGCCCCAGAGACCTCAGTACGTACTCCCGCAGCCTATTCCCATGGGCCTCCTAGGCAGCATTATAAATAGACCTGCACTTGAAAGAGTAAGCCAGCTCCACCTGCTCTCTCCTAAGATTGCCTGGTTTTCAAGTGAGTGCACCCTCACACAGGACTGAGAAGGCCAAACTCCTACCATCTTAGGAGATCACGAGGACCCCACAGCTGTCTCATATCAGGAAGAAGAAACCCTTGTGTCCCAAATGCATCTTCATGGGCTGAGAAGAAATATCCCACAGCACTAGCAGACAGAACAGAAAGGCAAGTAATGATGAATGCAGAAGCCACATCCAGACTCAAAGAGAAGCTAAAATTGGATCTAGCCAAGGGTCACTTTGGCCAGAAAGCCAGACAACATGGGAGAGAAATATGTGGTATTCTGGGTAGGTAACTGGGGAGACAATATAATGGCCCAAAGCCTTAGACTGCTACTAGAATAGCAGAAAAGATGCCCTGTAGAAAGAGGAGTCAGGAAAGGATCCAATTCTGTGGCCAATAAAGACCCATGTATCTGTAGGTACTTACACAGTAGCATGGGCAAGAGGCTTAGGGAAAGGGGAAATACATTACTGTGCTCCCCCTGCAATCCCTCCATGCCTTTTCCTTCATTGTGGGCCCCACAGAGGTCTAGTGAGCTGGTCTCCTTCTGGGGAAGTTTCCTTAGCATTACCCAGACTTTTCAGCCTGAATTGTTTAGATTTCTGAATCTCTCTCCCTAAACTACCAATGGTAGATGCATAGATGGTTGCATGGATACAAGATATAAGCTTTTATCTCATTTAAGGATACAATTATCTGCCTATTACAAAGGCTTCTCATTCTCTGATAGCAGTGTGGGCCCATATTTGGAATCTCACATTTGTCAAGGAGAGTAGCTATTATGTCTTTACATAAGATCTGAGGATAGGGAGAAGTGCAAATAGTGGTCAGAGGTATGAATTCTGTGATCTTTGGATCTTGGATTTGAATCTTCTTTGCTTATCCATGATGGGGATCATCCAAGTTAAACTTTTTAGTTCCTATTTCATCACACTATATTTTAAGACCGCTGTTCTCCAAACCCTCTCCCCTAAAGAGCATCTCCCAGTTGCAGTAAAGACCCAGATTAGGAATGATGAAGAATCCTGGAGAGATGAACAGGTTTACCCAACTATCATTGATGAAGATACCTATAGAGTTTATTATACCTATAGAGTTTATTCCCAAGATTCAGAGGTCCTTCTTCTTGAAGCCAAGCCCTTAGCTCTTTAGAGACAATTAGCTCTAAAGAAGAGGGTACCTTAGGAGCCTAGCAGGAAAAGTGTTTGATGAGATCAAATCCTAGTGTTTGGGTGGCAGGGCAGGGGCAAGGCAATGCTGGGCTTCCAAAAACAAAAAACTTACCCTACCATGAATGGCTTGTTGGCAGAAGTTCCAGGAAAGACAAAGCTCTAGGAGTATCAAGGCTCAACCCAAGTTTTCCCTAGGGCAAGAGTGTGGCCTGGAGGTCGCTTTCAGGTGCAGAGAGACACATCAGCCAGGAGCAGAGAGAAGAGCCTTCACAAGGGACAAGTCCAGGCAGCTAGGATCTGATGGAGGCCACATATCCTACCAGCACCTTCATCTACAGATAAGTCACTGGAGAGAGCTACTCCCTTTCATTTGATGACCCCAAAGGAGTTTCCAGACTTGTTTTTTCCCCCCCTTAGGTTTTTTCCTCATCTTTTAAAAATTGTCATTTTTGTGTTTCTTTTTCCCCTTGCTGACCTTATACCTGGGAACCCAGAATCCTGAAAATTTGAAGGAAAAAAAATCCCTCTCCCCACTGGCTTCATATACCCATTATTCCCTTCTCTGTCTAATTCCTACTCATGTTTGAAGGCTGATCAAAAGGATTATCTTTGTCAGGAAGTCTCTCTGATCATGCCTCTCCCCATCCTATGCATTAAATGCACACCTTAGGCTAACACTCACCCCCAAACTCTAATGATTGGGTTACTTGTCTATCTTCCACCATAGGCAGGGTATCTGAAGAGCAAAAGATGTGTCTTTCATCTCTGTATCATGAGCATCTAGCAAGTAGCCTTGTACATAGTAGGTCATATAAGTAGATGCTTATAAAATGAATGAATAATTGAGGGAAGAAAAAAAAAGAACATACCTGGAAAGGGTTCTCAATAAGGTACCTGTTAACACCTGTCTGAGAAAAGGACCACCCAATATCCGGGTTGTGAAAGTGTGGGCCAGGAGGAGTCCAAAAGAATTTGGAAAGGATACATTTTGGGATAAACATTGTTCTCCCTAGATTCCATTTTTTAAAATGTAAATGGGACATGCCTGAGTGCCTCAGTCAGTTGGGCATTCCACTCTTGGTTTCAGCTCAGGTAATGACCTTGGGGTCCTGGGATCAGACTCCACATTGGGTTCCACACTCAGCAGAGTCTGCTTATCCCTCTCCCTCTCCTCCTCCTTCCACTTGTGCTCTCTCTTTTGCTCTCTCTCTCTCTCTCAAATAAACAAGTAAATAAATAAATCTAAAAAAATTTTTAATGTAAATGGACCTGGAGAGGAGCAATTGATAAATGAGTTTGAGCTATCATTTTCCCCTTGGAAGAGGGCTTCAGAGCTTATGAAAGAGACTAAAGGGCTTGGAAGATTGAGAGGGAAGAGTAGGAGAGGGAGAGCTAAGGTGCATTCAGTTTCCAGGTTTCCAGGGTTGGCCTCTGATTGTGCTCCATGTCCTAGCAGGCTAGCAGGTTGCCAGGGTGACCTCACCCTCTCCAGCGCCCCTTCTCGATGCCAGCTATGAGTTCCTGCAACTTCACACATACCACCTTTGTACTTATTGGTATCCCAGGATTAGAAGAAGCCCATTTTTGGATTGGCTTTCCCCTGCTTTCAATGTATGTCGTGGCAGTGTTTGGAAATTGCATCGTGGTCTTCATCGTAAGGACAGAGCGCAGCCTACACGCTCCCATGTACCTCTTTCTCTGCATGCTGGCAGCAATTGACCTGGCCTTGTCAACATCCACCATGCCCAAGATCCTCGCCCTCTTCTGGTTTGATTCCCGGGAGATTACTTTTGATGCCTGCATTACCCAGATGTTTTTTATTCATGCTCTCTCAGCTATTGAGTCCACTATCCTGCTGGCCATGGCCTTTGACCGTTATATAGCCATCTGCCATCCACTGCGCCATGCAGCAGTGCTCAACAATACAGTAACAGCCCAGATTGGCATGGTGGCTGTTGTCCGTGGATCCCTCTTCTTTATCCCACTGCCTCTGCTCATCAAGCGGCTGGCCTTCTGCCACTCCAATGTGCTCTCTCACTCCTATTGTGTCCACCAGGATATGATGAAGTTGGCCTATGCAGATACGTTGCCCAATGTGATCTATGGTCTTACTGCCATACTGTTGGTCATGGGCGTGGATGTTCTGTTCATCTCCTTGTCCTATTTTCTGATTATACGAACGGTTCTACAACTGCCTTCCAAGTCAGAGCGGGCCAAGGCTTTTGGAACCTGTGTGTCACACATCGGTGTGGTATTAGCTTTCTATGTTCCTCTCATTGGCCTCTCAGTGGTACACCGTTTTGGAAACAGCCTTGATCCCATTGTGCATGTTCTCATGGGTGATGTTTATCTACTCCTGCCTCCTGTGATCAATCCCATCATCTACGGTGCCAAGACCAAACAGATCAGAACTCGTGTGCTAGCTATGTTCAAGATCAGCCACGACAAGGACCCTCAGGATGTGGGAAGAAGGTGATCATTACCATTCTACTTTCCCTTATCTTTAATGGCTTGACATAAGGATTTCCTAAAGCTAGCTTAATTCTAGTTATCTATAAGCGTATCATTGATTTTCTCTGCTGTGGTCTCCAAATTCTGCCTCTGCTTGCGGTGAAAGTTTGGAGGCTACCGTGATTTCTTTCAAAATGTTATTGATGTTATTGATAGTGTTACTGTACCAAAAGTCAAAATTAGAAAATCCACCAATGTTCCAATATGTAGTAAAAAAACATAAAGAAGAGTGACAAAAAATACAACTGGCTTTTTAACAGGGAAAAAATTATTCTACCTGACTAATAATCTGAGAAATAATATATTAAATCAACAATTAGATGGCATTTTTATCTATTAAATTCACAGTTTTTATTAATGAAAATTCACAATGTTGAAATATAAATGCATGACCATCAAAGGTGATGGTATGATTGACATATGTAGCAAGAATTTTTTTTAATTTTTTAATTTTTTATTAACATATAATGTATTATTAGCCCAGGGGTACAGGTTTGTGAATCATCAGGCTTACACATTTCACAGCACTCACCATAGCACATACCTTCCCCAGTGTCCATAACCCAACCACCCTCTCCCTACACACCTCCCCCCCAGCAACCCTCAGTTTGTTTTGTGAGATTAAGAGTCTCTTATGGTTTGTCTCCCTCCCGATCCCATCTTGTTTCATTTATTCCTTCCTTATCCCCCAAACCCCCCACATTGTAGCAAGAATTTTTTTTAAAGTCCTATGCTTTAATGCTATATTCTCACTTTTGGAAATCTATCCTAAAAAAGTATTCCTAAATGCAGAAATCAGGTTTCTCATAAAATATATTGATTACACAATTATTTAAAGAAATCATATTTAAAATACTAGGATATAATACATAAAAGTAAGAAATAGTAAACTCAAGTATGGCCCATTTATTTAATGGAATATTATGTGGAATAATCTATATAAAAGTAATATTGTGTAACCTTTAAATAATCTGCTATAAAATGAAAAATGCATATACTATTAAAAATAAACAATAAGGATACATGATTGAAATTAACTTGAAAAGCACCTATGCCTTGCCTTGAAGGAAATGTGCTCAAATTAATAGTGGCTCACTTAGGTTTTACTTTTTAAATTTCTTTTTTATGGAGGTCTTATTTAACTGACATGTAACTTTCCAAATGAAGAAAATGAAAGTGATAATTTACATAAAACAAAGCTTGTCACAGATCTCACTGCTGGTTTACTATGCATTATCTGGGAATTTATCTAAGCCCTACACAATAATGCCAATGAACAGGTCTTGAGTGCTTACCATGTTTTAGGCACTATGCTAAGTACTTCAGAGGTTTTATCTGATCTTCATGACAACTTTTTGGAGTAGATACCATTTTGACCCCCATTACAAGTGAGAGAAAGGAGGCTTTCATTAACAAGATAACTAAGCTGTACAGTTTGTGAGTGCTGTGCCAAGATTTGAAATTGAATTTGATAACCAAATACAGTCATTTAATTTTCATGTTATATTGCTTCCTGTTAACATCTGCCATTTATTTCCTGGACCTGTGCAAATTCTGTCTGCTCTCTGCTGTGTGACTTATAAAATGAATGACTATATTTGTGTTGAGAGATAACCCTGCCCTCATGAGCATCAAATCCAGAGAACTGTTCATGTTTTATAGCCACATTTCACATTCCACAGTCTGTTTCTTTCCAGATTAAGGAAAATATTTTTGTCTTTTTATATCTTACATCTTCTCAATCATATCTCCCTTTTTAAAGTATTTTTTGTACCTGTCAAACATTTTGAATGTCTGGGTTTTAACTTAGGTAAAAGATATAATAAAATTTTATTTTAAATTTTTCTGTTATGCCTACTGCTTTTATTTTATAGAATCCTATAAACTCAGATTTGAAGATACAGGAGGTTCCCTACTGCTTGTACAACTGTAAAGATGCTGAATGTATCAAGGTGGGATATTTCCTATTTTTTTTAAGATTTTATTTATTCATTTGACAGAGAGAGAAACAGTGAGAGAGGGAACACAAGCAGCGGGAGTGGGAGAGGGAGAAGCAAGCTTCCCTCAGAGCAAGGAAGGCTCTATCCCAGGACCCTGGGATCATGACCTGAGCTGAAGGCAGACGCTTAACAACTGAGCCACCCAGACACCCCAGGATATTTCCATTGTATTGTTGAACTCAGATCTCATGAGAAGCTGAAATCTGACTACAATCATTGGATTCCCTTAATAGCTTCACTGAACAAATCTTGTATGGCGGACTTGGGTGGATAAACCACGGGGGAGACTCCAACCTGTGGGTTCTTTCTTAGGGGAAGGAAACCTCAGACACTTAACCTCTCTTCTGAAGAAGGGCCCTCCTAGTATATATATCTGTGAATATCTAATTGTGATTAATAAAGTGGCCTCCAAAGTCATGCAGCTCATCAATGCTGATAGACTAGGCTGAGAGAAAGAGAGAAGATGGAGCAAATGGGTAACTTCCCTAAAGAAACAAAGAGATGCCTGTAGTCTGTAAAAGTAGAGATTCAGCTATCAGGACTCACCCCAAATAATGATGTTAGGACCTCATTTTATTAGCTTGAACCTCATTATGTCTCTCCCTACCACCTCCATCGTCTTCTATCTTCCTATGCATTACTCAGGAGGGTACTAAATCGTACCCTCCTGCCTACCTCCACATGCTTAAGAGCATGGCCAGGTTGACAATTTAATAAAGCTTGTATGTTTTGCTTTCAAGTCTCTCGCAGTATTCCAGCGCAGCCCAACTGCTCATATTTTTCCCATCTCCCCAACCCTTCCCTCTGCCCTAAGATTTTCATTTTTTTTCAATTAAACACTGCTTTCATTTTTTAAAGTTTCATTTTAATTCCAATTAGTTAACATACTGTTATGTCAGTTTCAAGTGTACAATAGTGTTTCAACACTTCCATACAAGATCCAATGCTCATCACAAATACATTCCTTAATACCCATTACCTGTTTCACCCATCCCCCCACCACCTCTCCTCTGGTAACCATCAGTTTGTTCTCTTTGGTTAAAAGTCTGTTTCTTGGCTTGTCTCTTCCTTCTCTTTTCCTTTGCTCATTTATTTTGTTTCTTAAATTCCACATATGAGTGAAATCATATGATATTTGTCTTTCTCTGACTGACTTGTGCTAAGCTAAATAAGATTTTCATTTTTTAAAAGTATTTCAGGGACACCTAGGTGGCTAGATTGGTTAAGCGTCAGACTCAGTTTCAGCTCAGGTCATGATGTCAGGGTCCTGGGATCAAGCCCAGAGCAGAGTCTACTTGTCCCTCTCCTTCCCCCTCTGTTCCTCCACCTGCCCCTGCCAAACAAAGAGAATATTTTTTAAAAAGTATTTCAAAGACTTGTTTGCCAATATTCATAGCAACACTATATTCATAATAGCCAAAAAAGTGGAAATGACCCAAGTGTTCATCAACAGAGAAATAGATAAACAAAAGACAGTAAATATATACAATGGAATATTATTCACATAAAAAGGAATAAAATTGAGACACATTTGACAATATAGATAAACCCTGAGAATATTATGCTAAGTAAAACAAGCTACCCACAAAAGAACAAATATTGTGTGATTCCATTTATACGAAATATGTAGAACAGGCAAATTCACAGAGATAGAGAGTAGAATAGAGGTTACCAGGGGCTGGGGAGGGGAGGATAAGGTGTTATTTAATGAGTACATAGTATCAATTTGGACTGATTAGGAAGTTTTAGACATGGATAGTGGTGGATTGCACAACAATGTACAACTTAATGCTACTAAATTGCACATTTGAAAATTATTAGAATGGCAAATTTTATGTTATATTTATTTTACAACAATAAAAAATCACCAAAGGAAAAAGGTGAAATTTTCACTATCATTATCGGATTTTTTTTTTTTTTTTATCAAGAACATGTTAAGGAGAGGCTGGTGGATCAGTCAATTAAGCATCTTACTCAATTTCAGCTCAGGTTGTGATCTCAGGGCCATGAGATAGAGCCCCATGTTGGGCTCAGGACTCAGTGCTGAGTCTGCTTAAGATTCTTCCCCCTTCCTTCTCCACCCCACTCTGTTCCTCTCCCAGCTCAAACTCTAAATAAATAAATAAACTTTAAAAAATTTGAAATGATTATATTTTGATTATACTGGGTTAAAGAAAACGCCCTTTTATAAAAGTACCTATGGGTACTTTTACCTCTTTGGGATTATATTTAATCTTTGAGATCCTATTTAATCTTCTGTATTAAGGGAGGGAAAGAGCCATAGTATGGGATTTATGAGCTCTGAACTGTAGTTCCTATTCTGCCTCTAGGTGGGTGACCTTGTCTAATAAACATAATCTCTCTGAATTAACTCTATAAAACATAGTGATTAAATTAGATGATCTCTAAATTCCAACCTATTTTGAATATTATACAAACAATTCCAGAGGGCCTACAAACCTGGAACCCTGCAGGGACTCTTGGAAGCAGCCTTCTGCCTCACATATGAAAGTCAAGCCCCTTCCCTGAGGCCACACCTGCTATTTTCCCAAATATAGTATTTATCAACTTGATCTCCTACCCCTGATTCTTCCATTAAGGCCCTTCCAAATCTCAAAACTGCTCCACAAAGATGGGGATTTTCCACCCCAGAAAATATTCACAAACTCTCTATAAAAGGCAGCTCAATCCAATAGAAAAAGCAAACAGTTCTGACTCATCAAGTCAATTCACCCTCTGTGAGGCTTCTTTTTCCTCCTCTGTTTATTAGGGATGATAACAGTAGCTACCCCTCAGGATTTTATGAGAATTATGTGCAACAAACCACACATAATCCTTAGCACAGAATTTAGTACATAGTAGGAACTCACTAAATACTCATTATTACCATAGAGGGGGTAGCGGGTGATACTCCCTGCCTCACAGTGATATTGAGGAAATAGAGATGTGAGTTTCTGCCTGTGGCAAACAAACCACTGATTTTTCTTAAATACTCATCTAATCATTAGCCTGGAAGCTTGGAGTTCTCTCTCTCTCTCACCTATACCAGGACTAAGTGTGGTGAATGGGGGAAGTAAGATTCAACTGGGATTCAAATGGGATTGAAATGACTGATCTTACACAAAAAAGGAAGAAAAACAACAGAAGGCCATAGTTTTAAAAGTTGTCCCAGGAAAATGCCATTGCATTCTAGAAAGTGGCAAACTAAAGTGGGTATTCTGGCCATTGCTTATTCCTGGTTCACATGGACCACAGTCCTGGGAGAGTATTTGCTTTCTGGTTCCCATTGATCTGGAAAGGCTTCCAAGAGGAGGCCCTCTGGGAACTTGGGGAGGTGAGTCAACTCATAGAGGTGGTCCCAAGCAGCGCATGCTGTGAGAGGCCTCTGGGTCTTAAGCAAATGCTCACTGAAGTAAGAGTGTCTTTCCCAGTGAACAAGGATCTCCAGGGACTGAGGATCATAAAAACACTGCCCTGTTCCCAGTCATGTTTATGTTGGCCTGGTCAGTGGAGGGCACTTGTTTAGGTAGCCAATTCCCCTTGAGAGACAGAGTCTGAGGTTGCCCGATAAGCAGGACAGCTCCCATCCCCAGTAATTTCATTTGACCCTCTCTGAGCAGCAAATCATTTACTCCAAACAGGATTGACAAGAAATAAGGACAGAACATAAATTTGTTTGTTTCTGGGGACAGACATTCCCCTAAGCTTTTTTTGGTTTTGTTTTGTTTTGTTTTGTTATTAGAAGAAAAGATTCACTGTCAATATATATTTACGACCAGAGATTCGCATCACATATCTGAGATTCTTTCCAATGCTGATCACCACAAATTCTCCCAGCCTAGGCCAAAATTCATGCCCAACTTCCATTTTTATATCATTCAAAGTTAAATATTCAAGAATCATTTATAATATTCTGGGCCCTATAAAAGGTGAAAATAATACAAAATAAACAATAGTGGGTATTACAGTGAACATCAGATAATATTCAAAAAACAAGAGATAACAAGTGTTGACAAGGATGTAGATAAAAGGGAACACTTGTACATTTTTGGTGGGAATGTAAATTGGTACAGTCACTATGAAAAACTAAATGAAGGTTACTCAGTAAATTGAAAACAGGACTGCCATATAAGATTAAGCAATTTCACTTCTGTCTGAATATATACCCAAAGGAAATGAAATCATTATCTCAAGGAAATACCTGTACTCCCATATTCATTGCAGGTATTAATCCCTATAGCTAAGATATGGAAACAAGAAAAGGATGGAATATTTAGCCTTAAAAAAGAAGGAAATCCTGCCATTTGCAACAAGATGGAGGAATCTGATGGGCAAGATGCTACACGAAATATTCGAGATAGAGAAAGATAAACACTGCAGAGTACCACTTATATGTGTAATCAAGAAGACAACAAGTCAAATTCATAGGAACAGAAAGTAGAATGGCTGTTGCCAGAGGCTGTGGATGGGGAAATATGGAAAAAGAATATGGTAAAAGAATATAGACTTTCAGTTATAAGAAGAATGAATTTTGAGGATCGAAGTATAACATGGTGACTATAGTTGATAATACTGTATTGGTTAATTAAAATTTGATGAGAGAGTAGAACTTAAATGTTCTCAGAAAAAAAAAGAAAAAAAAGTAAAATAAGTATGTGAGAAGATGGATGTGTTAATTAACTCAAAGGTGGGAATCCTTTCACAATGTATATGGTTACGAAATCATCACATTATAGCCTTTAAATATATTACAAAGTTATTTGTTAACTGTACCTCAATGCATATGTAAACTAACTCAAAATTGACCACTGACTTGAATGTAAAAAAAAAAATTTAATGTAAGCATAAATCTAAAACTTTTAGAAAAATTTAGGAGAAAATCTTCAGGATAGAGGGCAAAGTATTCTTAGCCTTAACACCAAAAGTGTGATTCCTCTAAGGAAAAATTGACGAAGATTTATTAAAACTAAAAAATGTTTCTGAGTCAAAGACTCAGTTAAGAGGACAAAGAAACAACAACAACAAAAAAAAAACAGTGGGAAAATATATTCGCAAATTACATATCTAAGAAAGGCCTGGTATCTAGAACAGATAAAGTACTCTGAAAACTCAACTAGAAAAAAGCCTAATTAGAAATAGGCAAAAGACATGGAAAGACATTTTGTGGAAAAAGAAACAGATGCAAATGGACATGGAAAAATTCAAAGTTATTAGCTAGGAGGAAATAAAAACTACAGTGAAATATCACTATGCATCTATCAGAATAGCTTGCTTGTTCTTTTTTTTTTTTTTTTTTTTTTTAAGGTGAAAACATCAAATGCTGGCAAGGATGTGGGGAAACTGGATCTCTCATACACTGCTGGTTGAAATGTAAAACGGTATAGCCAGCCACTCTAGAAAATATTTTGGCAGTTTCTAAAAATACTAAACATGCAACTAACATATGGCTGAGCATTTGTACTCCTGGGCATTCATCCCAGAGAAATGAAAAGATGTTCACCAAAAGTTTTCACGCAAATGTTTATAGCAGCTTTATGCATAATAGCCCAAAACTGGAAACACAGATGTTCTTCAACAGGAGAATGGTTAAACAAACTGGTACAACAAGGCCCTATAAATACTACTCAGCACTTACAAGAAATGAACTCTTCACACACAGAATAAGCTGGCTACATCTCCAGATAATGATGCAGTGGGGTTAAAAAAAAAAAAAGATTACATATTGTATGATTTCATTTATATGACATTCCTGAATAGAACACATTAGTGATTGTCAGAGGCTAAACGGGGGATGGGAGGGAGAAGAGTGGATGGGGCTATAAAAGGACAACATGAGGGATCCTTGTGGCACTGGAAGTATTCTGTATCTTCTCTGTAGCGATGTCAATATCTTTATTTTGATACTGCACTACTGTTTTGCTAGATGCTACCCTTGGAAAAATTGGGTGAAGGGTATATGGGATCTCTATATTAAATATTATAACTGCATGTGAATCTACAAACATCTCAAAATAAAAAGCCAAAAAAGAAAATCTTAAAGAGTTGACAAGGTTGGAAGATGGTGTTGGAGTAGGAGGGCCCTAAATGCACCTCATCCCACTAACACAACTTGGTAACTATCAAATCATTCTAAATACTGCAGGAATCGACCTGAAGGCTAGCAGAACAAACTTCACAACTAAAGCTGGAGAAGAGGCAACACTGAAGAAGGTAGGAAGTGCAGAGACATGGTTTGGGAGAGAAACAGATCATGGCTAGGGGAGCCACAGTCACAGAGAAGGGCGAGAGACAGACTAGCACAGAGAGGAGCACATAAGGAAAATGAATCCCCATAGCAGCTGGCTTAGAAAGCGAGAAAGCGGCTACATTTCATGAGTTCCTGCAACCAGTGGGTCTTAAAACGTGGAGTTTTAAAGGCCAGTGTGTTTGTCTTGGTAAGAGACTGGAGGGCGCTGGGGGTATTCTTAGAGAGGAGACAAACAACCCACAGACATACAACATGGAAACAATGATCTGAAGAGTGCCTAGGGCACACAGTGGGAAGGTTATTTGCTCTTCTCAGTGCATATCCAAGAGAGACAGCAATCAAGGGGAGACCCCTTGAGAACTGGTCAGCACCCTTTCCCTCCCATGCCCCTCAGCATAAGCACTAGCCACCAGTGGGAACCAGCACAGTGCTGACACTCAACGCTTGCTTACTCCAGCAGAACCACTCCTCCCAGTCATGCTTGCCTCAGTCCCAGAATGAGGACCACTTTCCCCACAAGACCTGCCCAAACCCCTACTCACACCTTATCTTCCAAAAAGTGTTTTTTCAGAGCTATGGTTTCTGTGGGTGGGGCAACAGGTATGATTTCACAAACAGACAAGAACTCACCTAGTTAAAATGCACCACATTCAGGCCAGGAACCAAACATTGCCCACAACAGACAAAGAGAACCTCTGCAGATGACTGGCCTAAAGGATAGATGGGCCAGGACACAAGAGCAGAGCACATGCAGTGCACAATGGAAACACTCATAGAAGTGTCCCAACAGGGGACACTATACTGCAGGGCACTAGAGGACCTCTTCTTCAGGATAGAAAGTCTATCAAGAAGGCAAAACAATTGTAAATAGTTATACACCCAAATGGGAGTACCCTGATACATAAAACAGTTAATTATAAACATAAAGGAGCTCAGGACGCCTGGGTGGCTCAGTGGGTTAAAGCCTCTGCCTTTGGCTCAGATCATGACCCCAGGGTCCTGGGATGGAGCCCCATGTCTGGCTCTCTGCTCAGCAGGGAGCCTGCTTCAGCCTGCTTCCCTTCCTCTCTCTCTGCCTACTTGTGATCTCTCTCTGTCAAATAAATAAATAAAATCTTTAAAAAAAAAACATAAAGGAGCTAATCAATAAGAATACAGTAACAGTAGGGGACTTTAACACTCCACTGACATCAATGGAACAAAAAAAAAATCAATGAGGAAACAAAGTGGCTTTAAATGACACACTGGAACAGCTGGGTTTGATACATTCAGAACACTCCATCCTAAAAAAAAAAAGCAGAATATACAATTTTTCTAGTGCACACAGAACATTTTCCAGAAGAGATCACATATTAGCCCACAAAACAAGCTACAACAAATTTAAGATCACAGTCATACCATGCATCTTTTCTGATCACAGTGCTATGGAAGTAGAAGTCAACCACGAGAAAAAAATCTAGAAAGAGCACAAATACATGCAGGTTAAATAACATGCTACGAAACAATGAATTGATCAACCAGGAAATAAAAGAAATTAAAAAGTACATGGAAACAGATGGAAATGAAAACATGATGGTCCCAAATCTTTGGGATGCAGAAAAGTGGTTCTAAGAGGGAAGTTTATAGCACTACAAGCCTACCTTAAGAAGTAAGAAAAATATCAAATAAACAACCTAACCTTACATGTAAAGGACCCAGAAAAAGAAAATTAAACAAAACCTTAACCCAGCAGAAGTAAGGAAATAATAAAGATTAGAGAAGAAATAAATGATATACAAACAACAAAACAAACAAACAAAAGAGAGTAGAACAGATCAATCAAGCAAGGAGCTGGTTCTTTGAAAAAGTAAAATTGATAAACCTCTAGCCAGACTGACCAAGAAAAAAAAGAAAGGACTAAAATAAATAAAATCACAATAAAGGAGAAGAAATAACAACCAACAGCACAGAAATACAATTATAAGAGAATATTATGAAAAACTGTATGTCAGCAAATTGCACAACCTAGGAAAAAAATGAATAAATTCTTGGAAAATAAACCACCAAAACTGAAGCAGGAAGAAATAGAAAATTTGAACAAATAACCAGTAAAGAAATTGAATCACTAATCAAACACCAAAAGTCCAAGACCAGATGGCTTCACAGGGGAATTCTACCAAACATTTAAAGAAGAGTTAATACCTATTCTCAAATTTTTCCAAAAATAGCAATGGAAGGAAAATTTCCAAATTCATTCTATGAAGGCAGCATTACCCTGATACCAAAACCATATAAAGACTCTACTAAAAAAGAACTACAGACCAATATCCCTGATGAACATAAATTAAAAAATCTTCAACAATATAATGGTGAACTGAATTCCACAATACATTTAAAAAAAATCACTCACCACAATCACATGGGATTTATTCTTGCATTGCAGAGTGGTTCAAAATTTGTAAATCAACTAACACATCAATAAGAGAAAGGAAAAGAACCATATGATCATTTCAACAGATGCAGAAACAGCATTTGACAAAGTAAAACATTCACTCATGATAAAAACCCTCAACAATGTAGGTTCAGAGGGAACATACCTCGACATAAGGAAGGTCATTTGTGAAAAACCTACAGCTAATATAGCTTAGCTATAGAGAAAAGCTGAGAGGTTTTCCCCTAAGGTCAGGAATAAGGCAAGAATGTCCACTTCTATTCAATACTCCCATTCAACATAGTACTAGAAATCCTAGCCACAGAAATCAGACCAAAAAGAAAAAGAAAAAAGGCATCCAAATCAGTAAGGAAGAAGTAAAACTTTCACTAATTGCAGGTGACGTGATATGCCAGCAAAAAACTGCTAGAACTGATAAACTAATTTAGTAAAGTTGCAGGATAAAAAAAAAATCAATGTATAGAAATCTGCTGCATTTCTTTTTTATTATAAGATTTTTTTAAATTTAAATTCAATTAATTCAATAATTAATTAATTCATAATGTATTAATTCATAATGTATAATGTATAATTAATAATGTATAATGTATAATTAATATGTAATGTATCATAATACATTACATATTAATGTTATATATAATAATGTATAATGTATAATTAATTCAATAATGTATTATTTGTGTCAGGAGTACAGGTCTGTGATTCATCAGTCTTATATAATACCCAGTGCTCATTACAATTCTGTTGCATTTCTATACACCAATAATGAAGCAGCAGAAAGAGAAATCAAGAAAACAATCCCACTTATGATGGCACCTAAAATAATAGCATGCCTAGGAATAACCCTAACCAAAGAGGTAAAAAACCTAAACTCTGAAAACTATAAAATATTGAGGAAGAAGTTAAAGATGACACAAAAAAATGGAAAGACAATCCATGCTCATGGATTAGAAGACCAAATATTGTTCAAGTGTCTATACTACTTAAAGCAACCTATACATTTACTACAATCCTTATCAAAATGCCACCAGCATTTTTCACAGAACTAGAACAATTCTAAAATTTGTATAAAACCATAGAAGACCCCAAATAACCAAAGACAACTTGAAAAAGAAAAGCAAAGCTGGAGGCATCACAATTCCAGACTTCAAGTTACATTACAAAGCCTTAGTAATTAAAACAGTATGGTATTAGTGCAAAACCACACACATAGATCAATGGAACAGAATAGAAAACTGAGAAATAAACCCACAAATATATGGTCAGTTAATCTTCGACAAAGCAGGAAAAAATATCCAATGGGAAAAAGACAGTCTCTTCAACAAATGGTATTGGGAACCTGGACCACTTTGTTACATCATACACAAAAATAAGTTCAAAATGGATCAAAGACCTGAATATGAGACCTGGAAACAACAACAACAACAAAAAATCCTAGAAGAGAGCCCAGGCAATAATTTCTCTGACATTGGCCATAGCAACTTTTTTCTAGATATGTCTCCTGAGGCAAGGGAAACAAAAGCAAAAGCAACTATTGAGACTTCATCAAAATAAAAAACTACTGCACGGTGAAGGAAACAATCAAGAAAACTAAAAGACAACCTACAGAATTTGCAAATGAAAAGGGTTAGTATCCAAAACTTATAAAGAACTTATGAAACTCAACATCCAAAAAACAAATAATCCAATTTTAAAATAGGCAGAAGACATGAACAGACATTTCTCCAGAGAAGCCATCTAGATGGCCAACAGACACATGAAAAGATGCTCATCATCACTTATCCTCAGGGAAATACAAATCAAAACTGCAATATCACCTCACACCTGTGAGAATGGCAAAAAACAAAAACAAAAGCAAAAAAAAAACAAAAAACATAAGAAACCACACATGTTGGTGAGGATGTAGAGAGAAAGGAACACTCTTGCCCTGTTGGTAGGAATGCAAACAGGTGCATCCACCGTGGAAAACAGCATGGAGATTCCTCAAAAAGTTAAAAGTAGAGCTACCCTAAGATCTAGCAATCATACTACTGGGTATTTACCCAAAGAACACAAAAACACTAATTCAAAGGGATACATGCACCTAATATTTATACCAGTGTTATTTATAATAACCAAGATATGGAAGCATCCCAAGTGTCCATTGATTGATGAATGGATAAAGAAGATGTGATGTGTGTGTGTGTGTGTGTGTGTGTGTGTGTGTGTGTGTGTGTGTAATAAAATAGTACTCAGCATAAAAAAAAAAATGAAATCTTGACATTTGGAACAACATAGAAGGAATTTGAGAGTATAATGCTAGGCAAAGTAAGTTAAATACCATATGATTTCACTCCTATGTGGAATTTAAGAAACAAAACAAATAAGGAAAGGATAGAGAGAGAAAGAGATCAAGAAACATACTCTTAATTATAGATAACAAACTGATAAACCAATGATTACCAGAGGGGAGGTGGGGGGATGGATGAAATAGGTGATGGGGACTAAGGAGAGCAGTTGTCATGATGAGCACCAGGCCTTGTACGGAATTGTTGAATCACTATATTATACACCTGAAACTAATATAACACTGTATATTAACTACCTGAAATTTTTAAAAAAATGTAAGAAAACTAATTAAATAAATAATGAAAAATATCTTAAAAGAGTCTTAGGTTACATGTTATGGCAGTCAAAAAAAATTTTTTTTTTAACCATATGTGATGGGCACACAACAAAGAAGTGGTTAGAAGATGGAGAGGAGGCTGACATGAAGCACCATGTCCCATTAAATGGTCTCCCTGGCAGGACATAGATGTAGGAATGGAAGTGAGTAAGAGCAGATGGGTTGACCAAGAACCTTAGAGAAGGCACACGTGATGGCCTCCATTTCCCATGGGAAGTCAGGAGCAATGTCAAATAAGCTGCTAGGAGAAGAGATTGGCAGGTTGAGTAAAGAGCTTGAGAAGAATGGTGACAATTTAAAAACTGAAAGAAATTACAGAGTGATGCAGAAGTCTCAGCTCAGGCTAATGACCATAAATCATTTTGATAAAAGATTTCAAAGGTGTGTGATTTTTTTCCCCCTAAGTTTGTTTATCCTCTCAGGGGGAGTAAGGTAGATAGGCTGGGCCCAGTTCAGCTGGGAGAGGGCAGCTAAAATCAAAGAGGAGAAAGGTCAGTGTATCCCTAGAAAGCAACTGCAGGTGAATGACCACAGTCCAAATCAACTGAGGTATGAGCTGAGGTGAATTTGTGGCAGAACTCTCCAGAAAGTGAGAAAGAATGGAGACAGAGCTTGTATATGGTGAGGAAAACGGAGCAAGAATTCAAACCCTAGCCTGCCTGGTTCTGTAGTACATATTCTTTCCACTGTCCAAGTTCCCTCCTTTTTGAACTTTGATTCAGCCCTAGGCTGAGTGTGAGAAGAATCTGTGCCAGCGCCCCCCCCCTTATTGTTTAGTTCTTTCAAACACTTCCCCTGATTCCAAAGCTAGCCTTAACTTTTCCATTCCCCAGGGATCTGGGCAGAGTCACTCCATAGTGGCCCAAACCTGGCCTCCCCTAGAGATAAGCACTGCTGCCAAGATGTCCCTGTGTAATGAGATAAAACTCAATCCCTCTGCCACAAAGACCTCCTGGGCTCTTGCAGGATGTCAAGTGGCAGGGCAACCTGGAACAATAGCCAGGGTGAGTAAACTGTGGCCTCATCACATCCCCTTCTCCACTTCCCAGACGGGTGACTGCCAGCACCTTAGCCTCAGATGTAGATAACAGTGGGAAGAGTCAGCAAATAACACAGAAGAAAGAGAAATAATCAGTCTTGGACCATGAGAAATACTAGTCCTATCTCCTACTTGGAGAAGAGGGCCTGAAGGAGGCTACCTATCTGAGGTTCAGGGAGTTTAAAGCTCAGACCACATTCCAGGGAGACAGATCCTTTAGAGCCAAGTTCTCTTCCCATCTGGCATTCCGAGATCATTTGACCTCTGGTTCAGCATCTCAGCTATCCTTCTTTTTGTCTAGACTGGCATTTCTCCACGGGCATTCTCTGTCACACTGGTCTGGCTTCCCATAGTGGCCTACGGTGGTACAGAGAATCCTGATTACCATGACTCTGTGAACCAAGTGGTGAAAGAGAGCTGGGAAGTCTCACCTTTCCTCAATTCCCTTGTTTTCAATACTGTCCATCTTTCCTTTCTGTCTGGCATCTCAGTCCAGAACCTTGCTGGGAGAATTTTTCCAGAAAGTAACCTGTCTTCTGTAAGAATGGAAGGGACAGGAGAAGGAATCATATAGCTGCTCCCTAGAAAATCATCCTGTTTTCAATCCCATTTCTTACTCTTGCTTTTATCAACTCTAACTCCCTAGTTCTTTTGAAGTGGATATGTGGCATAACCCCCTCTCTACAAACTTAATCTTCTATTTCTGCCAGTTTCTTTCCATTCTTCTTATGATTGCTCCTCATCCGTGATATTGTTGGTATACCTTATATCCCATCCTGCTCTTCTGCCACTGTCAGATAATATATTTTTAAAATTTTTGCTATCATTTAAATGAGATTTTGGAGAGAGTAAATGTTTGTGTGCAATTCACCATGTTTAATTAGAAATCTCTTCCCATTAAATGTTGTTATTTTTACAGAGTAAAACTGTTGATTTATTCATATTTTATTATGAAAAATAATAAAATCCTCTCTCAAAATTAGAGAGGACAAACTTGATCTCTATATACCTACACCTAGCTACCAAAATCATAAGCTCATAGCCTCTCTTGGTAGCTTGGCACTACACAATTCCTACCACAGGTGGTCCCCACTTCCCCAATTATTTTGAAGTCAATATAATGTCTTATTTTATAAATATTTTCAAATCTTAAAACACAGCCATAGTATTATACCTATTATATTATAATCACTGGCATCAGCTATTATAATCACACACACACAAAAAAGATAATCACCAAGAATTCAACCCGTATTTAAATTTCCGCAATTATCCAGTAAAAGTATTTCTGAATGCTAGTTTGCTTACTTTTTTTTTAAGATTTTTTTTTTTTTGACAGAGATTACAAGTAGACAGAGAGGCAGGCAGAGAGAGACAGGAGGAAGCAGGCTCCCTGCTGAGCAGAGAGCCTGACGCAGGGCTCGATGCCGGGACCCTGAGATCATGATCTGAGTTGAAGGCAGAGGCTTAACTCACTGAGCCACCTAGGCGCCCCATAGTCTGCTTACTTTTTATATTTGATTTGCTCAAAGATCCTAACAAGGTTTGTCCATTGCATTTGGTTGATATGAATCAAGTCTCTCTTAATCTGTAGGTTTTCACCCTTTTTTAAAATTTTCTTATAATTTATTTACGGAAGAAACTGAAATTTTGTCCTGGAAGCTTTGTTTTTGTTGTTTGGATTTTTCTCATCACATTTCCTGGTGTCTTTAAACGTATCTGCTTGCCTGGTGTCTCCTATATTCTCTATAAACTGGTAGATAGGAGACAGGCTTGTTAACCTAGTAAAATACAGTGTCTAGTTTTCTCTCATTTGTGATAATATCAGCCCCTGATGATTTTTCTGCCATTATTTCATTGGGTTTGTTAAAAAGTATTACGTCAGTTCTATTACTTTTTGTTTTTAATATTTTATATATTTATTTGAGAGAAAGAGAGCACAAGTAGGCGGGGGCAGGGTAGAGGGAGAGGGAGAAGCAGACTCCCTGCTGAGCAGGGAGGCCAACGCAGGACTCCATCCCAAGACCCCAGGATCATGATGACCGAGCCACCCAGGCACCCAGTTCTATTACTTCTTAATAACTGGAATGCTTCTGTGGAGAGAAGCTTTCCACCTTCAGTTCCTTTCTTTACACCATGCTACAATTGTAGAAGAAAAGTAGGTTATTTGTCAGTTTTCAGAATACTCAATGCCTAGCCTTGCTGACCTCGTACTTACACATACACTAGCTAGCCTTAACTCTCTCTCTCTCTCTCTCTCTCTCTCTCTCAGTGTGTTTCGATCTGTAGCAGTTATTATTTTCACTGATGCTTGGTTGACCCATATCTGGCAAGTGGGAGACTCTCTGAGATGACTTTCTTTGTCTTTTAAAAATAATCTCAGTTGTCTTTAGTTCCCTGTTTTCTACTATTAAAAGATATCCAAGGTCATTTGGTGTATTTCCAGGGGAAGGCTTATCATCCATTTATGAAATTGGGGGAAAGGGCATTTAGAGACCACATCTAAGCATTAGGTGTGTTCCTTGCTACTGAAATCTCTTATTTGGTTTGGTTTGTAGCTATTTTCTGTAAATAAAGCTAGAAGATATGTATTATTTAAAGGAGAAATATCTCTTGAGCTTACTCTGATATTCCCAAGTTGATATTCTCAGTTTCATGATTACAGCATTTTAACTAACTTGTTTGAATTTACATACACATCCTCCATTCTTACCCTGAAAATTTTGCTTCCCAAATGCACTAAAATAATGACTCAAATGATGTATCTTATACTAATAATAGCCCATATTATAATAATAATACAAATATATTGACTTGTATTTTTTTCCTTTTCCACCTGAATAATATCTAAATATATTAAGAATGTGTAGATTACATCAATTTTTCTGCAACTCTCTATGAACTTTGATCCTTTCTTTATAGTCTAGTGGTCTTAAGAGATTTCTGAGATAAGTGGTAATTTTTTTCATTTTGAGATTCATTGCTTTTATCAGAGCACCTCTATAATTTTTGTTTATCCTTACAATTCAATTACCATACTTAAATACATATATATTTGCTTATTGGTTTTATTTCCTAGTACTTGACAAAAACTTTAGTGTATACATTTTTTTCAATTTTCAGAAAAATATTTTATGACATATTTTAGTACCTTTCTGGTTTTCATTTTTATTTTACTCTTCTTCAGGAATAGCTATTATGTTTAAAATTCTACTATTTATTTAGCATCTTTATTATAGACTAATTACTTTTTATCATTGTTTGCATTTAATTATATTTCATTATTTTCAATACTGTTCTCTATCTTTGAGTATGTTATTTTCTTTGGTTTACCATTTTGATGTTCACTTTCTTTTTTATTACCAACTCATTTTTATACCTTAATATCAAATATTTTAATTTGGTTCATGATTTCTTTCACTTATTTACAAATTTTTATCCATAATTTTCTTCTCCTTCCTTAATAATTCCTTATCTCAAAGAGTATTTTTACATACCTTTAACATGTCTTATCCTTTTTAATTTTTACATAATATGTCTGCACAAATTCTACGTTGGAATTTTCTGTTACTCATTTTTGAATGGGGTGGGCTCTACCAGGAATTAATATTTATCCAAAATATGTCTGAGAGAGAAGAAATGGAGGATGACAGAACTGATACTGTCAAAACTTTATTTCATTATATTCTCTTTTAAATATTCTACTAGAATATGTGCAATCTGTTTTAGAGACCCAATTCTGTCATCTCCCTCAAAGGAAAAAAAATGGTCATTCTTAACTTCAGAGTAAGTTGATTACATTGGTAAGATATAGCATAACTGTACACCTAGGCTTCATAGTAAAACACCTTTCAGCTCTCAAATTTATTTTTGATAGGTTTTTTAAATCTTTGCTAAAAAATAATTCATTGACTGTTGCCCTTATGTAGTTTTTATTGACCTATTTTAGAGGGGTTTTTGGTGTTGCTCTTTGGTTTTTTTTGCTTATTTACTTATCTGTTTAGAAATTTAAAGGTGAATCCAAGAAAAGAAAGATAAGAAGCCCATGTTATCAACCCTTTAGTCTTCTATCATATATTTGCAATTTACTTCCATGAGACCATTGTTTCTTGTTTAAAATAAAGCACTTTTTATTAGGCTTTTTAGGATCAACTCATATTCTTAAAGAAAACACTGCTTTCTTCAAAATACAAAGAAATCAGTGTTTCACATTATAAAATGAGACTGTTGTAGACAATAGATTTAAATTAGAGTTATTCTTTAGTTGGCTTTTAGGTGGAGTACATTTTTAAATCTCTTTAAGCTGCATATTTGCTAACATGTAGGAACTCATGTCACCTAATATCAGAGCTACTCTATTTTCCATTGATTTTGTCCTTATTTTTCTTCCCAGACTGAAGACGCCACATCTTCCTGGATACCTCAACTACTTTCCAAAGATGCTGCCTTCCCAGTCCTATGTCAATATCTCCTTCTTCCAGCCACATGCCTTCCTGATGATTGGCATCCCAGGGCTGGAGGCTGTTCATGGATGGATCTCCATCCCCTTCTCCGCCATGTACATGGTGGCCCTCACTGGAAACTGCCTGATCCTCTTGGCTATAAGGAGAACTCCCAGCCTGCACCAGCCCATGTACTACTTTCTGTCCATGCTGGCCCTCACCGATGTGGGCCTCACTCTGTCCACACTGCCCACCACCCTGGCTGTGCTCTGGTTTGACCATCGGCTCATAGGTTTCAATGCCTGCCTGGTCCAGATGTTCTTCCTCCACTCTTTCTCTGTGGTGGAGTCATCGGTGCTCCTGGCCATTTCATTTGACCGCTTTGTAGCCATCTCCAACCCTCTTCGCTATGCAACTATCCTCACCAATAGTGTCATCATTAGGATTGGGTTGGCCATTGTGGCTCGAGCCACTGTATCCCTCTTTCCTGGGCCCTTCTTACTGAAGTGACTGAACTATTGCCCTGATAAGAACCTTCTGTCCCATTCCTTCTGTTTCCATGCAGATGTCATGAAACGGGCCTGTGCTGATATTACTGTCAACATCCTTTATGGGCTCTATGTAGTTTTATCCACAGTGGGTGTAGACTCCTTGCTTATCATCCTGTCCTATACCCTTATTCTTCATACAGTGATGGGCCTAGCCTCTCCCAGGGAGCGTGTCCGGGCCCTAAACACATGTGTGTCTCATATATTAGCTGTTCTGATTTTCTATATCCCCATCATAGGAGTGTCAATGATCCACCGTTTTGGGAGGCACCTGCCTCATATTGTACATGTTCTCATTGCCTATGTGTACCTGGTGGTGCCCCCTGTGCTCAACCCCATCATCTACAGTGTGAAATCCAAGCCCATCAGGGAGGCCATGTTCAGAATGCTGAGAGAGAAGAGGCAAGGCTAATGAAACCAAGAAACAACTGCAGAATCTGAGGGAAAATATGGCCAGTCTTATGTCCAGAAACCCCTTACTCAGATCCCTGACCCAGACACATTATCAAGAGTATGACAACTGGATACTGTCAGATTGATGGGTGACAAACAGTCTTCTTGATTCTTTCCTGCACTTATTAACTTCAGCTTTTTAATTCAGTTTTCACTTGTACAAGAGACTCTGTGCTCATTACTAGGGATAGTAAAATGAATTATACATGGTCTTGTCCCTCTGTTGCAGGACAGAAGCTTCTAAATACACAATCAAGTCAAGTGTAATAAGGCTATGATAGGTACACACAAAGTGCTACAGGAACCTGGAAGAGGGTTTCCTGTCTCATCAAGAGGAAATGGGAAAGGAGTCAGGGAGGAAGGATGAAAGGTGAGTAGGAGTTTGTCACACGGAAAAGGTGGGGAAGGGGAAGGCATACCTAATAAAGGGGAAAGAATGTAAAACACAAAAACACTGAGGTGTGGAGCACCAGGGTGGTCAGTTGGTTAAGTGACCCACTCTTGATTTGGGCTCAGGTCATGATCTCAGGGTCCTGAGACTGAGCCCACCTAGGCAGGCTCCATGCCAGCAGGGAATCTGCTTGGGATTCTCTTTCCCTCTCCCTCTCCCACTCCACCACCCCTCTAACATAAATACATAACTCCTTAAAACAAAACATTGAGGTGTGGAACTATCTGGTGTGTTTGTGGAAAGGTAAGTAGTCAGTCAGATGTGGCTCCTCATAATCTGTGCGTGTTGGAGGGAGAAGGACAGGAGATGAGATAGAAATGATGAGCGTACTTTGTGCTCCTTGGGGCCTTTCAGACCTCAGGGATACATCTGCCCTCATTCCTTTTTTAAGAGTCAGCCATGGGAAGCCTACTGCTTTGTAAAAGTTACACAGGTTTAACTGTGTGTTACAAGTTAGAAAAGTGAAAGTGGAGAAAAAGAATGCAAGGAACACATTTAAGAGACTGTTGTAACAGTCTAGGAAAAAGAGAAGGGAAGCTAAAGATAAGCTAATAATGGGGAAATTAGATGTATTCTTAAAATCTTATCTCTATAGTTCTCTTCTTTGTCCTCTGAAAATGCCAGAAGCCATGAGCAATGCTAGGGCCCACATACTGGTTTTAAATACCATTGCCCACCCTAAATAACCTAAAATCCTTGGAGCAATGACTAATCCTAGGTATGAAGCAGAAAAAAATCATAAAATGATACTGGAATAGTTTATGCCCTGGAGAAATAAAGAACACAAAAACAGTAAGGTCATGTAGAAAAAATACACAGAAACTGATTTAAAGAGGCTACCAGTGGCTCTAGATGGGTCAAATAGAACATTAAAACTAATTTTGATAGCAAACAGTTACAACAAATTGAATTTTTAAAGAAAGTGTGAGTCCATAGTGATATTTAAGACAAAGAGGGAGAAAAGAATGAAAAAAGAACTCTTCTTTAGAAAGTACTGATAGATTTAGAAAATTACCTTTTGCAGTTTTTAATGTAATTTAAAATTAATCAAAAAAGGCTGAAAAGATATTGGGAAAAAATATTCACACAGTCTCAAAGTATCACTGCACACACTATTTACTAAATAGTAAAGGAAGAATATGTCTTTATGATAAAGAGACTCCTAGTGACCACCTTAAGCAAGTGATCAAATTTAGCTTAACCAACAATAAGATCATCTGATCTTATATAACTTCTGATTTGAACAATGAGGACATAAAATCACACCTGTAACACACCCACCAAAATTGTCCAACCCGAGTCTAACCGTGAGAAAGTAATTGGAAAAATCTTGAATATGGGAAACACCACAAACACACATACATACACACACACTGACAAATACAAACATACACACATTAACCGAGCATCTTTTTTTTTTTTAAAGATTTCACTCATTCATTTGACAGACAGAGATCACAAGTAGGCAGAGAGGCAGACAGAGAGAGAGGAAGCAGGCTCCCTGCCGAGCAGAGAGCCTGATGCGGCGCTCGATCCCAGGACCCCGGGACCATGACCTGAGCCGAAGGCAGAGGCTCTAACCCACTGAGCCACCCAGGCGCCCCTAACCGAGCATCTTTAAAAAACATTTTTATTAAAAAAATGTTGGGGAATTAATCTAAATTAAAAGAGATTAAAGGGATATTACAACCCAACACTAGAATTAACCAGTAATTATTAGGACAATTGTGAAATCTGAATATGTGTTTTATATTTATAAAATTATTACATTAGCGTGATTTGCTTAGATTTGAAAATAGTTTTGTGATTATGTAGGAGAATCTACTTTTAGGAGGCACATGGTTAATGTTCATTGAGAAGTATTGCAATGACTACAATTTACTTTCAAATGAATCTGCAGAAAAAGTGTGTATGTGGTGTGTGTGTGTGTATGTACATGTCTGAGAGGGGAATGGGGGAAGACAAGTGAGCCCCAAGCCCTATGCCCACAATCCTATAATCTCAAGAGAGACAACACAGTCTCTCAGGTAATTATCTAAAGAATACTGAGAGAGATCCTAAGACTGAGCCTGGGTAAGCTAATCAATTGGTGGTAAGAATGCAGAATCAGAATGCAGAGGAACCAAAATAATTCTATTTCTTCTTGGCTAGAATGTGCTTTCCATTAAGACTTGAATTGGGATTTTCTCCAGTCCCATCCCAAGCCAAGCCAGGGGTTTCCACAGTGATCCCTAAGCACTTTGTGCTTTCTTCAACTGTAGTGCTTAAAATTCTATATTGTAATTATATACAATTGTGTATGAGACTTTGAAAGTAGGGATCAGTGATGATGTTCTAGTTATTTCTGACTTCTCAATGGTTAACTTGGGGCTAGCACAAAAGAAGACCATAGAGTTGAGGGTCTATTTCTGGGCTCTCTATTCTGTTCCATTGATCTATGTATCTGTTTTTGTGCCAGTACCATGCTGTCTTGATGATGACAGCTTTGTAATAGAGCTTGAAGTCCGGAATTGTGATGCCA